>NC_057916.1:45800890-46144396 GCF_018873765.1 Telopea speciosissima
TTTTGAACTCTCATTTTTTTTCTTTTGAGATTGGCTCAATTTTGGTTGTGGAGATGGAGCTACTCTTTTTTTTTTTTTTATCCTTGGCAAACATATTGCCCTTGTGACATCTTTCTTCAACACGGAGACTCCTTCCGGTTGGACCTTAAAAGCTAGTGGGATATTTGATGAGCAGGAGGATATATGGATAATGGGCTGTAGGTGGGCCACGATGATTTTTTTTAAAGGCTAAGGTACAACTGGGGGACTAGCGGGTTTTGCTGTTTTAGGATTTATCCAAGATAACTTGCGACCAAAGCGGGCCTCCCTTAATAGGCTTTACAAGATAATATCTTCATCTAAGCTTTCTGCTAGTTTGAAGGGGATCAGACGTGTGGAAAGCTCAAGATCTTTGACCAACAAGACTTTGAAATTGGGGAAAGGGGCAATGATATATTTTTTTTACTAACAGTTAGGAGATCGTCCTAAACTGTTATTCGAATGAAAGTAAAAAGAAAGAGATGGGATAGATGGAAAGGAAAACATGTTCATTGACAGCTAATGGACAATACACTGTGGATGAGATTACAGAAGAAAATTTGACTGAACGAAAAGACCTAAAGGCCTAAGAGACGCGGACCTAATGATGTCTTCAGTGCGATCCTGTGTACACAAGAGTAAAGTGTTGTCACTGCTTTGTCACGGGACTGTGCAGTTTGTACTGATGAGCACATTTATGTGTGAAATCTTAGGACAGAAAGCATACATTTTACCACATTGGACAGAGTTACTCGGTGCTTTCTTGTGCTTTTCAGGTTTTAGGTGAATTCTTGAGAAAATGGAAGAGATGATGCTAAAGAAATATTTTTAAGCTGTTTAAAGGTGTTAATGGCTTGGATGTGTAGCCCATCGAGTCAGCTTCGTAACGGTTCAAACGGCACTTGATTCCGAGTTGAAACGAAGAAGTTACGGCCATTTCCGTAACGAAGCGCGAAAATGGTCTGTAGGGGTTTATTTACAATTATTGACAGTCGGCCGGAGACAAAGTGAAGCGAAAGTTCGGATTCTAGAGGCCTTAACGCAATAACCAGAAGTTATATTTCCTGTACCCGAAAGATTCCATTTGGAGGGCTCTGGACAGGCCAACTTCAACTTGAGATATCTTGGGCTCCCGAACTCCAAATTGGACGAAATTTGGGTCTATTTTGGGTGATTTTTCGTAAGGAACACAATGGTGAGGCCTATATAAGCACTCCATGCTCCACGTTTTCTGAAGGACAGAATGAGTATTTTATTTATTCTTGAAGGAATCCTAGTCATCACCCTTACTCTCTCTCTCCTCCAACTTCTCAAGGGCACTTTTGAAATTCTACTTGAGATAGATTTATTTTGAAAGATGTTCTCTCACCTATGGAAAGTTGAAAAATCAAAGATGCTTTGATTTTATTGCTTGGAGAAGATATCTACAAAGAAAAGGAAGCACTTGTTAGAATTGGAAGTTTACTTTTCTAGAAATAGAAGGTCCATGTAAACAATCTTCTCTTCTTCTTCTTTCTATTTTTTTCTTTTTTCTTAGGATTCAAGGCATTGTAAAAGAGGAAGGAGAAGAGAATATTCTCTTTTCTTAGGGAATATTTCTCCTACACTTCCCTCTTCTCTCTTCTCCTCTTTTCCTCTTATAAATACCCCTTACCCTCTGGGTTGTAAGGAGTTAGTAGTTTTTTAGTTCAGTTTTTAGTTAGTTTCTAGTTCAATTTTAATTCAGTTTTTTTTAGTGTAATTTTTATTTCATTCACCTAGTGAAATTTTCTCTTCTTTTCCTATTTTTGGCTTAAGTTCTTAGTTTTGATTTCAAGTTCTTAGTTTTGATTTCATAAGTCTAGTTTAATGGTTGTAATAGTTTTAGTTTAAAGCTTCCTAGTCTAAGTTCCTATGTTGATGACAAGACATGGAGATTTAGAAGAGGAAGCCATGGTGAGTTTATTCAAGTATTCAAGCACATCAAGGTATCTCATTCTCTAAACCCTTAATCTCATTCTCCCTTTCCTATATCTCTCTCTATCTTCTTCTTCTTCTCCCTCTATTTCTTTTATGTTTTTTATATGGTTGTGGTATGTGGATGCACTTTTATTCTCTTATTTCTTTTTATGTGATTATGAAGTGTGGCTGCGTTTTTATTATTCCTTTCAATTCGCTTTAGTTTGATAGGTTAGATGCTCATGCGTTAGGACGCCAATTTAATCCCTTAATTTTGTTAGATGCTTATGAGTTAGGATGCATTAATTTTCATTAGTTTAATTAGTTTAATTTAACACTTTAATTTGGTCCACTTTGCATTACTTTTAAGTTAATTAAATAGAGTGGCGTATATCTCCTCGTGTTAGACCCGTAGCTACGATTGACCCGTACGCTTACGGTATTATTTTAACTCAAACAAGTTTTTGGCACCGTTGCCGGGGAGATTATTGACCACTTTATTTTTTTGATTTTTAAGTAATTCGAAGTGCTTTAGTTTCTTCTCTTTCTCCTCTTTCTTTTTAAAAAAACAAAAAAAAAAAAAATTTTAAAAACCTCCTCTTGTTTCTTTTCTATTTCAATAGTGTGCGCCCAATCTAAAGTCCTTCATATGCCCAAACCCAACCAATCTTGGTGCCCCTTGATTCGTTGGGTGGTTTGGATTGGCATGTGACTTATCTTTGGAGGTGACCACTCTTGATAACAGGAAAGCGACATAGTGAGAGCATTGGAAACATAAACGTATAGTAGTCCTCCACCCTACATCAGAATCCATTTGGAATCGCCCGTAGGTGGTTCGTGAAGACTATACGGGTTCCCTTGCTGTCAACCTATATGGCAACCTTGCAGCTTTGGAACCATTGTTTCGATTTCTGAGGGATAGATGCACTATCTACCTTGGGCTCCCTCTTGTTTTTAGTATTTTTTTTTCTAGTATTTTATTTTTCTTTAAACTTTTTTTTATAGGAGACCTCAATTTGGGATAGGTGGTTAATTTAGAATAATGGGAGATACACTTCCTTATAAGACTTTGGGGGAAAGATGGACCTATGCTAAGGCAACCATGATTTTGAAGGAAATGTTTAAACAGGTTAGGGAAACCAAAAGTAGTGAGATAGAGAACAATTTTGCACCACCCCAGTACAATTTTGCTCCCCAACCCAACTATGGGCTTTCGAGAAATTTTGATTGGTCACATCCCCAGACTATTCATGTTATGGAAGGATGCCCTAATCTTTATGGGGGTAGCAATGGTGATGAGAATGTGAGTCCTCAATTTCAATATAATTCTTTTGGCACTTACAATCACGGGTGGAGTGATCATCCCTATTTCTCGTGGGATCAATGGAATAACCAAGCTGGACCACCCAATTTCCAATATCATGGTCAGTATGGTCCTCCAATGCCCAACCCTCCATTGAATCTCAATGGGCCACCTCTCCTTGAACCATACCACCAACCCCCTGAATTTCAGAACATGGGTGAGGAGGTCAGACTGAATGAACTTGAGAAATACATAGATCTTCTCCCAACAAGCCAAAATACTATGGAGAAGCAACTCTCTCAACTGATCACCATGGTGCAAGAGGAGGAAACGGGTACATTACCTAGTCAGCCTGAACCGCCCCATCCCCAGTTTAATGATATTGAAAGTCCACCACCCCAATTTGAGGTTAATGAGAGTCACTCCCAACAAGATGCTTTTCATGACAATTTATTTGTTGAGATTGCGTCTCCTAAAGATATTAGTGAAGCGAGGTTTGATGAGCTACCTGGGGAAGTCCACCTTTTGCCTGAAATTTTTTATTTTAGTGAGCCTAGTGAATTTATTGATTTAGAATCAGATTTTCATGATAACATAGAAAGCCAGGAAATTCGATCTCCCCCTCTCTCTTTGGAAAACTTAGATAATAGTCATTTTGAGGATTTCATTGTCTCACATCTTGATTTGTCCAAACCTCCTAGGTTTGACGATTTTATTGAGGAGGACAATGTTAGTCATAATGCCTTTCAAACATATTTCCATGATCCTTATTTGGCAAACCAAGTTATGCAAAGAGCGGATAGTTGTATTGCCAGGATTGATTTGAGTAAACCTCCAATTTTTGATGATTATTTAGATGAGGTTATTCATAATCCTTTTTATGCTTATTGTGATCTGTTTTTTATTGGTTTTTCAAAGAATGATAGGTGTTCTACATTGCAAACAGGAGAGGAGGGACGGATTTATGGCCTGAGTTTTAATGCCTTCATTTTCCACTGTCCCATGAGGATAGATTTTTCTATTGAATATTTCTCAGTTGTTCTTAACTTCCATATTATTTCTCGCTTTACTAAAATTCATGGTCAAGTGTTTTCGGTCAAGCTATTTCTCCATTTATGGCCATGGATTGAGATTTTTATTCTTTGCTCGTAGCACTTTTTGTGGAGCTCATGACTCTTCATGATTCTCTTTGTTGATTATATCCGGTAAGCCCCTTCATCTCTTCCCTTGTCCTTATTCTTTCTTTTATGCATGCATTGAGGACACTGCATGAATTAAGTGTGGGGAGGGATGTTGGGCTTAATTGATGAATTTTGATTGTGACAATAGTTTGGTTTTGTGCATATGTCTCTTTGATTGCAAAGCGAGAGAAAGAGGGAATAAGGTATCCTAGCATGCAAAATAATAAAAAATCCCTTTTCAAGGACGGTAATTGGTTTGTATCCGGTGAGAGGGATTGAATTGAAAAATATGAGCGTTATTTCATTTGATGGCTAAATTCCTCTATGTGTTTTATGGACCCTTTGATCTTTTGGCTAGTAGTTAAGACCAATTTGTTTGTGGCAAGGCAAGGCATGAAAGTGGAAGTGAATGAAAAAAAAGAAAAAGAAAAAAAACAAGGAATAGAAAAGAAAGTGGAATTCCTTAGGACTAGACAGGGCACTGTGCCTCATGAAGCAGGGTGACTTGATCGAAATTCCTTGGAAGGAAACTCAAAAAAAAAAACTCTTGCATCAATGTCTCAATGTCTTATGGATATATGCAAAAAGCGAAGCTACCAAGTATTTGGGTGTCTGGTGTATGCTCCACCATGTCATTCAGAGAACAGTAGTGGAGTAGAAATAGAGTTTGTGGTTGAGAAAGAAAAAAACTTTTGCCTTAATGCCTGAAAAAAAAAAAAGTATGGTCAACATTACTCAATGCCTAAGTCTTTGGTTCCATCGATGCTATGGGGGGTTTACTTGAAGGTGAGTAGTGTTCAGAAAATATGAGGAGATCCCTTGAACTTGATGCATGCTTGTTACTTGAATTGATGTGGGGTGATAAAATTCAAGTGTGGGGGAACCTTTGGCTCCTTGATCTTTAGTTGAACACTTTTTGGGATTATGTGCACTGTCCTACTTATGCCATGATTAAAATTTACAGCATTCATTTACAATTGAATTTTGGGAGTATATTCACTGCAAACACCCACGAGACACAACTCGTCCACTAGGGGTAACCTAGGGGTTTAAAGGCTTGTTGCACATGCTAAGTGCAACCGTGATTCCTACGAAAGTGAGTTAGGATTTTCTACATTCTATGTTAGTTTTTGTTTTTGTTTTACTTGAGGACAAGTAACGTTCAAGTGTGGGGGAATCTGATGAGCACATTTATGTGTGAAATCTTAGGACATAAAGCATACATTTTACCACATTGGACAGAGTTACTCGGTGCTTTCTTGTGCTTTTCAGGTTTTAGGTGAATTCTTGAGAAAATAGAAGAGATGATGCTAAAGAAATGTTTTTAAGCTATTTAAAGGTGTTAATGGCTTGGATATGTAGCCCATCGAGTCAGCTTCATAACGGTTCAAACGGCACTTGATTCCAAGTTGAAACGAAGAAGTTACGGCCATTTCCGTAATGAAGCGCGAAAATGGTCTGTAGGGGTTTATTTACAATTATTGACAGTCGGATGGGGACAAAGTGAAGCGAAAGTTCGGATTCTAGAGGCCTTAACGCAATAACCAGAAGTTATATTTCCTGTATCCGAAAGATTCCATTTGGAGGGCTCTGGACAGTCCAACTTCAACTTGAGATATCTTGGGCTCCCGAACTCCAAAGTGGACGAAATTTGGGTCTATTTTGGGTGATTTTTCGTAAGGAACACAATGGTGAGGCCTATATAAGTACCCCATGCTCCACGTTTTCTGAAGGACAATGAGTATTTTATTTATTCTCGAAAGAATCCTAGTCATCACCCTTACTCTCTCTCTCCTCCAACTTCTCAAGGGCACTTCTGAAATTCTACTTGGGATAGATTTATTTTGAAAGATGTTCTCTCACCTATGGAAAGTTGAAAAATCAAAGATGCTTTGATATTATTGCTTGGAGAAGATATCTACAAAGAAAAGGAAGCACTTGTTAGAATTGGAAGTTTACTTTTCTAGAAATAGAAGGTCTATGTAAACAATCTTCTCTTCTTCTTCTTTCTATTTTTTCTTTTTCTTAGGATTCAAGGCATTGTAAAAGAGGAAGGAGAAGAGAATATTCTCTTTTCTTAGGGAATATTTCTCCTACACTTCCCTCTTCTCTCTTCTCCTCTCTTCCTCTTATAAATACCTCTTACCCTCTGGGTTGTAAGGAGTTAGTAGTTTTTTAGTTCAGTTTTTAGTTAGTTTCTAGTTCAATTTTAATTCAGTTTTTTTTAGTGTAATTTTTATTTCATTCACCTAGTGAAATTTTCTCTTCTTTTCCTATTTTTGGCTTAAGTTCTTAGTTTTGATTTCAAGTTCTTAGTTTTGATTTCATAAGTCTAGTTTAATGGTTGTAATAGTTTTAGTTTAAAGCTTCCTAGTCTAAGTTCCTATGTTGATGACAAGACATGGAGATTTAGAAGAGGAAGCCATGGTGAGTTTATTCAAGTATTCAAGCACATCAAGGTATCTCATTCTCTAAACCCTTAATCTCATTCTCCCTTTCCTATATCTCTCTCTATCTTCTTCTTCTTCTCCCTCTATTTCTTTTATTTTTTTTATATGGTTGTGGTATGTGGATGCACTTTTATTCCCTTATTTCTTTTTATGTGATTATGAAGTGTGGCTGTGTTTTTATTATTCCTTTCAATTCGCTTTAGTTTGATAGGTTAGATGCTCATGCGTTAGGACGCCAATTTAATCCCTTAATTTTGTTAGATGCTTATGAGTTAGGATGCATTAATTTTCATTAGTTTTATTAGTTTAATTTAACACTTTAATTTGGTCCACTTTGCATTACTTTTAAGTTAATTAAATATAGTGGCGTATATCTCCTCGTGTTCGACCCGTAGCTACGATTGACCCGTACACTTGCGGTATTATTTTAACTCAAACATGTACTATCAAAAGTGCCCTTCTAACCAGAGCTGGGTATTGGATCCATTTTAAGCTAGCAAGACTGATGCTTATCAAGCTAATGATCGCCTTTGGGCGATAATGATGTCCTCAATCAATGTCTACCCTCGGTTTAAACTTTTCTGTTTCTAGTAGGTCCTGGATAGCATGCCCAAGTGCAATGCATTCATCAGTAGGGTACCCCTTTTGGGTTTGATAGTCACAGTAGTGATCCGGGTCATACCAAGAAGGTGGAGGATCTCTGACTGGTCGTGGTCGAACCGTGCCCAAAAGCCCTAGTTTCTTCAATTCGGTGTATGCCATAGACCTAGTCATGCCCAAATCGGTGAACTCACGTTGCCTTGAATTTACCATATTCACCTCCGAGTTTTGGTTTTGATTTTGCATCGTGTGATTGTCCTGGTTGTTAGCATCTCTGAACAATTTTTCTTTAATGTGCTTCCCTGTGGCTATGAGCGCTGTGAAAGTTGTGAGCTGTTAATAGTAGAGACAATCATGATATTCTCCATACAGATTCTCCAAGATCATCTCCACCTATTCCGCTTCCATTGGGCTGCTCCATATCTTTGCGGCCATCTCTTTAAACCTCATGATGAAATTGGAGAATGCTTCATTTGACCCTTGCCTTAGTGTTTCCAACTCTCGTCGTGTGATATCCATTTAGTGTTGTGAGAATATTGCTTTGTTAATGCCTTCACAACTGTCGACCAGGCTTGAGTTTGAGTTTGGTCCAACTGGGTGAGCCACCTCAGAGCTGATCTAGCTAATGAGTAAAGGAAGGCCTGACCCATTTGGTTTTCTGTGAGTTCCTATGACTTGGCCATAGTGAGGAAGATTTTTAAGTGGGCTTTGGGGTCTCTAGTTCGGTCGAACTTGTCAAGCTTCCATTTGAAATCCTTGGGTATTCTTCCAATCGAAAAGAAAACCAAATCATCTTCTGGCTTCGTAACTGTTTTGCCTTTCACAGTGATCTCCAACTTCTCAACCTTCTCCCTCATTTGCTTTTCCCTTTCAGTCTCAGGCGGATTCTGTAGGGTATTGACAACCACAACCTCCTCTTCTTCTATCACGACTTTGGGCTGCACCCTAGGTACCGTCAGTGTCATCCTAGGTTCTCTGGGGCTTTGCGTATTATCTCCTATAAACTGGCCTTGCATTGCTTGAACCATCTGCGTGACCAACTATTTCATCTCTGTCATTTCTTTCCGCATGCTGACCATTTCCTGATTCAGTACTTCAATTGACAGGCTAACAGTTGACGGATCCATGGTGCCCACACTAGGTGATGACCTTACTAGACTCTGCCTAAGTAGAGGAATGGAAAGTACTTAAGACCTCTGGGGATCAAATTGGACCAACTCGGGTTAGCCCATGGTTAAGATGAGCCCACACGGGTAACAGGAATTTTTCTTCGATGTGAATTGTGCT
Source organism: Telopea speciosissima (assembly GCF_018873765.1). Taxonomy (NCBI): domain Eukaryota; kingdom Viridiplantae; phylum Streptophyta; class Magnoliopsida; order Proteales; family Proteaceae; genus Telopea; species Telopea speciosissima. The sequence continues at coordinate 45,809,668 of NC_057916.1, forward strand.
TTACAAAACTTATTTTAGGACTTGAGAAGATTTTTTTTATTGATTTTATTTTTATTTTTTTTGTTTTTTTTTATCATTATTTACACTAAAAGATATATACGAATAAATATATACAAACAAGGTTAGTTTGCGCAACAATTTGCCTTTGACCTCTTGATTCCATCTTACTCAGGTAATCGATGGTGTAATTACATCGACACTCATGATTGATCAAGGAAGGCCCTTATAATCTCAGAATTGGATTATTGACACCATAAATCCTTCGTTGTTCGATGATTTAGGTCAAATTGGAATCGTTACATAGTAGCAAACAAAACGACCTGGTTGAGAATCTTTCAGTGGTCTATCCTTTGCTAATACGGGATGCCTTGTATCACGAGACGCTCAGAGCTCTGTCATTAATGTACCATGCTGGCTAGCGTATCATTCTCCGAGGGACAATCAAGGCAACATTTTTTTTTCGATACACTAGCCCAGACGGATATGTCATTTTTAACGAGGGACTATCGAGGGACGGATAGAGTCCCTTCTTATGATCGGCAATCCATATTAAGAAAGGTAGACCACCGGGAATCTCGCTTTTAGCCCTACTATGTTAGTTTCCTGTGTATCCTAGTTGTATATGGTCTAATTTCCTACATGATGCATGCAATAGGTAGGCTGATAGGATAGAACAATGTTACCCTTGAAAGAACCGATATACCTATCGCTCGTGGTCATGAATTGTAGGTACGTGGTTCTTTTAATATACCAGGGGAATAGGTCACACGATCTCAGAGTAATCAAGCTAGTACCCTTTTTGGGTAGCGAAGTACCCCATGGTACACTAGCGAATACCCTCGCCGGTAATTCTAGACCTGTACAGTAAATATCAAGGGCTGTGGCTTCGCCGTGAATTACCCATGACTACAGATGGGGTCCAACGACTAACCACGGGGCTGTGTGTTCCCATAAAGTATTATGTGTGTATGATAGTGGTGCAGAATGCGGCTATCATCCGATCTTAGAGTATTTAGTATGATGTGCCCCACCTCTCCGAGGGGTAGAGGCACAATAGGGAGTACCCTCTTCATTTGATTTCACTTAAAAAATGATGCATGATGCAGTTAGTAAAACAAAAGGGGTTAGCCAAACATGTTATCAATCAAGCAATGTGGAAGGGAGAATATTCTTACGGTCAACAGTAGCATCTAGTATTGAAAGCTTGACCATCAATCTTCAGTGGAGTCGCCACTGTGATGATCCGTTCTCAAAACCGCGCGTTCCAACGCTTGGTTCAAAGGGGTTTTGGGGTTGTGCTCCTCGGTTGGAGAGAGAAGGAATGCATCTTCTCAAAGGCTATGATTTATCAGGGGATGGGGGTCATACAATCTAGTGAAATAGAGTCACCACCTAGGATTAGGACCTAGGACCCATTGGTGTAACCCTGTGAAGGGCTATGGGACTTCGTTTGGTCTGGTCAGAGATTCAGGATAAGTGGTCAGATTACGAGAGTGGGAAGATTTTAGGCACCCACCTCGCCCGGGTAAACTGGTCTTTCTACTAGATGTTGATTTTTGAATATTCTCCCTTTATAAATGTCCTATTCCCGTATGTGTAGCTAAAATGATTCACAAACTACTTAAAGTTAAACTAATTTAAATTAACTACTATATACTACATAAGAGTAATTTAAAAGTCTACATTGTTACAAGATTAAAATGCAATAAAAGAGATGTGTACCTGTATGCTTAAAAACAATATAATTATACGGGACAGATCGCCCTCCCCAACTCAGGTGGAGGCAATAGACTGGCTTTGCCCTTCATCGGACAAAGTAACGACTTACGGATGTCGGATAATAGGACCTCGAACAGAGTAACAACATCGAAAAATATTTGGAAAATAGTCACCCGAATGTTAGGCAGAGTAACGGCTGACAAGTGTCGGGCACTAGAACCTCGGACAGAGTAACGGTGTCAGAAAACTTTGGAAAGTAATTTCCCAGATTTTGCGTAGAGTAATGGCTCACAAGTGTCGGGAACCAGGACCTCGGACAGAATAACGACATTGAAAAGCTTCAGAAACTAGGCACTAGGAAGTCGGACAGGGTGACTAGGCCATGGGAGACTTTGGGGCTTTGGGCAAAAATGGGTTAGGGAAGGCGGATTCTCGGGACTCAGACTTTGGACAGAGGGACGAGGCTTGAAGGCTCAAAATTAGACTGGAGAAAGGCCTTGAAATAAAGGAAAAGGAAAAAAGGAAAAACTGGAGCTCTTGGGGGTGCCCCCTCTCCCACCACTTGGACTTGTTGAAATGAGAGGTGAAGGGGGCTATTTATAGGCAAAAATCGTGTTTGGTGGCATTGCGGGCTGAAAAAAAGTGAAAAAAAAGTTTTTTGGGCCCTCCTACGGTGCCGTAGGGTGATTTTCCCTACATGGTGCAGCACTGCTGTGTAGCGTCGCGGCTGGGTGCGGCGCTGTCGGGAGGCGCAACAGCTACGCGCGGCACTGCTATGCGGTGCCTCGACTACATGTAGCACTGCCATGAGGGGTCACGATTTTATGCGGGGCTATCGTGTGGGGCCGTACTAAGGATACTAGGGGGCTGTGGGTGCCTTCGAGGTGGAACAAGGGTTGTCTGGGTTATTCTGAAGAAAAACGGGTTTAGAGGGCATTGCTAGTCTTTCACGTCCGGTTGTCATCATCGCTAGGGGGTGACAAAATTCAACGTCTACAGGCGCCTTGTGTTTTTGGCGGTCATCCAATACTTTCCATTTTTGGTTTGGTGCATTGAGTCCAACTCTGCTAGATATTGGGGCCATGTTAGGACTTTGGTCAGGTGGAGAAGAAATTCATGGAGAGTCCTCAGCATCCTCTGAGGAACATGGAATTGATTTTTCTAGAAAGCAAGGTACTTGTCCCACCTTACCAACTACCAACATCACGATGGTGAGGTTTCAAAAGGTGAGTATGTTGCCTTTCTTCTCTAATGGATTTGTCGCTTTCTAATCTGTACTCGGGCTAATAAGGCCGTAAAAACTTACTTACGCTTGGCCAATTCTTTAGCTAACTATCGGACCATTAATCTCGCAGACTTCATGCTTTTTGCCCTTTACCGTAGCTACAACGAACTGGTTAAATCTGACCTGTCTCTAAGGAGTGGGCCTTTCTGGCTCCTTCAATCTTGGTTATATGCTTATTTCTCCAAGCTTTGGTCACCTCTTTCATCTAAGTATTTCCAAATAGCTATTTACAAATTTTTGGGTGAAGTGTCTCCCAAGCCTTTAGACGAGTATTTTTTCTTCTTTCATAAGTTACCCTCTACTCATGCCTCTGAGCTTTTAACTCCTTTCCATTCGAGGGATAGCATTACAGGAAGACTCTTTTTTGCCATCCTATAGCCTACTTCTGACTGAGCATTATGGGCTCGATTTTTGGTTGCTCATGATCTTCATCACAGAATAACTTTCGAATGCTTGGGAAACAATGTGTATGGAGTTGAACCCTACAATCCATAATTTTATGCGCATCAATTCGGCCTAGGTCAGGCCGTCCTTTCCTTCCGGGGATTAACGATGACAAATGATCATCCAGATCGACAAGTGTTCATCAATCAGATAATTTCCATGCAGTTGATTATGCCAAGCTAGTTGGCCTTATCCACTTTCGATCTCAAGACTTTCACGTTGAACCATGGGTTACATCAGAATTTGAGTCATGGTGGTTAGCTTACTATTCTCGAATTCAAGGAATTCCTCATTCTACAATTGCTGTAGCTTCATCCTGTAGACCGATGAGGTTAAATCCTGTGTCATCGGCCTTGGTACCATGGCAGCCGCTCTCAGTGAATATTGAAGGTATGCAATCAACTACTTGGCCTCCTATCTTTTTTGTGTCTAAGGTGTCCTTGTTGTAGGATCTGCCCTAGCTCTCCCCTGCAAAGAAGGCTAAGATCGATACTACCATATTGCAAGAAATGACCTTAAAGGCTTAAAGCCTGAAGGTGACTCATTCTTCAAGGAGGCTTGCATTATGTCAGCAAGTGACAGTTGCTAACTGGTCGACAATATCTGTGTCGAGTCATTCTGGCCAAGTCTCACCTCACCCTGAAGTCCTTATGCAAAAAGAAAGGCCAGGTAAGACCTTAGGTTAGGTTTCTACAAACGGTTCTATATTATGTTCTAAACCATTTTGCCTCCAATGCCATAGTTCTTCCAGGGGTCCAAGGTACTGGTGTTGAGATGCTACCTTACGGGCATGGTGATACATCAACCAGTATGCTGGTTGGGTCCCCGTTATCAAAGATAAATGAAGACCTATGCCAGACGGTCAGGGCTTAGCGTTGAGGAGTCTGAACTCTAGCGAAGATTTATTTGGTGACAAAGTAGACGAACAAACCTCACGGGTATACATTCTGCCCCTGCTTTTGGTTATTGTTCAAGGTCGATCACCTTGCATATTTGCTAATGACTTCCATTTTCTCAGCCAATTCCTACTTTAAATGAGATGGTGGATCTTCTGGACGACTTAACCACAAGGGTGCCCACACCTAAATTTCCTCTCCCTTTCTTGAAGCTGAATTCTTTTGATACAGAAAAGGCATTGGAGTTTCTTCATTCAATTGAAGGTATATTGGCTTAAGAACTTACAAAACAAGGGAAGATGACCGCCTTGTAAACGGTCCTTCGGATGATCGAAGCATGCCTTGATGTTCCTTTAAACCTCAAAACTTGCCTTCATGGTCTGTAATATATGGCTTAGCTGATGACTGATAAACTTCCTGCATGCCTTGAGATTATAAATCAAGGAACAAAGGTCATTAAACAAGAAGAACAACTCTCAGGGAAAGTAAAAAAGCTTCAGTCGGTGACTGATGAATATCGTGAAACTGAGACAATTCATATGATACTCAATTGGCAGCTCTAGATGAAGAGATACATGGTTTAATGGAAAAGAAGAGGGCCATTGAAATAGCATAAACAGCTAATTCCATCATAATGTCAGAGGCTTACAGGGAAACCTATAAAAATGGAATTGTTTTGCGCAACATGTTTCCTACTTCTCTTGGCTGGGCAAACAAAATCAGGCGAGCCAAAGTGGAGTTGGCTGAGATTGAAAGTACCTTGGGATGAGCTTGGCTTTCCTTACACCCTGAATGATCATTCAGTAGCATGCTAAGAGCCCTCTTCTTATCAAACATTTGTAGTGGTCTTAAGTATTGACCAACTTTTATTTTTTGGTTTTTTGTTAAATCGGTCTTGACATTTGACTTTTTTCTTTTGTTTTCATTGCTTGATCATTATTCTTATAACCTAATATTGCTCAGAACATGCATTTTGAAGCAAAGGCACAAACTAAACAACTAATTACATTAAAGTACTAATTGCTTCTATTCTTTTATCCAAGCAAGAAACATATTTTTGGCCCTTGGCCAACACAAACTCTATTCTCTTATGCTATATGTTGGCAAGAGAGTAAGCACCCAATCAAATGGATCAGACTAACCTGGTGGCTAGGCTATGTTGGGTAATCACTTACCTCCCCAATCATTGGTTTTGATGATAACAAACAAACATGTTTGAAAATGGACATCAAGCCAAGAAGACAAGAAATCAGGGAGCCCAGAACCAAAGAACTTGGATGATCAAGGATGCTGTAAAAACATAAGAAGCTTCGATAATGGAAAGATCTAAACAAGGATCGTTTGAAGATTGAAGAACATCTTTTTGAAGATGTCAATATGAAGCTTAAGACCAAGGACCCAAATTCCTTAGACACACTCCACTTACATAATGTACTGCATGACATCTTTAATGAAAATTGCATTACATACATCATGCATTTTAGAGACCTTAGGAGGTTAGATTATATACCATAATGGTCTTAGTTTTAATAGGGTTCAATATGTGTATGTACCCACTGAGAAAAATCACTAAAAATACCCTGTCTCTGAATCGGTTTCAGAATCAGTCGACCGGTTGGTCCTTACACAGATCGACTGCCAGTTATAGAGGCTGAAGTGGGACGTACCAGTTAGGGAACCGATTGCCCAACATCAATCGGTTCCACAACCGGTCGATCGTCTCCTGGCTGGTGCATTTTGATTCCACTGGCTATATTTTCAACGGCTCTCTTAAAGAGGTCGACCGACACACAAAGTGGTCGATCGATTTGACTAAAAACTATCCATTTTTAATCTGTTGTGACTCAAACACAATCCAAATTTTTTGTATAAATAGAGCTTCTTCTTAGCTCTAAACACAACACTTGAAACCCCTCAAGTACTAGCCATTGAAGACTTATTTGTGTGAGTTTCAAATCTAGTGAGAGCTATATTCAAGCATCAATCTCAAGTTCTCTTTGTTGAAGTCTAGCCATCTCTTACAAACATCATTCAAGAGAACTCCAACACATCAAAGACCTTCTCCAAAGTCATATTTCAAGCATTATTATGTTGAAGGCATTACAGTACGCATTCATGTACATATCATTCTTCACTTGCAAGGAATACACGTCACATTCCTTGCCTATGTAATCCTTACCTTTTATCTTTCAATCGTTTATGCTTTTGAGTTAAGAAAGCATTTTTACATTAATCTAGACTGTACTTAGATTAGTGTTTAGGATCCTCTTATCCTGTGAAAAAGATTTAGGATCCTCTTATCCTGCGAAAAAGATTGTAAATGTGTTCTTCCCACCTACTGTACTGAAAGGAAGTTATTAGTGGAATTCTCTCAAGGTTGAGAGGAGTGGATGTAGGCTTGGTTTAGCCGAACCACTATAAATCTTTTGTCTTCCTATTTTTGTATTATTTTTGTTTACTATCTTGTTTCAAATACTTAATTGGGAGACAAATCGAAAGAGGTTTAAAATTCACTAGTGATAACTTATTCACCCCCTCTAGGTTATCTCACAATTGGTATCAGAGCGGGAGCTCAATACATAGAGACTAAAGATCCATGGCAGCACACCATAATGTATTAGAATGACTAAATGTCTCGAGACCTCCATTGTTTAATGGTGATAATTTTATATATTGAAGAATTAGATTTAAGAACTTTACAAGTGCACACAACTTAGATATCTGGCATGTCATTGAAAATAGACCATATACTTTCACCAAGAAGGCTGGTAATGAGAATGTTCTCAAAACCACTGACGAATTATCTCCAGTTGAAAAGGAGAAAATTCAACACAACTTTAAAGCTATTATCTTTTTGTAAACGCATTAAGCGAATCTGAATTTGATAAGATAGCTATGTGTGAGTCTGCTAAAGAAATTTGGGATACTCTTGTCGTTTCCTATGAAGGAACAACACAAATGAAAGAATAAAAAATTGATAAGCTTGTGACTAAATATGAATTATTTAAGATGTTAGAAAATGAAATCATTGCTAATATATTTTTTAGATTTACTAACATCATAAACAAGCTGAAGGGCTTAAGGAAGACCTACATCAAGTCCGAAAATATGAGAAAGATTCTCAGGTCACTTCCTCCCAAATGGAGACCAAAGGTTACGGTTATAAAAGTATCAAAGAATCTGAACATGGTCAGTATGGATGAGCTTATGGGATCTCTCCTAACTCATGAACTTGAGTTAAATGAAGATGACAAGTGGGCAGAGACGAAAGAGCCAAGGAGAAAGACTATTGGACTAAAAGCTGCAAACTCCTCTGATGATGAAAGCGATGAAGATAAAAATCTGAGTATATCAGAAAAGGAGATGTCTCTAATCACCAAGAAGTTTCAAAAATTCCTCAAAAGGAAAGGAAGAAAGTTCTTCAACAAAGGACAGACATCAAGAGAGAACAAAGGTAAATACATCTCTAAGGATAAACCTTCTTTTTCTAATAGAAAAGATACAGTTTGTTATGAATGCAGAAACCTGGTCATTTCAAAACTGAGTGTCCAAAGGGTCAAGATAAGAAGAAAGCTTATGTCATTGAAATATCATGGGATTCAGATGAAGAATAAGAAGAAGATCAATCTGAAGAAGAAACCACAAACCTAGCACTAATGACTCATGAAAGAGAAAATGAATTAGAGATAAATTTTGACTTTTTTAGTTCAAATAGCAATTCAATTGATGATATTGATACAAATGATATAGATAAAGATGATATAGAAAGAGACTTTGAAGCTCTCTATGAGGTAAGCCAAAAGCTTGAAGCTTCCAACTCTACATTAGAAAAAGAAGTTATTAATCTCCACAATAAGGTAGATAGTCTACATGATTATATTGCTAAGCTTGAAGAAGAAAAGGAAAATTTGAAGTCGGCCTTGCTGACCTTTACTAAAGGACAAAAGTCCTTAGATGCTCTTCTTGGTACACCACAAAAGACCCTTCTTAATAAAGAAGGTCTACGCTATGATGGGAGAATCCCACAACAAGCCAAAGGAAGAGTAAGATGGTACATCCAAAAGAAGCAAGCCAAGGTTAAGCTTCAAATTCTCGAGTACCCTCTTCTAGAAAACCAAGAAGAAAATAAAATCATGAAAAACCAAAGAATCATGCCTTCCAATATACCTATCATAAAAGGCATAGGTCACAAAGGAAATTTATTCCCTAAGAGCCACAAAGGCAATACTATAGACCACAAGTTCTATACTTTATGGAAAGAGACTATAGACCTCACCTAAACCATAGGTCATACAAGCCTTACTACCCAAGACATTATGAATCATATATTCCTCAAAGAAGAAGGAGATTTCAAAAGTCTTTTGATAGTCAAAAGAGGACACCATCTCCCTTGAATATCTATCATAGATATCAAAAACTCAAAAATTTACAACACAATCCAGATCATCCTCAAGTAGCTATGGTCAATCCCCAAGGAACTTTTATTTCATGAACTACTCTACTAAGAGAGTATGGGTGCCAAAAGGAACCATTGATCCTAACCACAATGGACCCATAAGAATGTGGGGGCCAATGTATATTTGAATCTTGTTTTGTAGGTATGCTTGAAGAGCAAAGATCAAATTAAATGGTACATTGATAGTGGATGCTCCAAGCATATGACATCAAATGAAAAGCTTTTTACAAAACTAAGAAAATATGATGGTGGATGGGTAACTTTTGGAGATAATGGTAAAGAAAAAATTGTTGGCATCAAAAAACATAAATATTGGAGGTACTACTATTTCAAACGTTTGTTTGGTAAACAAACTTGCCTACAATTTACTTAGTATAAGTCAACTTTGTAGTACCAGATTTAAAGTAAACTTTAATGTTTCATATTGTTTAGTTATGGATGTTAATGATAAAATCATATTGAAAGAAACTAGAAATAACAATATATATACTTGTATTATTGATGAAGCTAGTCCTAGTATTACATGCTTGATTTCATATGAAGAATCAAATATTTGGCATAGAAAGCTTGGTCATATAAATGTTAAGTTGATATAATCCATTACATCAAAAGATCTTATTAGAAACTTGCCTAAACTCAAATTTGACAAAAACTATTTTTGTGATGCTTGTCAAAAAGGAAAACAAGCAAGAGTTTCTCATAAATCTAAGAATATTGTAACTATAAGTAGACCCCTTGAATTATTTCATTTAGACTTGTTTGGTCCTATACCTACTCCAAGCTTGAGTGGTAAAGTATATACATTTGTGATTGTTGATGACTATTCTAGATATACTTGGACCTTGTTTCTTAGACACAAAAATGATGCTTTCAATGAATTTGCAACACTATACAAGAAGATACAAAACCAAAAGGGATATTTGGTCACTACTATAAGAAGTGATCATGGTGGTGAGTTTGACAACTCAAACCAATTTGAAAAATTCTATAATGATGAAGGTATCACACACAACTTCTCAGCTCTTCAAACTCCTCAATCTAATGGGGTTGTTGAAAGAAAAAATAGATCTCTTCAAGAGACTGCCTTGGACTATGCTTAGTGAATATTCTTTACCAAAATATTTTTGGGCTGAAGCGATAAATACTGCTTGCTATGTTTTGAATCGTGTTTTAATCCGAAGGATTTTGTCTAAAACTCCGTATGAATTGTATTTTGAAAAGAAACCCAAGGTTGACTACTTTCAAATTTTTGGATGTAAATGCTTTGTCTTGAATACCAAAGATCCCAAAGGAAAATTTGAAGAAAAATCTGATGAAGGTATTTTTCTTGGATACTCTGGCAACAATAGAACTTATAGAGTATTTAATAAAAAGACCTTAACTGTGGAAGAATCCATGAATGTCAAATTTGATGTTTCACTTCCCAAAGACAGATATAAACCATTGGTTGATGATGATGAGGATACATTATCCGAGATAAAAAAGAGAGTTGAGACCATCTCTCTAAATGATTCCATCAAAGATAACTCTTTAGAAGAGTCAACTGGACTTTCTAAAGACATAAGACCTGTAAGACATCACCCCTTGGACCAAATAATTGGGAATATTGAGAAAGGTATTCAAACTAGATCTAAAATCCAAAATACTTGTGATTTTGCTGCTTTCTTGTCTATGATTGAACCTAAGAACATAAAGGAAGCACTACTAGATAATGATTGGATTATGGCTATGCAAGAGGAATTACATCAATTCGAAAGAAATGATGTTTGGGAACTTGTTTCAAAATCTAAAAATAAATCCATCATTGGAATAAGATGGATTTTCAGAAATAAACTTGATGAAAATGGAATTGTTGTGAGAAACAAGGCAAGACTAGTTGCTCAAGGCTATAATCAACAGGAAGGAATTGACTTTGATGAGACTCATGCTCCTGTAGCTAGATTAGAAGCTATAAGAATGTTGTTAGCATTTGCTTGTCATAAGAACTTCAAACTTTATCAAATGGATGTAAAACGTGCATTCTTAAATGGTTTTATAACTGAAGAAGTTTTTGTTTCACAGCCTCCTGGATTTGAAAACTCTACTTTGGCTAATCATGTTTATAAACTCAAGAAGGCTTTATATGGACTTAAACAAGCACCTAGAGCTTGGTATGATAGATTAAGGAAATTTCGTATTGAGCATGATTATATTATTGGTAAAGTAGACATAACTTTGTTTGTTAAGCATAAAGGATCACATTTAATCATTGTTCAAATATATGTCGATGATATCATTTTTGGTGCTACTGATGAATCTCTATGCATTGAGTTTAGTAAGGGTGAATTGAATTTCTTTTTAGGACTTCAGATTAAACAAACTGAAAATGGAATTTTCATTAATCAGTCTAAATATATTAAAGAATTATTGAAGAAATTTGATATAAATGCTTAGAAAGCTTCTTGCACTCCTATGAGTACTTCTCTAAGTTTATCAAAAGATGACAATGAAACTCCTTTTGATCCCACTCGATATCGAGGTATGATTGGTAGTTTGCTCTACTTAACTGCAAGTAGACCTGACATTATGTTTAGTGTTTGTGCCTATGCTAGATTCTAAGCTAGCCCTATGCAATCTCATGCAAGTGCTGTCAAAAGAATATTCAAATATTTGAAAAACACTGTTGATGTAGGATTATGGTATCCTATGAACAATAATTTTGAATTACTTAGCTTTTCTGATGCTGATTTTGCTGGCTGTCATCTTGATCGCAAGAGTACAAGTGGAACTTGCCACTTCCTTGGATCATGTCTTGTTTTTTGGTTCAGTAAGAAACAGAATTACGTAGCACTCTCCACTATTGAAACTGAATACATTGCAGCAGGTAGGTGCTATGCTCAAATCCTCTGGATGCTCCAAACTCTCACTGATTATGGTATTTCTTTTGAAACCTAAAAAATCATGTGTGATAGCACAAGTGTTATTAATCTCAGTAAAAATCCAATTATTCATTCCCGAGCAAAGCACATCGACATCCGTCACCATTTCCTTCATGACACTGCTCAAAAGGGCAAAATTGTCCTTGAACATATCGACACTGCTAGACAAGTTGTGAACATTTTCACAAAACCCCTATCGAAAGAGCGTTTTTATACGCTTTGACATGAGTTGGGCATCTACAATCCTTTTTTAATAAAAGCATTCAATACCCCTTTTTGATTGAAAAATCAGTCTTTGTGTCAAAATTTTAAAATTTCTGGATTTCTGCCCCAACCGGTCGACTGCTTCGATCTTACCGATCGACCAGATCGCTAAAATTTTATTTTTAAGGGAATTCGAGAGGTCATTTCTTCATACCCTCTTATTCTATTTTCGTGCCTCTTCGTTCCAAAACCCTTGAACGAACCTCCTAGGGCAAAACCTCTATAAAACCCCTTGATTCTTTGCCCCATTTCACTTCAATCTCATCCTCTTCCTTCAAAAATCTCTTTTTCTCCATCAATGGCTCCAAAGGATGGTGCTCCAAGCAAGAAGACAAAGACCACTGCAAACAAAGGGAAGACTAGGACTTACAATGAGTCTCTCTTCTCATCTCTTGAAGCCTCTCTATTTTGGCCCAAGTATTTGGAAAGAAAAGTGATCTAAGAACGCCATGTGAGGACTGGAGAACTCCAAACTGGTAATATCTCTGAATTCTACACTTTTCTTGGATGGGATTCTGCACTTTACCACACCAATTTTTGCTATCCTGCTTTGGTAAAGTATTTTTATTGCAACTTGGAAGTTTAAAGGCCAAGATGGAGACTTGAGAATCAAATCTCTAGTCAATGGCACTCCCATCTCTTTCAATATGGAAGATTTGGAAGATATTTTGAATATTAGGGCTTATGGTGAGTTCGAGTATCTCAAGACCAAACAGAATTATGATGATTTCATGAATGAGGCTGAAGTCTATGGTAAAATCATGCAAAATTATGATGGAAATTCCCAAAAGGTCAAGGCTGTCCAACTTCATGGCATTCCTAGAGTGATGTGTCTCATTAACTCTTACAATCTTCTACCCAAAGGAGGCCATAGGGATGCAGTAAACCCTTTGAGGCATACCTTGCCTGGTGTTTGGTTACTAGAAACCAAATTAGCCTTCCATATCTCATGATGAGGGTAATGGAAACTGCTTCCAAGAGAGTTTCCCAAGACAGTTTTCCATATGGTAGGACTCTTACTATAATATTCTACCATTTTCAAATTGATTGCTCCAATGAAATTCCTAAAGATAAGCCATGTGACATTGATGCTACAACCATCAAGAAGATGAACTTGTCCATTATTCCTCCTGTTACTGAAAATCGCAGAAGGAAATCAAATGCTTTTGGCACTGAAGAAGAAGACTATGATGAGAGTGATGATGAGGACTACAACCGTCCAGAAGGATCCTCCTCCACTTCTGATCGCCAGATGATGCTGGACTACATGAAGGCCACTACTGGATGCCTTGACTCCCTGAACGACAAGATAAACTCCATAATTCTTCAACTTTCTCGCATCACCCAGCACTTCAACATCCCTATTGCTCCCGATGCTGCTGATGCTCCTGATGCTTAGCCTATCTTTTACTTTCAGTCTTTAAAACTTAGATTTTCTGACAAGTTAACTTTGGAACTTTTGGGTTGTAATAGTTTAGACTATGCATTTCTTTTATTCCTGCATTCCTACATTTAAAACCTTTATATGCTATTGCTTCTATATGCTTATGGTTTAAATATTGGTACACATGCTTTATTATTTCCTTAATGCATATTTGTAGGGGGAGCTTACTTGCGTATGCTCATACTTGGCTACTAATATTTTTTGCAGGGGGAGCTTATTGCTCTTTTCATCCCTTACCTTTTTGCTATTGACAAAAGGGGGAGAAAAGTGGATGATTTAAAAATAGATGGCAATTTATTGACAATTTATTCTTGCTTACTTAATGCTTATGATGTTGTATTCTTGTCTTGAAATTTTCAAAAATATATACCATTGCCTTATTGTTAAATTATAAGGTTTGTTATCATCAAAGAGGAGGAGATTGATGGGTAATCACTTACCTCCCCAAGCATTGAATTTGATGATAACAAACAAACATGTTTGAAAATGGACATCAAGCTAAGAAGACAAGAAACCAAGGAGCCTAGAACCAAAGAACTTGGATGATCATAGATGGCAATTTATTGACAATTTATTCTTGCTTACTTACTGCTTATGATGATGTATTCTTGTCTTGAAATTTTCAAAAATATATACCATTGCCTTATTGTTAAATCATAAGGTTTGTCATCATCAAAAAGGGGGAGATTGTTGGGTAATCACTTATCTCTCCAATCATTGGTTTTGATGATAACAAACAAACATGTTTGAAAATGGACATCAAGCCAAGAAGACAAGAAACCAAGGAGCCCAGAACCAAAGAACTTGGATGATCAAGGATGCTGTAAAGACATAAAAAGCTTCGACAATAGAAAGATCTAAACAAGGATCATTTGAAGATTGAAGAACATCTTTTTTAAGATGTCAATATGAAGCTCAAGACCAAGCACCCAAATTCCTTAGACACACTCCCCTTACACAATGTACTGCATGACATCTTTAATGAAAATTGCATTACATACATCATGCATTTAAGAGACCTTAGGAGGCTAGATTATATACCATAATGGCCTTAGTTTTAATAGGGTTCAATATGTGTATGTACCCACTGAGAAAAATCACTGAAAATACCCTGTCTCTGAACCGGTTTTAGAATCGGTCGATCGGTTGGTCCTTACATAGATCGACCGTCAGTCATAGAGGCTGAACTGGGATGTACTAGTTGGGGAACCGGTCGCCCAACACCAACCAGTTCCACAATCGGTCGACCAACGATCGACCGGTTAGTGCATTTTGATGCTAATGGCTATATTTTCAATGGCTCTCTTAAAGAGGTCGACCGACACACAAAGTGGTCGACCGGTTTGATTAAAAACTAACCATTTTTATTCCGTTGTGACTCAAACTTAATCCAAAATTTTTGTATAAATAGAGCTTCTTCTTAGCTCTAAACACAACACTTGAAACCCTTCAAGTACTAGCCATTGAAGACTTGTTTGTGTGAGTTTCAAATCTAGTGAGAGCTATATTCATGCATCAGTCTCAAGCTCTCTTTATTGAAGTCTAGCCATCTCTTACAAACATCATTCAAGAGAATTCCAACACATCAAAGACCTTCTCCAAAGTCATATTTCAAGTATTATTATGTTGAAGGCATTACATTGAGCATTCATGTACATATCATTCTTCATTTGCAAGGAATACACGTCACATTCCTTGCCTATGTAATCCTTACCTTTTATCTTTCAATCGTTTATGCTTTTGAGTTAAGAAAGAATTTTTATATTAATCTAGACTGTACTTAGATTAGTATTTAGGATCCTCTTATCCTATGAAAAAAATTGTAAAGGTATTCTTCCCACCTACTATACTGAAAGAAAGTTACTAGTGGAATTCTCTCAAGGTTGAGAGGAGTGGATGTAGGCTTGGTTTAGCCGAACCACTATAAATCTTTTGTCTTCCTATTTCTGCATTATTTTTGTTTACTATCTTGTTTCAAACACTTAATTGGGAGACAAATCGAAAGAGGTTTAAAATTCACTAGTGATAACCTATTAACCCCCCTCTAGGTTATCTCACAGGCTACACCTGAATTTCCTAAGCATGCTGCCTTTTGACCAGGTGAAAAACTTTTTACTTTTTCACTCATGCCTTCCTTTTAATGGTCCTAGCTTTGATGGAAATCCGTTGGATCCATCCTTTAGCCTATTCTTTGGTTTGATCTTCTAGGGAGGTTCGATTGATGAATCCTTGACAAATCTGCCGTAATTAAATTAGCTAAGAAACCTTCTTCTTTAGAAGCTATTTTTTCCTCATTGGGTAAGGGTAATTGGATGGCCATTTTTAGGGTATTTACGTTAGGGTTATGCCCCTCGCTTAGTACTTTCACACCAATCTCACTACAATTGGGATGGCCTTTGGCAAAGACCATCTTAACATGTCCATCATCGAGCATCATTGAACATCCTTCAGATTCATCTTCGTCACTTATGAGAACTTCTTTTCCCTTGTTTTGACAATGAGACTGAATCGGTCCCGAATTCTTTATTGTGACACCTGTCCTTGTGACTTGCCTATTAACCCCAAGGTCTACCGATCGAGAAGACTCCATGTACGATTTCAGATAACTCGCACATGGAAACTGACTTGGCACCCCAAGTATACTTTCTTTTCTCTTCTCACATCTCGTGTAGTTGGTTTGCAGTATATCAGAAGGACCAATTGGTTGTATCTCATGATTTGGTTGGGTTAATAGGGGAAGGCTGACCTTGGCACGAACTAGAACCATCATTTGATCTAACTGACGGGTCCGAGCATCGACCGAAGCAGCTAAAGCTACGGTTAACAAATACATATTGTGCATTATAGACTGCATTAAATTATGCATCATGATCGCCACTTGTTCAGGGCGTATATCTGCATATGCTCTAAGTTGTGCCTCAAGTTGTGTTTCAACGTCTGAATCTTATGAATGAGGTCGTGTTGTCCCTTGCTTGCCTCCTCGTTGAACACCATTCTTTGCCATACTTCGTTTAGAGGGTCCCACCGAGGGTGCCAAATTGTTTTCCCATAAATTTGGCAACAACGTGACAGATTGTGACACGCAGGCGTGCCAGAGTCACAAGGACTCAATGAAAGGTGATGGAATAAAATCCAACTTCTAACCGAGAGGAAAATGAGATCTTTCTAGTGCCTCGATTACTCCAAGGACTTTAAAGAAAAAAAATCGTAATGGAAGAAGAAAAGAAGATTTAAAATCAAATTGCATACTTGCAGTCTATATCTGTTAAAGCCATTACAAACTTGCCAAATCCAAAATAGATGGTGTTTTTACAACTTTATATTTACACTACAACTACTCTACGACCAAATCATTAACTCTATCAGAAACAAATTCATTGAAGTCTTCACAACTCCACTAGCCACGAATTGATGAAGTTTGCAACTTGATGATAATGGATGACCAAGCATGCTGAATACTAGTATATTCAAAGAACATACCATTGAAGGAACTCAAAAGGAATACTTGATCGATAGAAAACATCTTCTGAAACATGGGCCAAAAGACATATTATTGGAGTTATTCTCCAAGCAAGATCTATATGAATGCCTCTTGAAGCACGGGTCAATGAGACATTGGTGGTTGAAATCCAACTCCAGCAAAAACTAAGATAAAAGAAAAGTAAAAGATAAATTGAAGTGTAAAAACATGCTTGTATTGGTTAGGAGCCTCAGATGCCCTAGTTAGAACTTTGCAAACTTAGGGTTTCCTATCCACAATTTCAGCCAAGCTGATTTCATAATCAGCGTAATCCATCGTCTTTGGTTCCTTTGACCCGAGGAGAGCCATTTCATAAGGTTGTGATTTGTAATAAGTTCCCGCAGAGGCAACTCTACGTTGGCTTTCTTCTTTAAGATGTAATTCATATGTGGTAGCTTGTGCCACCAATTGGCCCAGATCAATAAAGTCTTGACCGATGAATCTCTTTCTTAGTTCAAAGTGAAGGCTGCCTAAAGCCATCTTGGCATATGCGCCCTCCTGTAAAATAGTTGGGCATTTGTATCTGGTTTCCTTGAATCGGTTGATGAATTTCTCAACTAATTCATTAGCAAACCGGCACATGTGTGCCAAGTCTACTACGAATACAGCGGGTTCAGTCTCGTAGAACTGAGAATGGAAACACTCTTCCATGTCCTTCCAACTATATATTGAGTGGAAGGTAAATTGAAGTACCAAGTGAAGTAGACCCTATTAAAGAATCAGAGAATAACTAAGCTTCATAATTTCGTTGGCTCTAAAAGTGCCACACTATACTGTGAAGCGGGCTACGTGATCCACGATAGAAACATTGTCTTTCTCCTGAAAATTTTGTAAACTCAAGGATTTTAATGTTCCTGCCGAAATCTAGCAGGTCAAAATGTTCAGGGTAAGGCTTTCCGTAGGCTAGTATAGTCATCGGCCTATAGGTTAGATTAATCTGTTCTTGGATCAACCTAGTTAACATGTCACGATCCACGAACAATTGATCAGTAGGCACATGAGCAGCATCTATGGGTTAGGTGCCACCATCGGGCTTGGGGCCACCATTCCCTCAAACCGAGGAATTGGGTCAAACTGTACCCTTTCAGTTTGGGCCTCCCCAACAGTAGGACGAGCCATAGTCAGTCTCAGGTTGGTACCAATTCCTCTTCTAGGGTAAGCGTTGGTCGTGTATCCACCCAATGGGACCGCACTTTCCCCAGTTGCAACGGGACAGTTACCTTGTGTGTTCAAGGGGATTGGACTGGGGCCAGGAAAGTAAAAACTCGTTGGTGCGTTAGGTGACGCCTGTGAGGTCGTAATCCTGATCACCTCATTTCTAGGGTATGTGTAACCAATTCCTGCTTCAGTACTGGACTGGCCAATCTGGTTAGTTCTAGGATTTCCCCCACCAGCAAAGGTGGGATAACTCATAGAAGATACCTGGTTAGCGGAAGTTGGTACGTGAATAACAGGCTGCTGGGCCGTGAGCATGGTCAATAACTAGTCGAGCTTAGATTGGTTTCCATTGTTGGATTGGACTAGTCCAGCACACATCTGATTAGTTCCAGGATTTCCCCCACCAACAAAGGTGGGATAACTCATAGAAGATACTTGGTTAGCGGAAGTCGATGCGTGAATAACAGGCTGCTGGGCCATGAGCATGGTCAATAGTTGGTCGAGCTTAGTTTAGTTTCCGTTGTTGGATTGGACTAGTCCAACACACATCTGACTCATATTATCAGTCGTTGTTGCACAACTCCGTGGATGGCAGCAACCAGATTATGATTGAGAACTTCAACAATGTTCTTGGGATGACTCACAACTTGAGCACCTTCATCATCGTTTTCTTGCTCTTTCGAGTTATCCATGTTGTTTGTACCGCTAAGTGGTCTTTTTTGTGGCATCACAATTCAACCTTCTGAGTGTCCCACCGGGCGTAACAAATTTTTTTTGGCTTTTTACTGGATCGCTCAAACAACTGGTAGACCATAGGATCGGTCTACCTTAATAAATAGTATTGAAAAAGAGCGTGGGCATGCCAGAGTCTTCAAGAGTCAATGTAAGAGAAGTTTACACTTCTAACTTCTATCAGGCTATGTGGATTACCCTCCTGCCTCGATTGCTCCAAGGACTTAAAAAATAAAGACCAAATTGCAATGATCGTAGGAATAGGGGAAATCACAAAAGAAATGATAGTGGGGTGAGAACTCGAGATCCTCTATTATTTCTTGGTAAGAGTACATTCAAAGGAAGTATCACTGTTGCAGAGAATTATAGACGAACTTGATAAAGGGAGAAAGAAAGAATGACCACAAGGATTTTGGGAAGGACAGAGTTACACTAAGAAAATGTAAATGCAGAAATAAAAGATACATGAGGTTGTAGATTTGTTCATTGATCGAGAGATCTCTTCTTCTTCTTCTTAAGTCTTGCCTTTTATGGTCATGAAAACAGAACCTCCACTACATGTCCCCCAACTACAGCTTCTCTTTGACGGTTAAAGAACCGTTTGGGGGTCACGTTCTATTGGGGTGGTTTCCACTTTAGAATTGGCCTTAACCATACGTGCCTCACGGTTGTAACTGCTCTGGTCTTTCCATGTTCTTTCTTTTATGAGAAGAACACCCCCACAAACCGTTGTGAAAGGTTTATTCTTGTGATTGATCTTCTGGAACTCAAAAGTGATTGGCCTTCCTTTATCGGTCAGTTTGTAATTTTAGGGTGTAAACAAGTAGCCTAGTAAGTAAAGTACACCACTACTAGATAGTTTCATGTTTGGAGTGTTATATTATCTTTGGATTCACAAGGATCTAGTTTGTACCATAGGGGGCGTCTAGGAGAGTGACTTTTGTCACGACTCAACTCCACTGATTCCTCAAAAATTTTCATGGTTTTTTCAGATTTGTGATGCATTTTTTAGTGTTTGAGATTGTCATCGTCAATTTTGGTTTGTCATTAATTAAGATAAGTAATCTATCCCCCTTTTTACATATGTTGATATGTATGATTTAGATAATTATTTCCAACAATCTTAATAATGTAGAGTACTTAAATAATTACTACTCTATTAAATACAAATATGAAAAATCGGGTAAAGTTAATCTTTCCCAGCGGTGGGTAGGGGTGTCAACCGGTCAAGCTTGATTGGGTTCAGTTGGCTTACGGGCTTTAATTGAGCTACCTATAATTGGGCTAAACGGGCCTTAGACGGGCTTTAGATGAGCTAGTAAACAATTGAATTCTAAATGAAGTATAAACATGCTCAAAATGGGCTATGGTAGAAACTTTTTTTATTTTTTTTATTTTTTAAGGATTGCAAGGGTCAAGCAATGTTTAATTTGTTGGCCCATTACAATATAAATCATTGGCTTATTGAGCCATGGAGTGGGTTAGGGCTTTTAGTCGATTTTTATTTTGGGCCTTAAGGGGAAAATGGAGCCATGGAGGGTTTTGGGGTTAGAATAGGTATTTCAAATGGGCCTAAAGGGTTGTGCTTAGTCGAGCTAAAGGGGTCGAGCTTAAGCAGGCTTGTAATTAGTCGGGTCATCAGACGACCGACGGGTAAGGGCCTCGCACCAAGAAAGACTGATTATAATCGGCTCAGGCTTGAGCCCGACACGTTTATTAAACGGGTCAGTTTGATTCAGGCTTTAATCAGTCAGGCTCGATCGGGTTTGCTGGTGCGAGCCTGAAATTGACACCCTAGCGGTGGGCCATGACTTGTCGGTTAAGTGAGGTCCATTACAATTCAATCCGGTCTAGTGGAGAAAGTCTAATTATTTGGCTTATTGATTTGGTTTAATCCACATTATTTGGATATAAACATATAGATGTATACAAGTGGCATTGAATGATGCATACTGGACGGATACATAGTTAATTAGTATTTGTTCATATAATTATGTATATATAAAGTTGTATACAACGACAACAACAACCATAACTTTATCCCAACTAAATGGGGTCAGCTATATGGATCCGATAGAGACTATGACAGTAATAAAAATAAGAGAAGTAAAAAGAAGTAAAAAGGAGAAAAAAGAAGTAAAAAAAAAAAGAAAATAAGTAAAGAAAGAAGTAAAAAAAGTAGTCAAAGCAGCTTCCCAGGAACATCCCCCTATAAGGGGACGGCTACACGAGTCCTTGTCCTCCAAACAACTCTATTTTGCGGTCATACTATGATCATGCCCTACCACATGCATATCCTTTCTTACCATTTCTCTACTAGTCATTTTAAGTCTTCCCCTACCTCTTTTAGCTCCGTCAAACTGAATTTGGTCACTCTTCCTTACTGGTGCATCCATAGGTCTCTGTTGGACATGACTATATCACCTCAAGTGTCCCTCACAGAGCTTGTCTTGGATTGATGCAACTCCCAATTCGGTTCTAATACAATCATTCCTTACTCTATCTCTCCTAGTCTTGCCACACAACCTCCTCAACATCTTCATCTCCACAACACTCATCTTATCTGTATTACTTTTCTGAACTACCCAACATTCTGCCCCATATGACATACCTGGTCTTATTATTGTTCTGTAGAATTTCCCCTTAATTTGTTCATAAAGTTGTATATGAGCATGAATATTTATTGAATGAAATGCTATATTTGATATGTGAGTAAACTATAATGAAAGTATGGGGGTTACAGTTTTCCCACAAATGGTTCATATTATAATGACTTATGCATATGAATGTGGTAAACCCAAAAATGTGGGGGTTATTTTGAGAATGCTTATATTATATGTTGACCCTCTTCTTGAAAGTTAAATAAAGTCAAGTAGAATGGTAAATCTCGACTTCGAAATAGAATCTAGCAGATAGGCTTAGATTTGGTTATGTAAGTGTTATGGAACCTTACCTTAGCCCACAAGTGACATGTATAAATATATTGGTTTATGGATTTGTAAGAAGGCCAAATCAAAAGCTGGAAAAGCTAAGGATCTAAAATGCCAGATATATTGTTAGAACCTAAGTCGATGCCTCGATATAAAGGCAAAGAGTAAAGATCATTAAAGAAAAGAAGACATGCATATATGTCTTGAATATATATACAGTGAGGCTAGTGAAATAGTGCTATCAACTCCATATAGTCAGGAAATAATATGACTAAGATTTGTATAAAGACTCTGATCACTAAAATGATATAATCTAAAGGAATGAGCTTTAAAGGCCTATGACATAAGTCATATGATGGACACCCAACCTTTGCGAAGAGGAAAATTCGTGAATTAGGTTAAAATGGTATAACCGAAGTCACCGGATGATTTGACTAGTACTACTACTTTTAGCTCATTAGATAGGAAAGTAGTACTCACCATAATGAACGGATGATGAGTACAAAACCTTAATTAGCCATATATTCTACAAATATGAGTGTGTTAATCATGGTTCACACTATGGGTTGACCTAAGTGGATGTAGGAGGTGAGCCCACCTACCGGTGTGAATTTTATAGGCGAATTCTATAAACATCCATGAACCTGAGATGGGGACAAGGCCAGTAAAAAATGTCCATACTATTAAAAGGAAACTTCGAGAGAGTTGATTGGTAGGAATTTGCAGTCAGTTCGACTGATGAGGAAAGGTTTAAGAAGTCTGACTCAACTTGTACTTTGTAGCATAGTTTGTCAAACCTAGTGTAGGTTCAAATTTGAAAATCACTTGGAACAATGCATCCTACTATATCTAATATGCTCAATTGGGTTTACAAGTTGATTTGAATATTTCGAATCATGTGGGGGATAGTTGGAATTTTATGAATTAAAATAAATGATTTTAAATATTAGAGGGTTTTGTCGTTTCATTATAGACACCTAAATGACCAACGGGTGTGCCTATTGTAAGACTTGTTTGAATAGTCAACAAACAAGTCATGTAGGCAAACACTTTATTTGTGGGCATATATTTTGGAGTCATTCCTTGAGGGTACTTGTTCTTCTCCTAAACAAAGAGAAGAGGTCTTGCCCATTTCATTAATAATTGGAGACAATCTCATTTTTGTTTTTTGCTTTCTCTCTTCGTTGTTTATTGCTTATATTCAATTGAGTGCAACTCTCCGTGCCCTTAGTAGCCTAGTATGTAAATTGCAGCAATACTAGATAGCTTCATGTTTGGGGTATTGTTTTATCTTGGAGGGTAATTTACAATGACCGGTTTGCACCATAGGGGAGTCTGCAATTTTAAGGAGAATGACTTTTGTCACTACTTAGCTTCACTGATACCTTAGTTTTTTTGTGGTTTTTCAGATTTGTGATGCTTTATATGGTGCTTGAGATTGCCATCATCAACTTTTGTTTGTCTTCAATTAAGATAAGTAATATATTACATAGGTTGATGTATGATTTGGATATTTATTTCCAACAAAAATCTTATAGACATGTAGTGAGTAGTGATGTAATAGCCAAATTGTTGTTTGTTCGAATTTCTTCTTTGTCTTGCCAATAGATTGTTTGTAGTTTCATTACGATAGACGAGAGATTGGATGGTATAAACACCTCATTTTGTCTTTTCCCCAGAAGGCTTCACGTGACGCTGATGAGCATAGTAGAGTTGATGTATCTGCAGATGTAGCGCAAATGTAAACTACCCGAATCCATCCACAAATTGTTCACCCTTAGAAGAAAAAAACCACAAATCCCTAGTGGAGCCAAAACTAGAATCCCAAAACACTCCATGATCCCTTGGAAAGGCTAGCCCTGACCAGATCCCTTTGGAACCAATCCAACCTAGCACAGAACCAGCCCAAACAGCGCTAAACCCATTCTATTGACACCCGAATCAGGGTCGACATCCAAAGGCCCCGAGTTGATATCGACTTGACCTTCCATCGACATCAACCCATCTCCCTTTAATGTCAAACATAGCCATTTTATTGTCTACCTCAAGCATTTCCACCGATGTCGACAAATGTTCATCGCCAACAGTTGGATGTTGACATACCCCCTCCTCGATGTCGACTTGACCCCAGTTCACTGTCAACCTTGTGCCATCCGAGAAGCCCAAACTTGCTATGTTTAGTTCTAATTTCACTTCCTTTTACGCCCAAGCTTATATTTGGCAACTTGGATGCGAATTTTGGCTTCCTCAGGCCCCAAGTAACTCCCCCTTTGGCAACAAACTACTTGCCCACATCCCATTGGTTATAATTTGGACCAAACACCCACTATTGATGCAAAGACACCCATTCCGATGCTTTATCGATGATCTGGATCAAACCCAACATCCAATCATGAATTTGGGAGTGCATAAATCCCTCTACAACTATAAATATACCCCTCTCACATTGAGGAGGATTCTTGAATCCTTGGACAACTCTCTAAGTCCTATCTTGGCTAGTTAACTCATATCGAGTAACCTTCGAGTACAGATGACAAAGTGCTGCCCAAAGGAGAACCTAAGATGTCCGGACTATCGGCTATATCATCTTCGAACATCTCTCCCCTGAGGTGCAAAAGGGAAGCCTCCACTCATAATCAAGTTCAAGTATTTTTAACTAGGTAAATCTCTATTTCTTTACTTATTTTTTCCAGCTTTATCGCTTTCTCTCTTTGGTATTTATTTTGCATCTCTAGAGGCATTTTTCCATGTATTTAGATGGTGATCACACACTCTCTTATTGTCTTCTATGATTGCATGCCTATTTTCATTCATGGTCCTGATCCCCTGTAGACTAAGACTCCCCTACTTTTTATTGCATGCATCTGTGATTGTCTGTCCTGCACCTTCGTGTACCTCTTTAATTTAGGATTCACCTGCTCGTATATCATTATGTTTTGATATTGACCAATGCATGTCACATGTGTCCATTTGTCCAAGCTTCATATGTCATTATTTTTCTATATTTCTCCATGTTCCTATGTCTTTCCCCATGCATGCATGTAGATTAGGTCTTTGGCTTTTTATTTTTCTATCCTTTGAATTCTTTCTATATACCCTATTGTCTCTCTACACCACCTCTTGTTTCCCTGCTTTCACTATTCTCATGCTTCATGTGCCTGTCACTATCCCCTTTACTTTCGCGTATACTAACCCCTATCATGCAACCAAGTTCCAGGTATGTCCCCCTATCCTTTTTTTGTACTTTTCACGGACATTACTTTCTCACCCAAAAGCATGCTATAACCTTACCTAGCCAAGTAATAGAAAGACTGGCTTGACAGGGTTGACTGGAGTGCCTATACCTTCCCTAGACCGTAACTTGACCCGTACCCTGACTAATGGACTGATCAGTCCCCAAAGGGCATCACAAGAGAGTCAATTTTACATTATGGATCCTAGACCATTCTCTAGGTGGCGACTCCAAACATTCAATTCACCTCTCTCCCTTCTCCCTAAAGAGAGATTGGATGGAGGACATGTGGTGAACCCCCGCCATGCCAATTTGTCCTCACAGATGGGAAGGATTGAATAGGCCTAGAACTTATTGTAGTGTTGTGGTTAGGTCATGTCTCACTAAAATACATTTCACAGTGGAGCCTTTCAGTTTAAAGCTATCTCATGAATATACATTTCACCATGGACTAACAAGGTTGAGTAGAATATTTTATTGATTATAGTGCCTTAGGTTACAATTAAGATCACTGATCCTTGTAAGGACATGATCGATTCCTACATAGATGGAAATTCTATACGCACAAGGAAGGAGGATATATGATAAGAAAAAAAAATACTTGTATGCAATATTGAGTCCAACCCAATGTAGAAAACAAATATCATGCATGATTAGTGCACAAGACTAATACCAATATGCTTGGTTGATACACCCCCTCAAGGTGAATATGGAAGCGCATGATTCTTCAGCTTGTCATCTAATAATTGTAGAGAGTCACTTAGTAAAAATGTCAGCAAGCTGATCTTTGGTGGAGATGAAAGGGATATCAACTTCATGTTTGACCAGTTTGTCACGAACGAAATGAAAAATCAATTTTCACGTGCTTGGTTCAAGTGTGGAAGACCGGATTCACATTCAAATATGTCGTGCCAATGTTATCACATCAAAGGAAGGGGGCGTACTAAACAAGGAGTCCGAGCTCAGTAAAAAGGTAGCATAACCAAGTAAGTTCAACACAGGCATCGGCAAGGGCTTTATACTCAGATTCACTGGACAAGCAGGCAAACTGTCACTGGACAGTAAATTGGGACCTATGAGTATGGCATAACCACCAATGGACTTGTGATCATCACTATTACCAGCCTAACCTGGCTTGAAGAATGAGAGTGGGTGATCACTCAATAAATAAATCAAACGATTTAGTGTGCTTGAGATATCAAAGAATGTGCATGATTAGGGACCAATGCTCTTCGGTTGGGGCATGCATAAATCGATGCCCGATTATTAATGAATGCAACCTCTGGCCCTGTAAAAGTAACATACTACAATACACCCACGATGGAACGACATTGAGTAGGGTCCTTAAAGGGCACACCTTTTGAAGCAGAGAGTTTGACAATGGTAGCCATAAGAGTGAGCATCGGCTTGTAGTCAATCATACCCACCCTTTGAAACAAATCATTAATATAATGGGACTAAGAGAATAGATACCTATTAGGATGAGGAACAACTTCAATGCCCAAAAAGAAGCTGAGAGCACCGACATCCTTAATTGAGAATTCAGAGTCCAATTATTGAAGCAGAGAGGATACATAGCTGGACTGATTGCTAGTAAATAAAATATCAACATAAACCAATAAATAATAAGTGGTGGTACCGTAACTGTAAATGATCAAGGACAGGCCGATTTGGGATGCCTGAAAATAAGAGCGAGGTAAGAACTATGACAACCGATGAAACTAGGCCCAAGGAGCCTGCTTGAGGTCATATAAGGACTTGTGTAGGTGATAGACATGATCTGGATGGGATGGATCTTCAAACCTAGGAGGTTGGACCATGTACACTACACATTGAGGATACAATGTAGAAAAGTATTGTGGATGTCCAATTGGTGAATCAACCAATCATTGGAGATGGCAAGGGAGATGATGGTGCAAATGGTGGTTGGTTTGAATGCAAAACTAAAGGTGCCAACGTATTCTAGACCATACAATTGATGAAAACCTTTAGCCATTAGGCAAGATTTGTATTGCTAAAGAGAACCGTTAGCCTTACATTTAACGTGATAGACCTATTTGCACCCTATCAGGTTCATATGGGGGTGATAGAGAATAAGAGACCAGGTGTCATTACGTAAGAGAGCGTTGAACTCATCAGTCATGGTAGAGTGCCCTACTCATGAACCCAATTTTCCTGGGAGAAGCTAGTGGGTTTAGAGAGGGGGAGGGAACAACTTGGTGAATCGGTAGTGATGGATGGGTGGGCTTGGGTGGAAGTTGTGGTGGTTGTAAAGGGTTTGGACCGAGGGTACATGTTCATGGGGTGAGTGTAGGGAGGGGGAAATGGTTGGGGAGGAAGAGGGAGAGGTGTGGACGGTGTCGGGTAGAGGGAGAAGACCCAGAAAAGGCGGTTCAAGGCAATGGTTGTAAAGGTTAGTGAGAGAGCAGGTTTTAATGGGAGGGGAGTTGGGAAGGAAAGAAATCGGATGTGAAGACAAGGGGCTTGGTTGGTGGGGAGAAGGTGGGAGAGGTAGAAGAGGAGGTGGAAGCAAGCAGGGGGCTTAATAAGGAAGGGGGATAGGACGGGGAGAGAAAGGAGTTTGTAGAGTAGGAGAAAACAACCTATGGGGTGGGAGAGACTGTGGCAGGTTGGAGGGAGGGATAAGGGGTGGTTTGGTGAGGGAAATGAGTTTTCATCAAACCAAACACGACGAGCAATGTAGAGATGGTTTCTGGTATTGTCCATACAACAATAACAGGTATGAGAAGAGTTGTAGCCTAGGAAGACACACGGAGAGGATCGAAAATTCATTTTATAAGAGTCGTAGGGGCAAAGAAAGGGAAAATATAAGCACCCAAAAACTTTGAGAAATGAATAGTCAGGGGACTTGTGATAAATAATTTAAAAGGGGGACACATTGTTTGTGACCAAAGAGGGAATACGATTGATTATATACACAAAAGTTATAAATGCATAATCCCAGTAATATTGAGGAATGGAGGTGTGGGCAAAGAGGGTGAGCCTAGTTTCAATGATGGGTCGATTGCGACATTCAATAGAGCATTGTTGCTTATGGGTACGAGGGAAAGAGAGATGATGCTAAATACCAACAAATTCAAAAAAATGAAGGAAGGGTATAGTATTCACCTCCAGTCAGTTTGGATGAACTTAATTTTTTGAGGGAACAAGCTTTTTGCCATTGCTTATAATTTGTGAAATGTAGCAAAAACCTCAGATTTCTGTTTGAGAGGATAAAACTAGATATATTTTGTGTGATCATCCACAAAAATAATGAAATAACGATTGTCATTAGATGAAACAGTTGGGGAGGGGCCTATACATCATTAAAAACAAAATATAAAGGAAATAAACTATGACTGCAAGTTTCATGCAACATGAGACGATAGGCCTTGCCAAGCTGACAGGTAGAACAAAGATGACTAGACTTGGAACAGGACAAACTAAGACTTTGCAACATTAGATGAAGAACACGTTCATTGGGATGGCCGAGGCGATGGTGCCAATGATTAGAGGAGGAGAGTTCAACAATGCTAAGAAATAGTGGAGAAAGGAGGAGTGGAGAGTCTGTAAAGTCCATCGTTACTCAGATCGGAGAGAAGGATCCTTTTGGTTTTTTGATCCTTGACAAAAAAAATGGGAAGAATGAAATTCAAGAAATATGCTATTATCTTTGCCAAACTGTTGAAGATAAATTACGGGTTTGGTAATTGAAGGAACATGTACAACATTAGAGAGGAAAAAATGATGGGGAGAGGAGGAAGAGAAGAAGTGCCGATATGGGAAGTAGAAAGTCCCTTACCGTTGCCAAGTTGGATTGATGAGAATCAGTGTAGGGTATATAGGAGGAGAGGGATTAGTGGTCTGGTGTTACATGGTGGGATGCGCTAGTGTCGGGGTACCAATGATGGGGAGGGTAGTAGGCAAGTAATGGGGTAAATGGGGATAGGGCTTGGTGAAGTAAGCAGAGTGAGGTGGAGGCAGGTAGGGCAATGAAGTGGAGTTGTAAGGTGGTTATGGAGTGGGTTTATAGTGTTCGGGTTCTTGTAGAAGCATGTGGCAGCCATATGATTTGTGCGGTAGAAGATGGTACAAAAGAGATGACCTTGAGGAGGGTAACATCCACCACAGCCACAGCCTCCATGGTCACACTACCATGCTTATGCCCCAGCAGCCGGAGGAAGCAAATTGGTTCTTGCAGGTGCCTCTTTTTGAATGAGATTCGTAGAAGGTGAGGAGGAAGAATTTGCTATAGTTAACTTGTTGATGGAGGAGGAAAATAGAAACTCATGACTCAGGAGGAGTCCATGTATCTCAGTGTATGATATAAGGTCGAAGCAAGCCATCAATGTTGGGATGATGGGCTTGAAGTCATAGCTGAGTGAGTGGAAGACGCGGATGTTGAAATCTTTAGGGGCTAGGGGCTTACCCGTGGTGGCAAGTTCATCAGAGAAGGACTTGCATGTTGCAAAAAATTGAGTGGTGGGTTCATTAGGCTTGTTAGTCCATTCTTGAAGAGCAAGATGCAAATATAAGATGTGGGTGGTGGAGGCCAAACCAAACACAACATATAGGGCATCCCAGATGTCCTTATTGTTTGATTTCCCGAATGGCAAGTGGTAGCGCATCATAAAAAAGGGAGGCAATGAGGAGACTCATAATGGATGCATCTTGTTGAAGCCGGGAGGCAGCGCCGATAGGATCAACTAGGAAAGAAGAGGAGCCATCGAGAACGCAAAACAAATTCTGGTATATGAGATATGGAATAATCTAAGTCTTCCAAAAAATAAATTTCTTAGCGGAGAGTTTGATGGTGAGAAAATGTTGTGCTGCAGGAAGGGAAGAGATAGTCTTTGGACTCGGGAGGGCTAGGGCAGTTGCAGAGCTGACATCCATGCCATCAGCAATGGAGGGGCCAAGACAATGATCTAAATTTGATCTTATACCACTACATGGTTGAGAAAAATACTTTATGTTATAGAAATTGAGTGGTGGGTTCATTAGGCTTGTGAGTCCATTCCTGAAGAGTAAGATGCAAATATAAGATGCGGGTGGTGAAGGCTAAACAAAACACAACATATAGGGCATCCTAGATGTCCTTATTGGTTGATTTCCCAATGGCAAGTGGTAGCGCATCATCAGAAAGAGAGGCGATGAGGAGACTCATAATGAATGCATCTTGTTGAAGTCTGGAGGCAGCACCGATAAGATCAACTAGGTAGGAAGAGGAGCCATCGAGAAAGCAAAACAAATTCTGGTATATGAGATATGGAACAATCTGAGTCTTCCAAAAAAAAATTTCTTAGCTGAGAATTTGATGGTGAGAAAATGTTGTGCCACAGGAAGGGAAGAGATAGTCATTAGACTCTAGAGGGCTAGGGCGGTTGCATAGCTGACATCCATGCCATCAGTAATGGAGGGGCCAAGACAATGACCTAGGTTTGCTCTCATACAACAACATGGTTGAGCAGAATACTTTATTGATTGTATTGATTTAGGTTACAATAGAGAGGATCGATCCTATAAGGACATGGCCGATTCCTACATTGATTGAAACTCTATATACACAAGGAAAGAAGATATATGATAAGAACAAAACAATTGCATGCAATATTGAATCCAACCAATATTGAAAACAAATACCGTGTTCAATTAGCACCGGAGACTGATACCGATATGCTCGATTGATATGGGCATTCTCCTTCTAGTTTACTGCACAAACTAAGTCAGACTACTAACATCTGATCAACTACTATTTAAAACCCAATTCCCTATTACATCCCTTATATTTCTTCCCTTTTTTTGTTTTTGGTAAAAAGAAAGTTTATTGAGAAAAGCCTCTAGGGAGGCAAGTACAACGAGCATCAAAATAAAGAGCCAACAAAAGGAAGGGGGGTTGGGAAGACAATAACAATGACAGGGGATCGCCATGTGTCCTCCACTTCGTCCCCTCTTTGGGAAGAGAAGTGAGAGATGTGAAAGTGAATGTTGGGAGTCGCCACCTAGAGGAGTGTCTAGGACCCAAAAATGTAAATGTAATGACTCTCATGTTACGCCCTTTTGGAGACAAATGGTCTATTGGTTTGGGTACGGGTCATATTACGATCTGGGGAAGGTATTAGGCACCCCAGTCTGCTTGGACTTGTCAGTCTTTCTATTGCTAGGTAAATTGGGTCATAACATGCTTTGTGAAGGAATGTAAAATACGAGAGAACTATAAAAAATTAAAATACTAGGGAAGGTGAAGAAACACATACCCAAAGGTTCTGCTGCAAGGCAAGAGTTATTATACAAAAAAATTAAGGAAAGGACTCAAAAACCTATGGGACCTAGGCATGGTCGACACTAAGCTAAACATGATAAGATGATGAACATATAGAATCAAAGATAGCAATTCGATGCATGTGCATGGTGAAGCATGGAAATTGAGAGTAAAACATGAAAGCGTGTGTGCATAGTGTGTAACAAGATTAATATTAATGTATACATGAGGGAGTCTTAGACTACAGGGGATGAGGATCATGAGAAGAAGCATGCATGGAAGTAAAATCTTCATCATAAACAAAAAGATAAATAAATATAAAAAGGAAGAAGAAGAAGGCATGTGATCACCATCTAGAAAGATGGGATCACACTCCCCTTGGAGATGCAAAATGAAGAGTAAGCGATTAATATCAAAACTTGATTAAAGTATAGAGAGAAAGGATCTCCTACCTAGTTAGAAGACAAACCAAACCGAAGATGTGGAGGTTTCTCTTTTGTAACTCAGGAGATTTGTACATTGAGTAAGTATCGCCTCTTGTGGTGGCTTATCTTGTCTCTTTATAAGCAACACTTTGTTGTCAAGTCGAGATCACCAGGTGGATGTCTTGAGGCTTTAATCTTGAAGTTTCACATTGGATCTAACACTCAATAGGTGGAAGAGGCACTATGCTAAGGCCAAGTGGGGGGCCAAAGGCTAAGGATTCAAAGCACTTGAATGAAGAGCTGAGGTTAGGGCATGCAAGCTCCAAACAATGGGTAGTTGGACTAGGGACCAAGTAATGTTCATTTAACCCTCATCAACATGAGAGGGGGTGTATTTATAGATGTAGAGGTGTGTGTGCACTCTCAAATTCGTCTAAGGATGCTAGGTGTGATCTGGATCATCGAAAGGAGGTGTCTTTGCATCGACGATGGGTATAAAGTCAAGGTAAAAGCCATTGGGAGTGGGCAAGTAGTTAGTTGCCTTAGGAAAGGTTTCTTGGGGCTAAGGGGGCCAAGATTGAGATCCAAGTTGCCAAATTCGAGTTTGGTCACGAAAGGAATCAAGATCAGAGTTAAAAATGGCAAGTCTTAACTTCTCAGATTTGCACAGATTCGATAGTGAATTGGGGTCCAGTCAACATCAAAGAGGAGTAAGGTCAACATCGAGTAGCTATCGATGAACAACTTGACATCAAAGGAAATGGATCGACTGTCGATGGTTAAATTCTGATTGTCGAAGTAAGTTAGACAGTAGGGATGTTCAGCTCTACATTCAAAGAAGATATGTCAATGTCGATGGAAGGTGGGGTTGATGTTGACTCAGGGTCTTTGAGTGTCGATCTAGGCTTCAGTGCCGACAGGCATGGTTTGGGCTAGGTTCTGTGCTAGGCCAGGCTTGTTCCAAGGGGTCTTAGTCAGGGCTAGCCATTCTAGGGGTTCTTGGAGGGCTTGGAGGCTCTGATTTGGGCTCTGGCAATGGGAATCGACAATCAATAAATGAATTCGGGTAGTGCAAACTAACTCCACATCTACAAATACACCAGCTCTAGGCCTTGGAGGGTGCTCATCATTGTTACAAGAAACCTCTGAGGGGAAAGATAAAATGAGGTGTCTACAGAATGCCTCTCTTTTATTGAGACTGTGCAATAGTTGTTTGTTAAAGAAGTCATTTTGTGAGTACTTCTATTCGTCGGATTGAGCAAAAACTCGCCAGTGTCTTGGTTAGGGACACTGGAGTTTGGGGGATAGAGGTGTACCTGTGCAGGTGGCTCCATCGGTTGAACTGGTAGTAATGCTTGGGCAGCCAATAGTATGGGTTGTATTGGCTGGGGTGACGAGACTGGCTGATAGTATGGGTGGTTTCGTTGGGGTTGTAAACAGTATCTGCTATGGTGTGGGCGTACTGGGAAATATTGCCATTGATAGGGCAAGGTGAAATTGAAGGAGTCGCCAATAGTACGAGCATTTCTGGAGAGTAATTAACCGTTGATAGGGTGTGATGTAGGGGTAGTTTTGTAATTTGCCACAGGTGGCTGTACAGCTTTGGCCATGGTGAGGGCAATCTAGGAATTTTGTTCGTGCAAGGACGTGCGAGATACGCTAATTGAGATCCCAAGTTGGTAACGTCGATTATACGGGAGTGATTGGAGATTGGGAATCTCGCTTGGTTGTGGTCATGGGCCACGTGTAAAGGTACGCATTGGTGTGATAGGGGTGCCAAGTCACCATGGGGGTGGACCCACTGGTTTGAATCTTGAATTTGGCGATAAAGTGCCTAGTTCGACAACAAAAATATCTTCTTTGACAATGAATGGCTGCGTCAACATCGAAGTGCTCGGCTCGACAGCGCGTCGATGTTGAGCTGTAGCTGGTTCGATGTCAATTTTGCATGAAAAATACTGTTTATGAATTCGAAAGGTCACTGTCCTATTTCATTTCCATTATGATTTTCTCCGAGAGCTTAGGGTTTCTTTGATGGTGGTTTGTGGGTGGAATTCTTCATTTTTTAGCTTGGATTGATCGCCTCTTCTCCTTCTTTATTTTTATCCGAGCGGGTTTGTGAGAGAAGCCAACTTTTGTGAGTTCCTTGCTCATTTCTTGTTTCTTCTTCACCATGTCTAGCCAAGATAGGGGTAAGAGGCCCATGTTGCCTGAGGGTATGCCTCTTCCCAAGAGATGAAGGAGTCAGGGCATCATGTTGCGAGAGGGAGATGACTCCGCTCATCGTCCGGAGATCGATCCAGATGAGGACGTGCTTAGTGATTTTTAGGAGACATCTAGGGTTATAATTCGATCTTGAATCTGAATTCCTTTGTTGCCTATGTGTATGCTTAGTATTTGTTTGTTGCTCTAGGTGTAGTTGGATTGTTCCACTCATCCTATTGGTGTTCCATCTTGTTTTTTGTAATGCTTGATTATTACGATTGACCGCATTCAGGATTTTGGGTCCACTGGGGATTGGATTCTATTTCAGATTGTATGCCTTTGGTACTTCTTGATTAACCAGATTATGCTTTTGTTGTGACTAATTGGAATTTGGAGAACCACTGGGGAATAATTGCCCTTTGTCTTGGTTTATTTTGGGGTATTGTAACCCATTTTGGAACCTATGTTTGGTGTTTTTTCTCTGATGCACTTTGTCCGGATGTTAGTGAAGAATTTGAATCTTGTTGCTTGGTTGGTTGGTTGCTTGCTTGTTGTGTTTGCATGCCATTTAACTGCTTTTAGCTTGGGATCGTGTATGGAATAACCCATATATTTTTTACTCTTTTTCTTGGAACCTTGCTTGATGTGATGGCCTGGATTTCTTGTATCTTGACTCTCTGAGGATTTTAATCTTGACTTTGAATTCTGCCTTGTTTTGTTTTATTTATTTATTTATTTTTTTGTGTAGGATCATGCGACCTACTATAAGTATGGGTCACGCATGATTGTCCTTTGGTGGTATAGCTAGCCTTACGATGTTGTTCGTCGGCGGGTTACGGTTGTTGGCTTCAAGGACTTAGCTCTCCTTCAGACTAGGTCCTTTGATACATCTCTGGCATAGGCCTTGGTTGAGAGGTGGTGGCCCACTACTCATAGTTTCCATCTTCCTATGGGTGAGATGGCGATTACGCCTCTCTACTACTTTTTGTACACGGGCCTCTCATTTGGTGGCGAGATAGTGATGGGGCACCCTGCAGCCTGGGAATATTCGAAGGGCGAGTTGGTGAAGCAGCTTGGATCTATTCCTCCTTATTCGAATGTGGTAGTGTAGTGGTTGTATCGTGAGTGGGAAGGGAAGATGGTGACTGACTCCTCCAGCCATGACACGATTGATCAGCTGGCAAGGTGTTTCATCCTCTATCTCTTGGGGAACACCTTGTTTAGCACTAGTGGCATGAAGATCCACATCTCCATGGTGTGGTACCTCAGGGATTTATCAAAGGTGAAGACCTTTGACTGGGATGGGGCAGGCTATGCCCATATTTTGAGGACATTGGATTCCTTGGCCTTGTGGCGCACCTAGTGCGTCAACGGCACTTGGTTCGTACCAGAGGTAATCCGTTATTCCTTTCTCTTTCCTATATTGCCCTGTGCTTGCTTGTATCTGTTTTGATTTGTTGCCTATACTGATGTTCTTTGTCTTGATTGCAGTGTTTGTGTTATGACCACTTGGAAGTACTGGCTCCCAGGTTGAGATCTTGGGATGATACTTACTTTCCGAGGGTGGGGATGTGGTTGGTTGATAACACCCGTCCTAAGGAGAGGACTGTCCTAGTGTTGGTCATCAGGGAGATGTTGGACCAGCTCTCCCCATAAGAGGTGGAAATTTTCTTTCTTTCTCTTCTGCTTTCTAAACTTGGCTTGTCCTGATATTAATACTGACTTTGATGTATTTGTCCTGGTAGGTGGTGTGGCAACCCTTCGAGTCTCTTCAGTTGAGTGTGCAGGCTCTTCTAGAGGTTGCTAGGAGACTTGTGCCTCAGCGCATGGTTTTTATCGGGGCTTCTGGCTATGCTTGGTATCTGGGTGCTAGGGCCTACAGGCAATGGCCAGGTGTTGAGAGGCCTTGCTTTCCCATTCGGCCTCCTCACTTCATGCTTGAGCCGGAGAGACTCTCAAAGAAGGAGATGAACGGGTTCATGAAAGGCATTGACGCTGGCCCTTCGTCGAGATGAACTCGTGGGGACGTTATCGCGGGTACAGAACAAAGAAGCTAATGTGTGTTCGACTTACTTCTTTCGGTCCATGGCTAAGTCTTGCATCTTTTGCTTCTCGTTGTTTTAGTTCCCAATTTGTATCTTGGTTGCTAACTCGTCCTTTGTATGTGTTCAGGCCCCTACTGGTGTCGAGCTTTATGAGGCTAGGGAGGCGACCGATGTGGCTGTTGTTGGTACCTTGAATCATGAAGGAACCTCATTTGAGTCCACTCCAATGACGATACCCCCTTAGGCTAGTGAGACTGGGGCTTGATCGACACCTTCATGTTCACACATGGTGTCAGATGCTTTCTTTTCGATTCCGGGGTGGTCCTTTGTCTGTCAGGGCAAGGAGGTGCCCACGCCTCGACTTTCTTTGTTTGTAGCTAGCTTTCCATATAGCTTTGACTTCATAACTATCTTATTTTTGCTTATTTTTGCATCTTACTTCTTTTATGATAGTTGACCATTGGTCTTGGTGTAAGTTCCCAGCTATTGGTACCACGACCTATTGGGGATGGTTGTCGGTTTGAAGGAGCTCACTGCCTCTTAGAGTGAATGGATTCTCTAGCTGGTGAGTTGCTTGTTTCTTTGTGTTGTTGCCTACAAGGTTAGTACACAATAGAAATGTTTGATGATGCTAATGCTTGACATATGATGCAGGAGGGTGACATTCTGAGGTACGAGGGGACTACAAACCGGCTCTCGAAGGAAAGGAATGAAGCCTTGGCTGCTGCCTAACCTGCCCTAGCTACAGAGATTCCAATGCCACAGTCCCCGACAATCCGGATCGATGATCCCGTCAATGGCCAAGATGCGGGGGTGAATGAGGAGCAGGAAGTGAGAGGGAGTGGGAGCGAGAGCAATGAAGATGGTGAGGATGACGACGTGGATGATGGTGAGGATGGTGAAGAGGGGTCCAAAGAGGACGAGGAGGATAGAGGATAGTAATTTTGTCCTCTTTTTTTGCATTTTTTAAAATGGATGAACTAACAGTTTCGGGCCTTTGAGCCTGGTAAATAATTTTGAATGATTTTGATTAATTGATTTTTAATCCATTTTTTAGGATTTTTGATTAATTGAATGTATTGAATGGTTGAAATATGATGTATGGATGTGCATTTGGTGTGGAATGGTCCATCATGAACCTAGGGTATATGATTACGTGTTGGGACGACAGGGACCCACTGGCGCAGTACGGACTACCCAAAGATGTGTAAACTCAACTTAGGTTGTGGAATTACAGTATAGACATCGAGCTACTGTCGATAAACAGTGAAGGGGCATCCCTTGACATCAAAGTTGGTGTCAAGGATGTCGATATTTTAATTCTGATTGTTGAGTGATCATAGACAGTAGAAGCACATTGTCCGACAGTGAGCCATCTGGAATCGACATGGAGATTAAATCCTCAATAGTGTGTCGATGTTGATGGGACCATGGTTTGCTGCCAACTCGGGGTGTTTTACTGTCGACTCCATGTTTCCAATTCTGACTTGTTTCCTTTTTGAAAAGCCCAGTTGTGAGATTTTTTGATTTCCATTCCCTTCTTGAACCATTGTTCGTCCTTGGGGCTTTATTAAGGGCCCTAAAGGGTATGGGAGCTCCTCATTCCTTTCTTCCCTTGAACTTGGGGTGTTTTCTCTTCCTCTTCCCCTTGTTATTTTCTTTATTTTTTTTCTCAAGCAATGGACAAGGCGTTGAGTTCTTGGATTGATTCCATGCTAAGAGACGATCGAGAAGTCTTGGGAAGGGTGCATCTTCAGCCTCTAGTCGACATGAAGAATATAGTGCTTGCATGGGACTTGCTTCGAGGTGTCTCTCATTTTTGGATCCCAGAGGTACATGTGTTTTGTTTCAACATAGCTGAGGTATGTCCCTTTTGGGGATTTTCATGTATGCTTTCTCTCTACTTGTCATGGTGCTATGATACGTCCCCTCTTGAAGGATGACTATTCCAAGGACATCATGTCCTTGTTTGGCTTGGAAAGGGGATGTCTTCCCCATTTTATGCATGGTTAATGTATCGATGTCTTGGAGATTATTTGCCACTTTGCAGGTCAACGTAGGTGTGACCATGGTTTCATGGAGTGTAGGAAGAGCTTTCTATTCTGTGTGATTGCCCAATTCCTTCTTTGTTCTGGTGCTCGGGGGGCTTCCCCTGTATTGATGAAGGTTGTTAAACAAATCCAACGGGGTGGTGATATTGTTCCTATCATTGTGGCAGAAACGATGAGAGGGATGGATATTATGAGGGGAGTCACACCCCACGTAGTGAGGACTTCTCTGGCAGTCCATACTTACTACAAGTATTTTCCTTTGTTCTTCTTTTATGATTTCTCTCTCTTCTACCATGTTTTTAGAACTACCCTTGTTCTATTTGTATGGCAGATTTAGCTTTGTGAGAGGCTGCAATTCGTGAAGTCTATGAGAGGAGATTTCAAAATCAAACATTGTCACCTCCGCTCGGTAGTGATGGAGTATCACCATTGGGACACTTGGGAGCATGCTCTTTCCCGTATCTCTTCTGATGACATTCATTGGTGATGCTCTTGGTGGCTTGTAGATGCCCCACTATTGAATTCTTCTAGATGTAACTATGTGCACCTAATGGGGTTAGGTCACACCTCCTTCTATATATCCAATCAACTGTGTTGACAGTACAGACTGACTCAGGATGTGCTTGGGGAATTGGTGAATTTCTATCCGCCAAAACAGTTGGACAAAGAGATGGTGGCAAGGATCGTAAGTTTGTGGCAGTCCAAGACAATACTGAAGAATGTGGGGGCTGTTGATGATGGTGGGATGACTGTGGAGTGGAAGGACGCTTCAAGCTCTTCAAGTTCTAAGTGTTCTAGGGAAGTGGAGGAAGATGATGGTGAAGACACGGATGACCCAAGCGAGGATTGCCAAGTTGTAAAAGAATGTGGAAGACTTGAGTTATTAGGATGTTTGATTGCCAGGAGTTTCTTTCATTTTTTTTTTTTTGTGTTTTTTGACAAGTGTTTGCTTTTTTGTTTTTGGCTAAACTTCGAATTTATGATTGAATTTTAATGGATTTATTTCCTTTTTATTATTACTATTCTGAAGTGACTGGTCTTGGTGTTATTCCACCAAGATGCCTATGTACCGTTAGGTTTTGAAGGGATCAAGTCGAACGTAGTTCCTTTAATTAGGAAGCTTCAGACGTAGTACTTCTTGAACTGATCCATGTTTGTCAGATAAGGGAGCTTGATCTCATCTAGATGCACTACTCATACAGCTTGGTCAGGTAGTATTTCCTTGATCATGTGGTGTCACACCCCAAACCGCCCCTTGGGAAGATTAGGTAGGTGACCCAAATTGCATGACGGCAATCTGCCAAACCCTACGG
Organism: Telopea speciosissima; assembly: GCF_018873765.1. Taxonomy (NCBI): domain Eukaryota; kingdom Viridiplantae; phylum Streptophyta; class Magnoliopsida; order Proteales; family Proteaceae; genus Telopea; species Telopea speciosissima. The sequence continues at coordinate 45,848,967 of NC_057916.1, forward strand.
ATCTAGAAGCAGTTAATACATTCACGGTACCACATTTGTCACATTACCACAAGTAAGATCAGAGTGCTGCAGATAATCTACAATTATAATAACAAAAGAGAAAGCATAGCGATACGGGAATGATGATAATATATACATACATATGTTTGTTCGGACACATTCCCCATTACACCCACAAACGGGAAAGGAAAGCTCACAAGTATATAAGCCAAAAATAAATACATATATATATACAGGGCGAGATAACTCAACCCCCAAAAAAAAAGAAAAGACTAAAACTCAACCAGAAGCAAAGATGGGGATAAACTCCTAACGAAAACAAAAAGGAGTCCCCAAGACAAAAAACATCAAGTGCACTCCTCACTGGTCTTCATCAATAACCACCAAGAACGCACGCATCATCAGCATGACCTCCATCGGGGTCCATACCAATATCATTATAATAACCAAGGCTCTCCTCCTCGTAATGAGCCGCCATGCCACAGCGGCATCCACCTGCAGAATCATCTAGAAGAAAAACATATATAACAGAGTGTGAGCCCAGTCGAGCTCGTGAGCAAAACGTATCATCATGCATGCACATGCAACCACATTCCACATGATCCTACATGATATGCAAGTCCAGATTATTTATTAGCCACCTAACAATACAACTAAGTCAGGTTAGTGCTACTACAATCCTCAATACATGTATCCCTGGTGTGGGCTTGGTTACCCTTTCCCGCGATACACCCATTGAGTTGTCAGAGAGGACCGGCTAGCTCCTGCATCTAGCTCCCTACCCAGGTCAACCCGATCGGCCCTCTGGATTAATTCTTGTGAGGTAACTGACTCAATATCATTCCACCAAACCGGTGTATAATCTTTATATGTGGTATATAGCCAAAAATTCACCTTTTGGTGCATCCCAAGCTTGTAGCCCGAGGCTTCCCGGTAAATTTTCCCTGAGGCATCCCAGCTGTGCTGAGGTTTCCCGGCGTAAACGCCTTTAGGGTTTTACGGTAGTCCTCACAGTTATCCAACACCTTAACCCCTACTGGCAAGGGTGCGTAGCATGGGTGATGAAACTCTAGCCCCATGTCTATATGGCATCGTATGAGTCGGGCGGTGTCAATCGTATCCCATACTACAGGCTACCACCGGCCTCATTTCCAAGCCGACTACGGCATCTAGTCTAGCATTCATAACCATCATGTCATAATTATTTTGTTGATCAATAGACAATCAATGTGTTATAGTTTTGAGTAATTGAACTGAATTAAATAACACAACATTTATAATTAAAGAATTTCGATTGTCGGCAAAATAATACAGTTACACATGCATACACGATAATATTTCACTCACCTTGGTCTAGTTCTAAGAACTCAGTTACAAAATTAGTTTCGACTACAGTCTGGCTATAGGCCTCGAGCGTGGGATCAAATCCTAGATATAAATAAAAAATTTGTCATTCAATATTTCAAACTATTTTTGGATGTCCTAGGGTTGATCTAAGCTCATTGGGTTGACTCGGTGTACAATTGATCATCACTTGGAATTCTCTAGGCCTTGCACTGGGCCTTAGGCCTATGTCCCGGTGCATCATCCAGAGATGGTGGCCCACGGGCAGAATGGTCATTTACCATATTAGTACATATTTTTAGGTCACATTAATCTTACAGTGCTGTCCCCAACTTGACAGTGCTGTAGGACCAATCACAGGTAGGGTTTCCAAGTCCTGCGGGGCCCACTTGGGTTCCTAAAACACTCATACACATGGACAGATGTGGGGAGGGGCATTTAGGTTATTTCTCACCTCCCAACATTGAATCATGGCCTTAGGGTGAGGATCCCCAGGTCAGAACATCAAAACAGCAAAGTTTCCTTCACTGGGCGATGTCTCTGGGCGATATCTGCATCGCCCAGAGATTGCAAAATCGGAATCAGGCTGTGATTCCTAGGTTTTGAACCATGGGCAATGCATGGATCTTCTCCCAATGCATGTTAGGTCATTTTGGACCCCTAGGGGCATACTTTGCACTGATCCATGTGGATTTTCAATTGGGCCCACCACTAGGCTGCCAGAGGCTACCTAGACAGCCTAGTAAATAGTAACCCACAATCTCTCCAGTTACAAAACTTGGTTTTACCTACATGCAAGGCTGGATTTAGGTATAAAATGATAATCCAAGGCTGTTACCACTTAGGGTTAGGTTCCATAAAACCAGGACATGAAATCAAGACTCCAATCAGCCTGTTTTTAGTGTAGCATAGTAGTGCAGCCAAGCACAGCCTGGTTTCAGTTTCAGATTTGTAAAACAGATATAGGAATCATCATTAAACACTCAGATCTTCTATGCATCATGTTTGCATGGCAGATCTGAGATGGTACATGGCAGCCCCTGGCTATTCTGGGCTGCGAGTGGTCAGATACCAAACAAAACACAGAGATTTAAAGAAGGCAGCAAGTATGTGTAGGGTTTTTTAAGCTGAGCTGAGGAGGCACGAAAATCAGGTCAAGGGGTGTAGGGCTGCTTCTCCTCTTCTTCTTCCTCTCTTTTCTCTCTTTTCTTTCCTCTCCCTTCTTCAATGATTTGAACATTAGCCAAGGGTATAAAATCAACCAAAGGCACTGGTATATATAGTCCATCCCATGACTAGGGCTTATTTGGCTGCTAAGGCTTGTTTCCAGAATGCATTTTTAACTGCATTTTCAGCCATTCTGGGCACTCAGGTGGGGTTCACAGTGATCCTAGGGTATGAGGTGGTCCCTCAGACTCCCCTCAACCTATGGAGGGTGTCCATATCCAATATGGGTGGTCCCTAGAATTTAAATCCTTAAATAATGCTATTTTGCACTTTGGGCGATGTCTCTGGGTGATGTCTGCATCCCCCAGTGCATCGCCTAGAGATTTCAACAAGGCTGAAACTCTGTGGGCTTGCACAAGGGTTTGACCCAGGGTCAGGCCTTGTACCCACATGTTATTTAGGGTCTTTTACACACATTTCCAGGGGTGGGACCCACAGGTATGAAGAGGAGAGAGCATACCTGGAGTCCAGGCAATACATTATGCTATAAGCTGTGCAGTTGCAAGGGTCAGCTATCCATCTTCTGACAGGTATGTAGGAGGACATGCACAGGGTTTCTTCATCAATTTCAATCACTGGAGTGATACTCCATAGTGTGCTTGGATGCCATGTCTGGGGTTCCTGCCCTTCAGTCAAGATTCCAGTCAATCAGGGGCAGGGTTTGACATTTCTCCCTACCTTACAAATATTTTGTCCCCGAAATTTGCTTACCTTGTAATTCAAAGAGTTGGGGGTACTTCTCTTTCATCTCTTCTTCTCGTTCCCATGAAACCTCTTCTATGGGATTGTTTCCCCATCGAACCTTCATGAAGGCGACCATATGATTATGAAGATTATGCTCCTTTCTATCTAATATCTGCGAAGGCTGTTCTTCGTAAGTCATATCCACGTCCAACTGCTCAGGTTCAATTGAGAGTACATGTGTCGGGTTGTTGATGTACTTTCTTAGCATTGACACATGGAAAACATCGTGGATGCCCAACAAAGATGGTGGTAATGCCAACCGATATGCTACAGGTCCCACTTTATTGAGAATTTCATATGGACCAATGAATCTTGGGCTCAGCTTACCCTTCTTGTTAAATCGTAGCAATCCCTTTGTTGGAGATACTTGAAGGAATACCTTTTCCCCGACTTCAAACTCAATGTCCTTCCTTCAATTATCCGCATATCTTTTCTGTCTTGACTGGGCCGCCTTGATTTTCTCCCTTATGACATCCACCTTGTCACATGTTGCTTGTATTATCTCTGGCCCAAGATATCTTCGTTCACCAACCTCGTCCCAATATAACGGGGTTCGACACTTCCGGCCATAAAGTGCTTCAAACGGTGCCATGCCAATGGTGGAGTGATGACTATTATTGTATGCAAATTTCACCAGAGGTATGTGGGCATCTCAACTATCTCTCATTTCCAAGACACAGGCTCTGAGCATGTCTTCCAGAGTCTGGATAGTTCTTTCTGATTGTCCATCCGTCTGCGAATGGAAAGCAGTACGAAGATTCAATTGAGATCTCAATGCCTTCTATAAACTCCTCCAAAACTTTGAGGTAAATCGAGGATCTCTATCAAACACAATACTGACAGGCACGCTGTGTAAGTGGACTATATTTTCTATATATAGTTGGGCAAGCTTCTCCATTGAATAACTTATCTTGATTGGTACGAAGTGAGCTGCCTTTGTCAGTCCGTCTACAATCACCCATATATCATTCATGCCCTTCCTGGTGTTGGGCAGATTTGTCACAAAGTCTATAGTAATCCTTTTCCACTTCCATTCAGGTATAGGGAGTAGCTGCAACAATCCATATGGTCGGTGTCTCTCTGCTTTAATTTGTTGACAGGTGAGGCATTTAGACACGTATATTGCTATGGTCTCTTTCATCCCAATCCACCAGTAGTACTTCTTCAAGTCCTTGTACATCTTCGTACTTCCGAGGTGAATTGTATAAGGTGAGTTGTGCGCCTCTTTAAGGATTCGATTTTGGACATCATAATCATCAGGCATGCACAATCTGTCTCGAAACTTCACTGCACCATCATGGGCCAAAGAAAAATCTGGATCCTTATGGACTCCTTGTTGAACCTCCCAAATAATTTTGGCCAACTTGGGGTCTAATGGTTGCTTTGCAATTACTTCTTCTCGTATCGACGACTATAGAGCTATAGCTACTAATTGTATAGTTGTTCCTTCGATCACGAGTTCCAGATCAAATTTTCGAGCTTCCTCTATCAATTGCTCGCTTACAACCAAAGAGGCAAGGGATGCAGTTTGAGATTTTCTGCTTAACGCATCCGCAACAATGTTGGCCTTGTCGGGGTGGTACTGGATTTCATAGTCATAGTCCTTCACCAGTTCTAACCACCACCTCTGTCTCATATTCAGCTCCTTTTGGGTGGAGAAATACTTCAGACTTTTGTGATCGTTGAAGATTTCACTCTTTTCACCGTATAGGTAATGCCGCCATATCTTTAACGTGAAGACTACAGCTGCCAATTCTAAATCATGAGTGGGGTAGTTCTTTTCGTGTTCCTTCAATTGTCTGGAGGTGTAGGCAACCACTTTACCCTTCTGCATTAGGACACCACCCAATCCTATCCTGGATGCGTCAGTATATACCACCATTCCTCCAGTTCCATCTGGAATGGTTAAAACTGGAGCTGTTACCATCTGGTTTCTCAATTCTTGAAAATTTTTCTCGCATGCTTCATTCCATTCATACTTGGTGCCCTTCTTTGTTAGCTTTGTCATTGGCTCCGAGATTTGTGAGAAATTTTCAATAAATCGGCGGTAATAACTAGCCAAACCCAAAAAACATTGGATCTCAGTGGCACTCTTCAGTGTCTCCCACTCAAGAACCGCCTTCACTTTATCTGGATCTACTTTAATGCCGTCCTTGGTGATGGTATGTCCCAAAAATCCAATTTGGTGAAGCCAAAATTCACATTTGCTAAATTTGGCATAAAGCTGATGTTTTTGCAACCGCTGCAGCACGAATGTAAGGTGTCGAGCATGCTCTTCTTCACTCTTAGAGTACACTAGGATGTCGTTAATAAATACGATGATGAACTTGTCCAACACGTCATGGAACACTCTGTTCATCATGCCCATGAACGCTGTCGGGGCGTTGGTTAACCCGAACGATAAAACCAGGAATTCATAATGCCCATATCGAGTTCTAAACGCTGTTTTATGAATGTCACCGCTCTTGATCTTCAATTGATGGTATCCGGACCTAAGATCTATCTTGGAGAAAACTCTCGCTCCTTGTAGTTGATCAAATAGGTCATCAATGCATGGCAACGGGTATCAATTCTTGATGGTCAGCTTATTTAACTCGCGGTAGTCAATACACAGCCGTATGCTACCATCCTTTTTCTTCACGAATAGCACGGGTGCTCCCCAGAGTGATACGCTGGGTCATATAAAACCTTTCTTTAGTAGGTCTTGAAGTTGAACCTGTAACTCCTTCAGTTCGATTGGAGCCATTCGATACGGTGCTTTAGATACCAATGCTACACCAAGAATTAGATCAATCGCAAACTCTATGTCGTGGTCAGGCGGTAGCTAGGTCAGATCTTCTGGAAAAACATTAGGAAATTCTCTGACGATGTCAAGTTCCTCCAAGGGCTTCACTTTTGCCTTGGTGTCCATTACAGTGGCCAAAAAGCCTTGGCATCCATTATCCAATAACTTCTACGCCTGAAGAACGGATAGAGTTATCCTTTTGGGTGTTCTCTTTGGTTCACTTTGGTAAGTAAAGACTGACCCATCTTCCAACTTGAACATTATCTTTTTTTTCGCACACATGACGTTTGCTCCATAGGCAGATAGCCAATCCATGCCTAATATTACATCAAAATCCTTCATATCGAGCTTTATTAGCCGTGTGGTCAAGTTTCTCCCACAAATTTCCACCTGACAGGGGTCATAGACTTCCTTCAAGCTCACGACACTACCCGTCGGTGTGCTGACTACTAAGTCGTGTTCGATGTCTCTCTGTTGATCGTCCATCCTACTCGCAAAGGTGGTAGATACGAAAGAGTGGAATGCTCCCGAGTCGAATAATACTCGTGCAGGTATGGTTGAGACACTCAGGGTACCTAGGGTTCGTATATAATTTAGGTCGCATAAATAAACCAGTTGTTCCCTACAACTCAGTAGTGTTTAGTAGACTTACTTGTCAATACATCGGGATGCGCCTATGCTTCTTCATTGGTTAGCGCAAACACCTTTCCTCGCGTCTGATTGTCCTGTGGTTGAAAAGGTCTAGCGTAGGGCTAGTTTGGTGAGTTTTTGCTGTACCCACACAATTTGCACTCTTTAGCCATGTGCCCTTCCTTGGTGCACACATAACACTTATAAGGTGGAATAGCAGGTGTTGAGGCTTGGCTCACTTGAGTTATAGCTGGTCGGGCTGGCGAAGCTACTGTTGTTGCTTGACTCGTAGCCGGTTGAGTAGGTTAATTAAAAGCGGGGCGGAAAGGGTTTTGACCCACGTTCGGCCTACGATACGGAGTTGAATTGGGGTACGAGCTTGTTCCTCTATAAACTTTGTTTGGCCATCCAAAGGTTTAAAGTTATTTGGCCTTTTGTTTGACCCAGACGACGACGTAGTCTTCTCTTTTTCCTTCTCTTTAAATCTGTTTTCCATGGTCTTCGTCTTATCGACCATTTAAGCAATCCCAAATGTCCATATTTGACAATACTGACCCAATCTCAGGTTTGAGTCGCTTCTCAAACTTCTTTGCCTTACTAATTTTCCCTCTCAGGTGCTCTGGAGCAAAATGGAATAGGTCCTCAAACCACTGTTGGTAATCCAATACTGACTTGGTCCCTTGTACTAGTGCGGTGAACTCAGCTTCTTTCCTGTCCCTGAAGCTCTCCGGGAAGTAGTTCTTAAAGAAGAGTTCTTTAAATTGCTCCCACGTGGGATTCGGGTGAGTGGCTTCCAGATTGGGCTTAGTAGCCTTTCTCCAAGCTTCAGCCTCATTTTGTAGCTGATAACCCATACATATAAGCTTTTGTGTGTTCGTGCACTCGAGCACTTCAAATGCCTTCTCTAGGGTGCTAATCCACCGCTCCAACTGCATTGCCTCAGAAGTCAACTTGAAAAACGCGGGTGGTTGGAGTTTCTTGAATCTCTCCATCACCTTAGTAATAGAGTTTTCCGCTAAGTGTTGAGGCACGACCGATTGGGTGGTGGAGGTGGTGCTGCATGCTCATGCATCATGTTTGCAAATTACGTAGACATCTGACCAAGCAATTCTTGTTGTTGTTGCATGGTCCACATCATGGTGGTCATGAACGTAGTTACATCGACGGCTGCCACATTTGGCTAAGGTGCCGCAGCAGTGGCTTGTGCAGCCGCTGGTGCCTCTGACGAAGCAGCCGATGCTTCAAAATTTTGAGCCTCAGTTCCATTTGGCAATTCAACCTCCGATATAACACGAGTTTGTTTTCCTTTACGACCACCTCGAGAACTTCTTGTGTTGACCATGGTTGCCTTTCTGAAAAGAGCAACACACTCAATAATCCAAAACTTCTTTTTAGGTCAACAAAATAATTCATAGTTTAAACATGTACATACCTATTCCACAGTTCCAGTGAAAGTTGTTGTCATTCCAGCAAGGTGGATTATTATCTTTGGGTCTGTTATTGCTTATATGGAATTTTTTTTTGAAGCGTTTCTCTTATTTATGTTCTTATTATTTAAGTATTTTATGCGATGGCAAACTATGCATGACACTACATGATAGATTTAAAGTTTTTAACCCAAAAGCTTTTAAATGTTACCTGAACCTAACAGGCAAGTAACTCTAGCTTCCTTCCGGTCACAAATTCCATTGCGACCAGGTATTCTATGTTAGCTCTAACTTCCTCGGCTAAGGATAGATAAAATTCTCATTCCCTTGGTCCACTAATAGCAATAAGGGCTAGATAAAAGTCCAACCGGTTCTCGGCCTAGGGGAGTACTAGACGTATCCATCTTAGTCTCTCTCTTAGGTGTCTAATATAGATCATGCTGTCGGAGTCTCCAGACTGGATGGAGTAGTATGGTCCTGTCATGAAAAGGTTCTAAGCATCAAGTCACTATAAATACTTAATTAAAAGAATTAAGTACGTGGCTGTAGGTATAACTGATGAGCAAGAGGAAATAAACGGGTTGGTTTGAGGCATCTTAGCATCTAAGGTTTCAACTTGACTGGACAGCCTATTGAACCCTATTCTTGGTTGACCTAAGCTGTGGGTATGGTAAGATCTACGGTCACTGCACGTCGTAAATACGTATTACAACATACCTACATATCTATGTTCGGATTTGCATAGCATCATACCACTCGGTTCATACATACACAGTATTAGGCACATAATATTAATTATTTACACACACACTATTTCTTATAGGCGTATATATATTCATCTATCATTGAATAGTTAAACATAAGAGAAAAATTCCAAAATTCCTACGTGCTTTATACTAGAACCCCCAAGTAGTGATTATCTTCTCCTAAATAGGCTATTTAGAAATATTTGCATTCATTTAAATAATTAGTTAATATATTTTCTTTTTATACATATTATGAATATAAAAAAAATAATTATATTTTCATGTTTATTGGGGTTATATTAGGCAATACCAAAGTTTCCATGAGTTGTTACACAAAAACAGCAGAAAATTAATCTCTAGGCATTAGATGCATCGCCCAAAGAATCGGGGCTCAGATATATTAGTTCGAAAGGGGCCCATTTCATTCCATTCTTTTCCTAAACTCTTCTAAACACCTAGGGCAGACCTTTGAGGACTTGTGTGACCTTTTCCACACCAAATCCCTTGCATTTCTTCAGGTCTTCCGCGAATCCACGCAAACCTAGGTAAGATTCTTTGGTCATTTTCACTACATTAGGTCTTTTCTTTGTTTCTTCTTATTTTAGCTAAGGTTTTGTCAATTTTCCTAGCACTAACCATTTCCTTTCTTCTCTTTTTGTAGCCTAATGTCTACTAGCCATCGTATGGCAAGGAAGTCCATAGCACGCAAGAGGCTACGGGTCAAGAGCGAGAACTCCTCTTCTTCTACGGTGCCTCCTTCTTCACCTAGGGAATATTCTTCATCGGAGGAACCCGAGTTTGACCGATTTCTCTTCTCTAGGTATGAACACTCTAGGGATTGGGACAAGTTTAGGTTCCTAAAGATTGTTAATGGCCGGGTAGTACAAGTGGATGACTTCCATCAGTACAATCTATTTACTAGGTTCAACAACTTGGGTTGGGCCTCTATGCTATCACCTACAGAGCCATGTTATCCCAACTTGGTTTGGTACTTTTACTGTAACCTAGTGCCATCTGGGGCACAAGAGTTTGGACTAGAGAGCAGAGTGAAGGGAGTGGATATTAGGCTGACCACTGCCTCACTAGTAGGGATTTTGGGGCTGCCCAATACTGGGGAGAGGTGCTATTACAAGCCTCAGATTGACATTTCTGAGATGTTCTCTTTGGAGACCAAGAGGAGAGTCTTCAAAGCATTGACTGGGTTTGAGAGCACACCCAAGTCTGAGGCTTCCTACAAGCCTAGTGCTCGCATTATCAGTAGGTATGTGACCTACAACATCTACCCTAAGGGCGGAAACAGGGGTAGCATTTCTATGATGAGGGCCTATATTACTTATTACCTATTGGGAGCAGGCAGAGGAGGTCCAGTGATAAACCTCCCATTTTTGCTACTTCAGGCCATGTTGTACCATGCCCAGAACCCATCTGATTGGAACCTTCCATATGGTAAGTTCCTTACCTTAGTCTTCCGGCACTTCGAGGTTCCTTTGGAGGGCAAGTATGTGGAGAGGGATAGATCTAGGCCCATCAACAAGACCTCAATTTTGAAGATGCAGGTACCAGGGGGTGATCCACAGGAGGAGGAGTAGATGGAGGCGTAGGGTAATGAGGAGCAGGGTGAGGAGCATGATGATATTGAGGGAAACATCCAGGGCGAGGAGCATGGAGAGGAGGGAGACTTCCAGAGGGGTGAGCAGGGTGACTTCGAGGGGATTGGCACACAGTTCACAGATTTGCCTGCTTATGAGGCGACGGGTGCCACTAGCTCGCATGTGCCAGAGCCATTTGAGTGGGCATAGGTGATATCACAGTTCCAGGGTCTCAGTACTCAGCTCACTAACATGGCGACTAGGATGGATCAGGGCTTCTCATCTTTGGAGAGAAGAGTGGGATCTGTAGAGCAACGCTTGGATATTTGGGACAGATTCTATCGCGTTGACTCTCGCCAGTCTCATCCTCCACCGAGGGATGTGCCACTGACTGAGTAGTACTCCTGACAGCTTCTTCATGTGCAGCCTAACTTATTATGTAGTTCAGACCTTTCTTACCTTTTTTTTTTATAGTCTATGTAGTTTCCTTTAGAGTATGATGTATATATGTTTCTTTTTTTTTCTACTGATGTAAACCTGAAGGTAGTACCTTTAGTCAGACAGTTTGTAGTGGCTTGGCCACAGTTATCTTTAAATTAATGGAATTATTGCATCCTTGTCTTTTAATTACTTCTACCTCCCCCATAGCTTTTATGTAATTACATGTTTTAATGTTGGTAGCTTATTATTCCTATTTTGCATCCCCCGAATGTAAGAAGAGCCTCTCGCTCTGATACCAAGCTCTGTCACACCCTAAACCACCCCCTGGGAGGATTAGGTAGGTGACCAGAATTGCATAACGACAATCCGCCAAATCCTACGGATCTAGAAGCAGTTAATACATTCACAGTACCACATTCGTCACATTACCACAAGTAAGATCAGAGTGCTGCAGATAATCTACAATTATAATAACAAAAGAGAAAGCGTAGCGTTACAGGAATGATGATAATAATATATACATACATATGTTTGTTTTGACACATTCTCCATTACACCCACAAACTGGAAAGGAAAGCTGACAAGTATATAAGCCAAAAAGAAATACATACATATATACAGGGCGAGATAACTCAACCCCAAAAAGAAAGAAAAGACTAAAACTGCACCAGAAGCAAAGACAGGGATAAACTCCTAATGAAAACAAAAAGGACTCCCCAAGACAAAATGCATCAAGTGTACTCCTCACTGGTCTTCATCAATGATCACCGAGAACGCATACATCATCGGGACAACCTCCGTCAGGGTCCACACCAATATCATTATAATAACTAGGGCTCTCCTCCTTGTAATGAGCCGCCATGCTTTTTTAGCATCCACCTGTAGAATTATCTAGAAGAAAAACATATATAACAGAGTGTGAGCCCCACCAAGCTCGTGAACAAAACATATCATCATGCATGCGCATGCAACCACATTCCACATGATCCTACATGATATGCAAGTCCAGATTATTTATTAGCCACCTAACAATACAACTAAGTCAGGTTAGTGCTACTACAATCCCCAATACATGTATCCCTAGTGTGGGCTTGGTTACCCTTTCCCGCGATACACCCATTAAGTTGTCAGAGAGGACTAGCCGGCTCCAGCATCTCCCTACTCAGGTCAGCCCGATTGGCCCTCTGGATTAACTCCTGTGAGGTAATCGACTCAATATAATTCCACCAAACCGGTGCATAATCTTTATATGTGGCATATAGCCAAAAAATTCACTTTTCAGTGTTTTCGAAGCTTGTAGCCCGAGGCTTCCTGGCAAATTTACCCTGGGGCATCCCAGCTGTGCTGAGGCTTCCCAGCGTAAACACATCTAGGGTTTTATGGTAGTCCTCATACTTATCCAACACTTTAACCCCTATTGGCAAGGGTACGTAGCATGGGTGATGAAACTCTAGCCCCATGTCTATATGGCATCGTATGAGTCGGCGGTGTCAACCGTATCCCATACTACGGGCTACCACCGGCCTCATTTCCAAGCCGACTACGGCATCTAGTCTAGCATTCACAACCATCATGTCATAATTACAGTGTTGATCAACAGACAATCAATGTGTTATAGTTTTGAGTAATTGAACTGAATTAAATAACACAACATTTATAATTAAAGAATTTTGATTGCCGACATAATAATAGAGCTACATATACATACATGATAATATTTCACTCACCTTGGTCTGGTTTTAAGAACTCAGTTGCAAAATCAGTTTCGACTGCAGTCTGGTTGTAGGTCTCGAGCGCGGGATCAAATCCTAGATATAAATAAAAAATTTGTCATTTAATATTCCAAACTATTTTTGTATGTCCTAGGGTTGACCTAAGCTCCCTGGGTCGACTCGGTGTACAATTGATCATCACTTGGAATTCTCTGGGCCTTGCACTGGGCCTTAGGCCTATATCCTGGTGCATCATCCAGAGATGGTGGCCTAGGGACAGAATGGTCATCTACCACATTAGTACATATTTCTAGGTCACATTAATCTTACAGTGCTGTCCCCAACTTGATAGTGCTGTAGGACCAATCACAGGCAGGGTTTCTAAGTCCTGTGGGGCCCACTTAGGTTCCCAAAACATTCATACACATGGACAGATGTGGGGAGGGGCATTTAGGTCATTTCTCACCTCCCAACATTGAATCATGGCCTTAGGGTGAGGATCCCCAGGTCAAAACATCGAACCAGCAAAGTTTCCTTCACTGGGCGATGTTTGCATCGCCCAGTGCATCGTCTAGAGATTGCAAAACCAGAATCAGGCTGAGATTCCTAGGTTTTGAACCATGGGCAATGTATGGATCTTCTCCCAATGCATGTTAGGTCATTTTGGACCCCCAGGGGCATACTTTGCACTGATCCATGTGGATTTTCAATTGGGCCCACTACTAGGCTGCCAGAAGCTGCCCAGACAGCCCAGTAAATAGTAACCCACGATCTCTCTAGTTACAAAACTTGGTTTTAGCTACATGCAAGGCTGGATTTAGGTATAAAATGATAATCCAAGGTTGTTACCACTTAGGGTTAGGTTCCATGCAGCTAGGACATGAAATCAGGACTCCAATCAGCCTATTTTCAGTGTAGCATAACGGTGCAGCCAAGCATAGCCTGGTTTCAGTTCCAGATTTGTAAAACGAATATAGGAATCATCATTAAACACTCAGATCTTCCATGCATCATGTTTGTATGGAAGATCTGAGAAGGTACATGGCAGCCCCCAGCTATTTTGGGCTGCGAGTAGTCAGATACCAAACGAAACACAGAGATTCAAAGAAGGCATTAGGTATGTGCAGGGTTGTTTATACTTGGGCTGAGCTGAGGAGGCACGAAAATTAAGCCAAGGGGTGTAGGGCTGCTTCTCCTCTTCTTCTCCTTCTTTTCCTTCTTCTTCTTACTCTCTTTTCTCTCTTTTCTTTCCTCTCCCTTCTCCAACGATTTGAACAGTAGCCAAGGGTTTAAAATGAACCCAAGGCACTAGTATATATAGTCCATCCCATGACTAGGGTCTGTTTGGCTGCTAAGGCCTGTTTCCAGAATGCATTTTTAACTGCATTGTCAGCCATTCTGAGCACTCAGGTGGGGTCCACAGTGATCCAAGGGTATGATGTGGCCCCTCAGACTCCCCTCAACCTATGGAGGGTGCCCATGTCCAATATGGGTGGTCCCCATAATTTAAATCCTTAAAATAATGCTATTTTGCACTCTGGGCGATGTCTCTAGGTGATGTCTGCATCGCCCAGTGCATCGCCCAGAGATTTCAGCAAGGCCAAAACTCTGTGGGCTTGCATAGGGGTTTGACCCAGGGTCAGGCCTTGTACTCACATATTATTTAGGATCTTTTACACACATTTCCAGGGGTGGGACCCACAGTTATGAAGAGGAGAGAGAATACCTGGAGTCTAGGCAATACATTATGCTGTGAGCTGTGCAGTTACAAGGGTTAGCTGTCCATCTTTTGACAAGTATGTAGGAGGACATGCACAGGGTTTCTTCATCAATTTCAATCACTGGAGTGATACTCCACAGTGTGCTTGGATGCCATTTCTGAGGTTCCTGTCCTTCAGTCAAGATTCCAGTCAGTCAGGGGCAGGGTTTGACAGTAAGGGTCACTCCAATTGGGCCTGAATTTACCTCGTGGATCATGTATGGGTGTTTGTTGCTCTTTAAGCACCAAATCACCAACGGATAGTTGGCGTGGTGCAACCTTTTTGTTGAATGTTTGCATCATCCTTTGTTGGTACTTCTTCATGTTGTCGAAGGCATGCATCCTTCTCTCGTCAATGTGGTTAAACTCTTGGTATCTTGTTTTGATCCATTAGGGTATCTCTAGTTCGACTGGAAGGACTGCATCCATTTCATAGATGATTGAGTAGGGTGTTCGACTGCATCCATTCCATAGACCATTGAGTAGGGTGTTACCCCAGTCAAAGTTCGGATGGATGTCCTGTATGCCCAAAGTGCATAGGGTAACTTGTTGGCCCAATCATTGTGTTTGTCAGCCATCTTTTGTACTGTCCTTTTGATGTTCTTATTGGCGGCTTCTATTGCACCATTTGTTTGAGGTCTGTACGGTGACGATGCATGTCTTTGAATATTCATCTTGTTGCACAACTTCTTCATTTCCCCTATGAATTGAGATCCGTGATCTTATATGAGCTCATGAGGGACTCCATATCGGCACAAGATGTTGTTGCTTATGAATTTTACCACCTTAATTGCCGTTAGTTTGGCATAAGACTGGGCTTCCACCCACTTGGTAAAGTAGTCAATGGCTACCAGAATGTACTCATGACCATTAGAGGACTTAGGGATCACTTGACCAATGACATCAATGCCACAAGTGGCGAATGACCATGGAGAACTCAAAGTGTGCAACTCCGAAGGTGGCGTATGTATGAGGTTGCTAAATATCTAACTCTTGTGACACTTCTTCACGTATTGTGCACAGTCGGCTTCTATGATGTTCCAATAATACCCTAGCCTGAGGATCTTTTTGGCCATCATTCTTGCATTCATGTGAGGCCCACATATGTCTTGAATTTGATCCATGATTAGCTTTGATTGTTCTTCATCAACACATAATAGTTGCACTAGATCATATGACCTTTTGTAGAGAATGTCTTCTAGTAGAATGAATTGTGTGGCGTATCTCCTCAAGAAATGTTTTTCGTTGGTCGTAGCATCCTTAGGGTCTCGTCCTTCCTTGATAAAATCCATAATGTTTTCATACTATGGTCTTCCATCAACCGTCAAGATATGGATGTGATTGGCTTATGCCGGTTGATGTCTTAGCTTAATCAAGAATGGGTGTACCTTTGTTTTAGATTGAATCTCAACCAAGGATGCTAAAGTTGCTACTACATTAGCAAACCAATTTTTACTTCTTGGTAGATAGGAGAAAGTGATCTCTTCAAATTCCCTAGATAGTATCTCCAACATGTTCTTGATAGGGTATCAATTTCTCTTCCTTAGCTTTTCATTTTCCTTGCATTTGGCATATGATTAAGGAGGAATCCCTATAGACTTCCAGTTTCTTGAGACCTATGGCATAGGCTTCGTATTCGACCATGTTGTTGGTACATTCAAAGTTTAGATTAAATGCCCAGGGCATATGGGTTCCGTCGGGAGTGATCAGTAATATGCCAGCTCCACAACCCTTATGATTGGCCGCTCCATCGAATAATAATTGCCAGACCGTATCGGTTTTTTTTTGTTCTAGCTGTGTAATATCTTCATTAGGAAATACATCTTCCAATGGTCTAGTTTCAAGGGTTGGATGTGTTGACAAGTGGTCAGTGATTGCTCGCCCTTTGATTGACTTTTGTGTCGCATGGTTGACATCAAACTCTAATAATAAGAGCAACTATCGTGTTAATCTTCCTATTAAGGTGGTTTTTCGAATAAGTACTTGATTGGATCCATCCTTGAGATCAAGAATACAGGGTGGGCTATCATATAATGCAATGCCTCAACCACCTTGTGGCCCAAATCAGAGCCGTGCAGACTTTCTCTAGTGGTGTATATCTAGTCTCATAATCCACAAACTTCTTACTCATATAATATATGACCTATTCTATCTATCATCTTCTTGATGTTGTGCTAACATTGACCCCATGGCCGTGTCTGTTACAAACAAATATAGCAACAAAGGTTTATCGGGTATCAGAGGTGCCAATACCAATGGGTTGGTCAAGTATTCCTTGATTGTATCGAATACGTCCTAGTATTATTCATTCCATTCTTTTGGTTCATTCTTCTTAAGTAGCTTAAAAATTAGTTCGCACACCATGATGAACCGACTGATTTATTGGCCCATAAAAACCCTTGATTTCTTTTTCGGTTTTGGGTGGTGGCATATCCATGATTGCCTTAATCTTGGTAGGGTAAACTTCAATGCCTCTATGACTGACTATGAAAGCTAAGATTTTTCCAGCTATGGTTCCATCTACGCACTTCTAGAGGTTTAGCCTTAGTTTGTATGTCCTAATTCTTTCGAAGAATTTCCTTAAGGCTTCAACGTGTCCCTCACGATCTTTTAACTTGACAATCGTATCATCGACATAGACCTCGACCTCTTTGTGCATTAGGTCATGTAAAATGGTGGTTGCTGCTCTTTGATAGGTTGCCCCGGCGTTCTTGAGCCCAAATGGCATTACTTTGTAACAGTATGTTCCCCATTGAGTTATAAAGGATGTCTTTTGCATGTCTTTCGGTGCCATTTTGATTTGGCTGTACCCTGATAACCTATTTATAAAAGATAGAAGGGTGTGCTTGACTATATTGTCTATGAGTATATCAATGTGAGGCAGGGGAAAATCATCTTTTAGACTGCTTTATTTAAGTCCCTAAAGTCTACACACAATCATACTTGTCCATCTTTCTTGGGTACCGACACAATGTGGCCAACCATTCAGGGTATTCTGTCACTTCTAGAAATCCTGTTGTAAGTTGTTCAGTGACTTCCTCTTTGATTTTCAAGATCCATCATGGTCTCATCCGTCTGAGTTTTTGCTTTACTGGTTTTATTCCAAGGTATAAAGGTATTCAGTGTGTGACAATGTAGGTGTCAATTCTGGGCATGTCATCGTATGACCATGTAAACACTTCTATGAATTCTTTCAAAAGTTCAATTAGAGGTTGGACGTCTTGTTCATTCAAAGTTGAGCCAATTTTTATTTCTCTTGGTAATTTTGATGATCCTAAGTTAATGATTTTAAAGCTCTCAGGGATTGGTTGAGCTCTTTGTTTTTTATTTTGTTGTATTATTTTTAGGAGATCAAGTGGAGAATCATTGAACATTTCATCCTCGTTGATATAAGAAAGAAAATGCACAATGTAACCGGAAGAAAGTAATTCATTGAATTCAAACTCATCGTCTACATCAGACTCAGAAGAACTGGACTCAGGCTTGGACTCAAAACTAGAACTAGAAGAACTAAAATGAAAACTAGGACTAGGACTAGAACTGTCGATGCCTTCATAGAAGCGGTACTCCAAAAATTGGGTCCAATTGGGTAATGCTCCTTTAGCCGGATAGATCATCGCTTGTGGATTTGGATTCCAATCTTTAGGGCCTTCTAGTATAGTGATCACTCCTTCGAGTAGGTATTCGATGTGGAAAGAAGCTGCTTCATCTTGTCAGTCTTAATTGGAGTCCACACGATCTTCTTGAAAGATCTTGAACCAGTTCATTTGATCTATAAAGAAGATTTCAAGAACTGGCCTTAGTTTTTAAGAGATTTCATTGTATCATGGTTCGTAAAATCCACAATAAGGGAGGGTATCCCCTTCTTTGATGAAATATCCATTGAGAGTTTTGGGGTATGGTGTGATGACACTTACCTCAACTTTTGTAATCTTTAACTTCTTTACCCTCTTGTACTTCTTGGGGTCCTCTTTGTGTAACTTCTTCATGTAAGCCTCATACTTCTTCTATTTCTTTCTGGGCCCGTTTGAGGAGGTCCTCCTTGGTCAGGAGTAACCTATACCATAGTATTCTTTGTTAGGAGAGGGTAGTATGAGTTTCAACATTTCTTGGTGAGACTTTCCAAGGCCCATACTTGGAAAATACCCCATTTTCTTAAGCATGTTTGGAACTGCTATATTGTGACTGTTCATGTGAGTGAGAGGAAGCTTCTCTCTCAGGGGTTGTGTCGGGTATGTAGCAAACACTGTTTCAAACTAGAATCCAGCTAACAGGGAATCTAATTCTTTGTTGGTTTCTATATTAGTTAGCATGCCTATCACCTCCGGATTGGCCAAGATGGTGACAACCTTGTCATCTACTATGATCTTGAGCTTTTGATGGAGGAAGGAATTGCTCTAGTTACATAAGGCCATGGCCTTCCAAGGAGCATATTGAAAGATGAAGGGATGTTGATGACTTGGAAATGGTAATTTCAGTGTTTAAAATTCCAATTACATTCCTTCTAGTGTTGTCATAAGCTCTTACTCCTTGTGTAGAGGGTTGTAGTTTTTTTAGGTTGATCCCTATACGCTAGATGGTTCGTAGTGGGCAAACATTCAGGGCTGAGCTGCTGTCCACTAAGACTTGAGGGATTTAACTTCAATTGCAATCGATGGTGACATAGAGTGCCTTTGTATGGTTTGGCCCTTTAGGTGGGAGATCCTTGTCTGAGAACATGATTACCTTGGCTGCATAGAGGACTCTTACTATTTGGCTAGCTGGGCTGGTTCAATTTCAATTGGCACATGTACGCTCGCCAATGCTTTTAGGACTGCTTCTCTATGGGTTCGAGAACTGGTTAACAAACCTCAGATTGAGATGTTGGCTTGAGTCTTCTCGAGTTACTTCAGGACCTCATTTTCTGGTTCAATTGTAGCAGGGTCTTGGTTCTGATTCTGGTTCTGGTTTCTTGCCAACTCAGCTGGGTTGTCAACATTGAGTTGGCCTAGCTTGAAATTCTTCTCACTTCTTGTGTTTGCATTGTTACGCTCCTCGTCAGAAGAAAAGCAAAGCTTGGAATCAAATTGTGCTAGAAGGTGATCAACATCTTGATCCAACTCTTCCGATTCCCCATCACTTATGATAATCAAGTTGATTTTGGGTTCATCAGTGGTCACAGTAAGTTCTTGAAGCTTATCGCAAAGCACCCACACTAAAGCCTTGATTGTTCGTGTCTCCTCATCCAAGTCACTGAGATGGTCATAGATCTCATCTTCATGGTAAGGGAAGGGCAAGCTGGTCTGTCGCCTTGCGCTCAGGTTGAGTCTTCCAGGCATATTTCTTGGAATGTATATATTGGATCCTTGGATTAGTTCATTGATGGCATTGATCTGATCTCGAACACTGTTCCAAAGGTCTGTGTGCCTATCCCATAGTCGCCAATATCACTCGTCCATTCTTCGGTTCTTGATCCATAGAGTCTCAACTTGCTCTTTTTGGGCTGCTATTATGTTCTGGGTCATGAGGTTCAAGTCTCTGTCTTGGTTTTGAGCTCTCTGAGAAATGCCTGCATGTGTTGTTGTTGATTGCCCATGTCCCTGGTATGTTTTCTGATGAATTATGCAAGGTTTTTGAGTTCTTATGCCATTCCCGGTAGGGATCTTATGTCTTCGACCCGTTCATATTGCTAATATGCTCTTCGACTATGGGGTCCAAATGGGTTGGAACCTCTTGTAACATAAGTCCAGAGAGAGGTATCAGCTTCTTTTATGATCTGGTAGGTCTCCTCTAGGGTGGTGTATAGACTTTCATCATGTTCTTGGTGATCATGACCAAGTGCTATAATGGCATATCTCAATTGTTGGACGGTTGAGGTAAGCTTGTCCCTTTCTTGGGCCTGATCTAGTGGTTGATTGTTTTCGAACATGCTATCATCTAAGCTATCCGTCTGATCACTGCTTTGTTCATCAATAGCTATGTCAACAAAGTTGTCATGACCCTCTTCTTCTTGTGGTCCTCCAGGTATAGACTCGACAGCAATCTCCTCTTTATGATCGGAATGATCATCATCAAAGTCTTGGGAATCTTCATCCTCATCAACCCGTATGTTTATCATGATCACATTATCTGACAGAGCTTCCGCTAGAGTAATGGCAGTTAGGGCTTGGACCAACTCTTCAGTCCATTCTATGGTAGGGGGATCCTGTTGGTTCTCAACTGGTGTGATCAAGGCTTGTAAGTTAATGGGTCTATCCTCCTCTTCAAGGTTGTTAATGGACTTAGAGTTCTCGTCTTGTGACAGAAGGCGGTTGGTTTGTACATTAGGTTGGCATAACTAGACCACAAACTTCCCCTCATCAAGTAAATCTTAGACCGCATGTTTCAATTGGTAATACTCATTGGTCGCATTCCCATTTTGTTGATGGCACTCGCAAAAGAGGTTGGGCTTGAACCATTTTGGTAATGGGTTCGGCAAGATAACCGGATGGATTTTGGTTGAAAGTCCTTTTTGGATCAGCTTCTTAAGGACTAAACTCAAGGGCATGCCTACATCTATAAATTATCTTTTCAGCCGGTTCATCCCTGCCCTTGGGGTGTTGTTCTCAATCAGGAGTGAGGCCTCTATGGTTGGTGCCACCACATTCACCTCAATGTTCTTGCTTGGAAAGGTCTTTCTACTAGCCCCAGTTCATTGGTTGTTCAATGTCACGCCTTGCTTTGGATTCCCTTGGATCAAGTCAGGAGGGTTCAAGGCATCTTTAACTTTTTGGCACCCTTCAAACAAGCCCTCAAAAGTAGTCAAGGGTTGAGCAAATAAATGAGTCTTATAGGACATTTGGAGGTTCTTGATGGCCATCTTGACTTTTTCTTTCTCCATGGGTCAGTCCCACATCAGTGCAACCTTGGACATGAACCTCATCAGGTATTGGGTGAACCCTTCGTTAGCTTCTTTCTTCATGGTTTCCAGTTCTCGACGATTCAATTCCACCTCAATTTTGTATGAGTATTGGTTCTTGAAAGCCTTCACCATGTCATCCCAAGTACGGGTTTGAGAAGAGTCCAAGGACATAAGCCATCTCAAGGCGGGCTAGTCAGAGAGATTTGGAATTCTTGGCCCATTTGCTATTCAGAAAAGTTCTTGATTCTCATCTGGCCTATATATACCCTAAGGTGGGTTCGTGGTTCACTAGTTCCATCAAACTTTTCAGATTTCCACTTGAAACCCTTGGGTAAGCGTGCTTAAGGGAAGAAATAAAGTCCCTCAGAATCAATCATCTAGTCCTCTACCCCTTTCACATTCTTTATAGCATGTTCTAACTTCTCAAGCTTTTGCTTCAGGAGTTGGGTTTCAATTGAGTCAACGGTGGGTTGTAGCCCAGATGTGATGGGTCTCATTGTCTAGGGCCAGATTAGGATTTTATGAAGAACTTCTATGGAGTCGTGTGTGAATCTGGTCCAAACTGGCTTATGGCAATGCAAGACTGGTGACACTTGTCGCCATCTTGGTCACTAGGCTTACTAGGAGTTGCATCTGAGCCTTCAGCTCCTCAATGTCTATACGATTGGTTTCATCACCCATCTTTGGTTCAGGAGGACTTGAAATGCGAACTAGTCTTCTTCCAACCCTAGCCCAAATGGTTATAGAATCGGTATCCTGCCGTCCCAAAGTAATAGTTCCTAGTAGATAAGGTCACGATTAGACCAAAAGGGAAATTGGGAAGAACCTAGGCCTATGGTAAACCTTGTACCCCAAGTATATCACCCTAGGAAAGGTATGATATGTAACATGATGCACAAACAAGTTCATAACAAGCACGCCATTCCCAAACAAGGGTTAGTAAGTGTGGGCGCTAAATTGATCAAGTTCTAAGTTGGCCCATACATCAAGGGCCTCAAATTGGTGAAGCAGGCCCAAGACGAGATCAGGGTTGATTAGGCCAGTTAAGAACAAGGTCAACAAAGTGCCGGTTTGATTCTCAAACAATATTACAATTAGTGTGTCGTGACCTAAGCATTGGGCTCTAGATCCTTACATGATGCATGTTGGCTAGAGGATAATAGGACTGAAAAAGAGTTCCCTTATCAAGGTGCTCCTATATAACTCTCACCACTCCAACAAGTAAGATGATCAGGCGGTATGGCGGTGTAAGTCTCATTAATATCCCAAATGGTACAGTACTAAGAGTTGTAGTTCCACCAAGGGTAAGCCGCGTGCCTACACACTAGGCCCAGGGTTACGCTATGAGGTGTAAATAACTTGGTTAAACCATGCATTATTGGCATAACCAACGATGTGTGATAGTATATGCAAATTATGATGCAAGTTAGTGCATAGAAGTTAGCATCCAAAAGCATACAATAAAAGAAAAAGCATGTTATAACAGTACAACATATATGCCAAGCACATCAAAAGTTTGACCTCTTTTATAAGTAAAAGTTATCCCTAGTGGAGTCGCCATTGTGAGGACAATGACAATGACGGAGGATCACCACGTGTCCTCCACCTCGTCCCCTCTTTGGGGAGAGAAGAGAGAGGTGAAAGAAGAAGAAGGCGACCACACTCCTCTTAGAGATGCAAACGAAGACTAAGCGATTAATATCAAAACTTGATTAAAGTATAAAGAGAAAGGATCTCTGACCTAGTTAGAAGATGTGGAGGTTTCCCTTTTGTAACTCAGGAGATTTGTACGTTGGGTAAGTATCACCTCTTGTGGTAGCTTCTCTTGTCTCTTTGGAAGCAACATTTCATTGTCAAGGCGAGATCACCGAGTGGATGTCTTGAGGCTTTAATCTTGAAGTTTCACGTTGGATGTAACACTCAAGAGGTGGGAGAGTTAATAGGCTAAGGCCAAGTGGGGGGCCAAAGGCTAAAGACTGAAAGCACTTGAATGAAGAGCTAAGATTAAGGTATGCAAGCGCCAAACAATGGGTAGTTGGACTAGGGACCAAGTAATGTTCATGTAACCCTCCTCAATGTGGGAGCGGTGTATTTATAGATGTAGAGGGGTGTGTGTACTCCCAAATTCGTGTAAGGATGCTACGTGTGATCGAGATCGTCGAAAAGAGGTGTCTTTGCATCGACGATGGGTGTAATGTCAAGCTAAGAGCCAATGAGGGTGGGCAAGTGGTTAGTTGCCTTAGGGAAGGTCTCTTGGGGCCTAAGGGAGCAAAGATTGAGATCTAAGTTGAAAAATTTGAGCTTGGTCACAAAAGGAATCAAGATCAGAGTAAAAAATGGCAAGTTTTGGCTTCTTGGATTTGCACAGATTCGACAGTGAACTGGGGTCGAGTCAACATCGAAGAGGGGTAAGGTCGACATTGAGTTGCTTTCGCTGAAAAGTTTTTGACCTCGAAGAAAATGGATTGGCTGTCGATGGTTAAATTCTGAATTTTGAAGTAAGTTATATAGTAGGGATGTTCTGCCTGACAGTCAAAGAGGATATGTCGATGTCGATAGAAGGTGGGGTCGATGTCAACTCGGGGTATTTGAGTGTCGATCTGGGCTTCAGTGTCGATAGGCATGGTTTGGGCTATTTGGGCCAGGTTCTGTGCTGGACCAGGCTTGTTCCAAGGGTTCTTGGTTAGGGCTAGCCTTTTAAGGGTTCTTGGAGGGCTTAGAGGCTCTAGTTTGGCCTCCGACAAGGGGAATCAACGATCGATAAATGGATTCGGATAGTGCACACTGACTCTACATCTATACATACACCGGCTTTAGGCCTTGGAGGGTACTCATCATCGTTACAGTAAACCTTAGGGGGGAAAGACAAAATGAAGTGTCTACAGGGTTGTTATTCAATACATTCTTAAGGATGAAGCACCAAAAGCTGCCATAGCATCAGCTGGGAAATTTCCCTCCTAAAGGGTGTGGAAAAGATCACTTGATGAAGAAGGTCTGCTAGTTGTGTACAATCCGAGATTATGTGGGTGATGTGCCAAGGAATCGATTGATTCAATCCCAAAATGTTGTTGATCATTGTAAGATTAATACTTTCAATAATTAGGAAACACGTCCCAGTTCCTTACTCCAATTACCCGGCATCACTCCTTACCCCTGACCCCTTACCATACCATTAAAGCCCTACCTTACCATACAACTACCACAATGTCAAACCCTATTGAAGTCCCCTTACGAGAGCAATAACCAGAGCTTGACAAATAGCGAGTGCTTCAGCCACACATGAGTGTGCCTGACCAGAGCTTGACAGGCGCCATCTGCATTGATCTTGACATGCTGCCACAGGATGAGGTTTCCATTGAATGAGTCTAGTAACATTATAGTCAGACGGTGACCCATCTTCCTTAAAAAATTCTTTAGCAAACATTAGGGCTTGATGAGAAGCATGCGAAGTTGGTTGTAACACTTCTCCATATATGAAACCCATATAAGAAGTCCACAATTGCCAGAGGAAACTTACCATTAAAGCAATTTGGTAATTATCATTCTTCTTAAATGATGTCAAGATGGCTTGCTTCACTGCATTCTTCACATCAATTGAGATAGTGAACTCGCCCATGCTAACATTATTCTAAGGTGCATGAGCCCGATAGCATCTCAGGAAAAGATGGTCAAGATCAAGAGATTCATGAGAGCATAGACTGCTTGTCGAAGGTACTGAAATACTCCAATTTCACAAAAGATCTGTTGTTGTTAGGCATCCTAATAGAAGTTTCCATAAGAAGATTTTGATTTTGGGGGCTATAGAGATATGCCAAAGTTTAAGCTATACAGGGTATGAGGGATTGACATCATCTCCAAGAGCCAATCTATAAGCCAACGCCATAGAGAATTTTCCATTTGTTGTTGGGACACAGATATGACGATGTGTAGTAGGATATATAGGCAAAGGAATTACCAAAATTTGTAATGCTATTTCTGGAGGCCACCAATGAAAGATTTCCCTCTCTTTTGATGTATTGGAGGAAGTGCTTATGACTTGTGTCACTAAGGTAGGGGCGTTGGCTGGTAATGAAAATGGAGTAGATTCCAATTGGGAATCCAATAATCCTGCCAAGGGTTAATTGAGATTCCATTTCCTACTTCAATTAAATGTCCTCTTCGTAATAGAGGAAGGGCACTAATGCTCGATTTCCAAGCCCATGATGCTAATGCATGGGCTATCGCTTTAAGACAGTCGCACCTTAGGAAATAGATTTCATTATTTGACCCCATAGTGTTGAATGCAGAGATAAGAATTCCCAGGCTTTCTTGCCCAGCAAGCTTCATTCATAAGGCTGGAACATTTTATTAAGGCCTCCACTTCGCCTTGGTTGATAGATATTCTTCCAACATACCGTTAGAATCAGTGAGTTTTCCCTTTGCTCCAGAAGAATCTCTTACAAGTGGCATCCAAATCCTTATGAGTTTGTGCCAGAAGTCTGAAGCAAGACATAATGGGGTGGGATGATAGAGAGTGTTGATTGGATGAGAATTTGTTTCCCTGCAGCACTCATATGCTTGGATTCTAAGAGTGCAACTTTTTGTTGACTCTTTCAATCAATGAGCCACAGTGTGTTTGTCACACCCCAAACCACCCCCTAAGAGGATTAGGTAGGTGACCCGAATTGCGTAATGACAATCCGCCAAATCCCACGGATCTAGAAGCAATGCTTACATTCATGGGTCCACATTCATCACATTACTACAGGTAAGATTAGAGTGCTGCAGAATAATCTACAATTATAAATAAAGAGAAACCGTAGCAATACAGGAATGAGAGTGACATATACATATATATTGTGTTCTAAAACATTCCCACCCAGATACAACCCACAATAAGAAACAAAGCCGAGAAAAGCTAAAGGAAAGAAAGATATACATACATATATGTACAGGGTGAGCTAACTCAACCCCAAAAAGAAAAGTAAGAAAACCTACAACAAAACCATAGGTAGAACGAGGATAAACTCCTCAACAAAATAAAAAGGAGTCCCCAAGACAAAAAGCATCAGGTGCACTCCTCAACAGTCTTCATCAATGACCATCGAGAATGCACACATCAGCAACACGACCTCCATCAGGGTCCACACCAATATCATCATAACAACTAGGGCTCTCCTCCTCGTAATGAGCATCCATGCCACAGCGCCATCACCTACAGAATCATCTAAAAAAAAACATTGTATAACAGAGTGTGAGCCCCACTGAGCCCGTGAGCAAAACATATCATCATGCATGCACATACAACCACAATTCCCATGATCCTACATGATATGCAAGTCCAGATTATTTATTAGCCACCTAGCATCACAACTAAGTCAGGTCAGTGCTACTACAATCCCCAATACATGTATCCCTGGTGCGGGCTTCTAACCCCTTCCCGCGATACACCCATTGAGTTGTCAGAGAGGACCAATCAGCTCCCACATTCGTTCACCAAGGTCAGCCCGACCAACCCTCTGTGATTAACCTGTAGGGTAATCCATCACATTTCTCATTTCCATTCTTTTCTGGCTTATAGCCCGGCATATAGCTCATATTCACCATTTCGGTGCAAACACATTTCTTTTCTTTTCTCACATACATAAATGGTCACCCTCATAGGCATCCAACACCTTAACCCTTGTTGGAAAGGGTACGTAGCACGGGTGATGAAACTCTAACCCCATATCTATATGGCATCGTATGAGTCGGGTGGTGTCAATCGCATCCCATTCTACGGGCTACCATAGGCCTCATTTCCAAGCTGACTACGACATCTAGTCTAACAATCACAATCATCAGATAAAATTCATAGTGTTGGTCAACAAACAATCAATGTGTAATATTTTGAATCATTGAACAGAATTTAGATAACACAACAATTATGATTTAAATTCAATAGCCGGCATAGCATCACAGTTACATGTACATATATGATAATATTTCACTCACCTGGGTTTGGTTATAGGTACTCAGTCGCAAATTCAGTTCCAATAGCAGTCTGATTGTAGACCTCGAGCGCGGGATCAAATCCTAGACGTAAATCAGAAATTATCATGTTAAGTTTCCAATCTGTCTCTGGTAGTCCTAGGGTGAACCTAAGCTCACTGGGTTCATCCGGTGTTCAGTTGGTTCTCATTTGGAACTCTCTGGGCCTTGCACTGTGCCTTAGGTCCATGTCCCGGTGCATCATCCAGGGATGGTGGTCTAGGGGTAAAATGGTCATTTTTAGTGATTGTACCTGACCCTCGGTCAGATTAGGCTCACAGTGCTGTCCATAGCTTGTCTGTGCTGTAGGACCAAGCACAGGCAGGGTTTCCATCACCTGCGTGGCCCACTTAGGTTCCAAGCCATACCTTCATAAGGACATATGTGGGGAGGGGCATTTAGGTCATTTTTAACCTTCCCACACTGCACCATGGCCAATGGATGAGGTTCCCCAAGTCAGATTGAAAAAATTACAGCAAATCCCTCACTGGGCGATGGCTCTGGACGTTGGGTGCATCGCCCAGTGCATCTCCCAGAGTCTACAAATCGATAAAGGGCTGAGATTCCAAGGTTGGGCTTCTTAGGCAGTGTTCTCAACATCACCCCATGCATGTTAGGGGGTCAGGAAGCCCTAGGGATGATCTCCATTTTGGTCCTGATGGATTCTCCACTGGGCCCACCATTTGGCTGCCCAGATAGCCTAGTAAATAGTGTCACAGGGTTTTCTCCATACATGATCTTAGTTTCAGCCACATGCAAGGCTGGAAACAGATGTAATATAGGGATTCATGGCCGAAATTACCCAGGGCTAGGTTTGTGTAGCCATGGTTTGCATCCAGGGTTTCAAATAGCCAACCCATAATGAATCTGGGCAGTGCAGCTGTGCACAGCCAGATTCGGCTTCCATAAATAGCATATCAGTCTTGTATTTTGTTCAAAAATCTCAGATCTGCCAAGCAAATCTTCTATGCTCTAAGCTTGCATGGCAGATCTGGAGCCATTTCTAGCATTTCCCAGCTATTCTGGGCTGCCAGAGAGTAGAAATACATCATCACAAGCAGAGATCTTAAGAGGGCAGCTAGTTTTTCATGAGATTTTATACCTGCACAGGTGTGAGAAACTCGATCCAAGCTTGGATGGGTGGTAGCCTTCAGATCCCGTTCCTTCTTCTTCTTCTTTCTTCTTCTCCTTCCTCTTCTTTCTCTCCTTTCTCTCTTCTTTTTCCCCCCACGGTTCCAACATGTGCTAAGGGTTCTAAATGAGCCCAAGACATTCCTATTTATAGGCCCAGCCCACATTGAGGCATGTTTGGCTATTAAGGCCCATTTTCAAAATGAGTTTTTAAAATATGCTATTTCACCCATTGGGCGATGTCTCTGGGCCTTGTCTGCATCGCCTAGTGCCATCACCCAGAGATTGCAGCAAGGCTGAATCTCATTGGGGCTTGCACAAGGGTTTGACCCTTGGTCAAGGCATTGTCCTCACATGCCATTTGGAGATTTTTACACACTTTTTCAAAGGTGGGTCCCACATTTATTGAGAGGAGAGAGATTACCTGGAGTCCAGGCCATACATCATGTTGTGAGCTGTACGGCCGCAAGGATCAGTGATCCACCTACTGACAGGCATGTAGGATGATCCACACATGGTTTCTTCATCAATCCAAATCACCGAAGTGATACTCCACAGTGTTCTTAGTTGCCTGATCTCGGGTTCCTATCCTTCATTCAAAATCCCAGCCAGTCAGGAGCAGGGTTTGACATTTCTCCCCACCTTACAAAAATTTCATCCTTGAAATTTGCTTACCTTGCATTTCAAAGAGTTGAGGATACTTCTCTTTCATTTCTTCTTCACGTTCCCATGAAGCTTCTTCCACCGGGTTGTTTCCCCATCGAACCTTTACAAAGGCAACAGTGCGGTTGCGGAGGTTATACTCCTTTCTGTCCAATATCTCTGTAGGTTGTTCTCCGTAGGTCATATCCACATCCAACTATTCAGGTTCAGTTATTAATGTACTTCCT
The DNA here is from genome assembly GCF_018873765.1 of Telopea speciosissima. Taxonomy (NCBI): domain Eukaryota; kingdom Viridiplantae; phylum Streptophyta; class Magnoliopsida; order Proteales; family Proteaceae; genus Telopea; species Telopea speciosissima. Next base: position 45,878,281 of record NC_057916.1, read on the forward strand.
CAACATTGACACATGGAAAACATCGTGGACGCCTGATAAATATGGTGGTAGTGCCAATCGATATGCTATGGGTCCCACTTTGTTGAGTATTTCATAAGGACCGATGAATCTTGGGCTCAACTTGCCTTTCTTGTTAAAACGTAGCAATCCTTTAGTTGGAGATACTAGAAGGAACACCTTTTCTCCGACTTCAAATTCAATATCCTTCCTTTGATTATCCGCATAACTTTTCTGTCTCGACTAAGCTGCCTTGATCTTCTCTCTTATGACATCCACCTTGTCGCAGGTTGCCTGTATCATCTCAGGCCCGAGAAACTTTCGTTCGCCAACTTCATCCCAATATAACGGAGTTTGACATTTCCTTCCATACAGAGCTTCGAACGGTGCCATGCCTATGGTGGAGTGATAGCTATTGTTGTAGGAAAATTCCACCAGAGGTATGTGAGCATCCCAACTGTCATTCATTTCCAAAACACAGGCTTGGAGCATATCTTCTAGTATCTGGATAGCTCTTTCCGACTGTCCATCCGTCTGTGGATGGAAGGTTGTACTAAGATTCAGTTGAGTTCCCAATGCCTTTGGTAAACTTCTCCAAAACCTTGAGGTAAATCGAGGATCTCTGTTAGACACAATACTGACAGGCACACAGTGTAAGCGGACTATATTTTCTATGTATAATTGGGCAAGCTTCTCCATAGAATAACTTATCTTAATTGGTACAAAGTGAGCTACCTTTGTCAGTCCATCTACGATCACCCAAATCGCATTCATGCCCTTCCTGGTGTTGGGAAAATTTGTCACAAAATCCATAGTGATCCTTTCCCACTTCCATTCAGGTATAGGTAGTGGCTGCAACAATCCATATGGTCGATGTCTCACTACTTTTATCTGTTGACAGTTGAGGCACTTGGACACGTATATCGCTATGATCTCTTTCATTCCCATCCACCAGTAATACTTCTTCATATCTTTGTACATCTTCGTACTTTTGGGGTGGATTGTATAGGGTGAGTTGTGCACCTCTTTAAGAATTCGGTCTTGGACGTCAAAATCATTAGGCACGCACAATCTGTCTTGAAACTTCAATGCACCATCATGGGCCAAAGAAAAATCTGGTTCCTTATGGACACCTTGTTGTACTTCCCATATGATCTTGGCCAGCTCGGGGTCCAATGATTGCTTCGCAATTATCTCTTCTCATATCGACGACTGTAGATCCATGGCTGCTAATTGCATAGCCGTTCCTTCGATCACGAGTTCTAGATCAAGCTTCCGAGCTTCTTTGTACAACTGTTCGCTTATAACCAAGGAAGCGAGAGTTGCAGTCTGAGATTTTCTGCTTAATGCATCAGCTACAATGTTGGCCTTACCAGGGTGGTACTAGATTTCACAGTCATAATCTTTTACCAGTTCTAACCACCGCCTCTGTCTCATGTTCAACTCTTTCTAGGTGAAGAAATACTTCAGACTTTTATGGTCACTGAAAATTTCACTCTTTTCACCATATAGGTAGTGCCGCCATATCTTCAATGCGAAAACTACCGCTGCCAACTCTAAGTCAGGAGTGAGGTAGTTCTTCTCGTGCTCTTTTAATTGTCTAGAGGCATAGGCGACTACTTTACCTTTCTGCATCAGGACGCCACCCAATCCTGTTCTGGATGCGTCGGTGTATACCACCATTCCTCCGGTGCCATCCGGAATAGTCAAGACTACAGCTGTTACCAATCAGTTTCTTAATTCCTGAAAACTTTTCTCGCACGCTTCATTCCATTCAAATTTGGCTCCCTTCTTTGTGAGTTTTGTCATAGGTGCCAAAATCCATGAGAAATTTTCAATAAATTGTCGGTAGTAACCGGCCAATCCTAAGAAATTTTGAATCTCAATGGCACTTTTCGGAGTTTTCCACTTGAGAACCGCTTTCACCTTTCCTGGATCCACTTTGATGCCATCTTCAGTGATGACGTGTCCCAGGAATCCAATTTGGTGAACTCAGAATTCACATTTACTGAACTTGGCAAAAAGTTGGTGTTCCCGCAATCGGTACAACACGAAAGTAAGGTGTCGAGCGTGCTCTTCCTCATTCTTAGAGTACACTAGGATGTCTTCAATAAATACTATGATGAACTTATCCAGCACGTCATGGAACACTCTATTCATCATGTCCATGAATGCCGCCGGGGCGTTGGTTAATCTGAACGACAAAACCAAGAATTCGTAATGTCCGTATCGAGTTCAGAACACCGTTTTGTGAATATCACCACTCTTAATCTTTAATTGATGGTATCCCAACCTAAGATCAATTTTGGAGAAAACTCTTGCTCCTTGTAACTGATCAAATAGGTCGTCAATGCGTGGCAACGGATATCGATTCTTGATAGTCAGCTTATTCAACTCAGGGTAGAGTATACACAGCCGCATACTACCATCCTTCTTCTTAACGAACAGCACAGGTGCTCCCCAGGGTGATACACTAGGTCATATGAATCCCTTCTTCAACAGGTCTTGAAGTTGAACCTGCAACTCCTTTAGTTCCATTGGTGCCATTCGGTATGGTGCCTTGGATACTGGTGTTGCACCAGGAATTAGATCAATTGCGAACTCTATATCGCAGTAAGGCGGTAACTGCGTCAGATCTTCTGAAAAAACATCAGGAAATTCTCTGACGACTTCAAGTTCCTCCAAAGGTTTTATCTTTGCCTCCATGTTTATCACAGTGGCCAAAAAGCCTTGACATCCTTCGTCTAACAATCTTCGCGCCTGAAGGGCTGATAAGGTTATTCTCCTGGGTTTTCTTCTTGGTTCACTTTGATAAGTGAGGATTGTCCCATCACTCATCTTAAATACAATCTTCTTTTTCGCACACAAGATATTTGCACCATAGGCAGATAACCAATCCATGCCTAGTATCACATCAAAATCCTTTATATCCATCTTTATCAATCATGCGATTAGACTCTTCTCACAAATCTCAATCTGGCAGGGGTCGTATATACTTCTTTCAAACTCACGACACTGCCCATCGGTGTGATGACTACTAACTCGTGCCCGATGTCTCTCGGTTGATCTTTCATCCTACTCACAAAAGTGGTAGAAATGAAAGAGTGGGTTGCGCTCGAGTCGAATAACACATATGCAGGTATGGTTGAGTTTTAGAAATGAACGAGTTGTTGCCATACCCACGCGATCTGCAATCTCTAGCCATGTGTCCTTCTTTACTGCACACATAGCATTTATAGGGTGGAACAGTAGGTGTTGAGGCTTGGCTCACTTGACTTGTGGCTGGTCGAGCTGGCGAAGCTGCTGTTGTCGCTTGACTCGTAGCCGGTTGAGCAGGTCGATTGAATGTGGGGCAAAAAGGGTTCTGACCCACGTTCGGCCTACAATACGGAGTCGAGATGGAATTTGAATTGGTTCCACGGTAAACTTTATTTGGCCAGGCATAGGTCTGGAAATTGTTTAGCCTTTTGCCTACAGATGAAGTCACAGCTTTCACTTTCTCGTTCTCTTTAAATCTATCTTCCATGGCCTTCGCCTTGTCGACCATCTGAGCATAATCCTGGATGTCCATGATTGGCAATACTGATCTGATCTCAGTCTTGAGTCCTTTCTCGAATTTCTTTGTCTTACTAACTTCCCCTTTCAGGTGCTCTGGAGCAAAATGAAACAAGTCTTCAAATTGCTGTTGTTAATCCAGTACTAACTTGGTTCCTTGCGCTAGTTCGATGAATTCAGCTTCTTTCCTATCCCTAAAACTCTCTGGGAAGTAGTTCTTGAAGAAAACTTCTTTAAATTGCTCCCACGTGGGATTTGGGTGAGTAGCTTCCAAGTCAGGCTTAGTAGCTTTCCACCAAGCTTCGGCTTCATTCTGCAACTGATAACCCGCACATATCAACTTCTGTGCGTCCGTGCATTTAAGTACTTCAAATGCCTTCTCTAGGGCACTGATCCACCATTCCGACTGCATTGCCTCAGAAGTTATTTTGGAGAATCCAGGTGGTTGTAATTTCTTGAATCTCTCCATAACCTTGGCGATAGAGTTCTCCACTAAGTGTTGAGGCACAGGTGGTGGGAATAGTACGGGCCGGTTGGGTGGTGGTGGTGGTGCTGTGCGTTCATGCATCATGGTTGCAAACTGTGTAGACATCTAACCAAGCAATTCTTGTTGTTGTTGCATGGTCCGTATCATTGTGGTCATGAATGCAGTCACGTTGCCGGCTGCCATATTTGGCTGAGGTGCTACAGTAGTGGCTCGTGCAGCCGCTGGTGCCTCTGACGAAGCTGCCGATGCTTCCAAATTTTGAACCTCAGTCCCATTAGGCAGTTCAACCTCCGGTATAACAGGAGGTTGCTTCCCTTTGCGACCACCACGGGAACTTCTTCTGGTGTTGACCATTGTGGCTTCTCTGAAAAGAGGAGCATGTTTAATATTCCAATTTCGCTCATCGAAGTCAATAATTATTGCCTAGCTAGTATAGGTACAAACCTAGTCTGTAGTTCCAGTGAATTTCATGAGCCTCACCAGTAAGGTGGATTGTTAGATATGTTATCTTTGTTCATTATGAAGTGTTTTCTTTCATTTCATCTTTGGTGCCTCTTCTTAAATGTTTTATGTAATAGTATGCTATACATGACACTATATGAGAGATTTCAAATTTTTAAATAAAGGCTTTTAATTTATTACCTAGTCTAACAGGCAAGTAATTCCAACTTCCTCCCTGTCACAAACTCCATCACAAGTAAGTACTCTATGTCGGCTCTTACTTCTTTAGCTAAGGACATAAAATAGTCTCGCTCTTCCGATCCACTAATGGCAGCAATGGCTAGATAAAAGTCCAACCGGTTCTTGGCTCGGGGTAGTACTAATCGTATCCTTCTCAGTCTCTCTCGTAGCTGTCTAATATAGATCATGGTGCTGGGGTCTCCAACCTTGGCTGAGGGAATAGGTCCTGTCATAGAAAATGGTTCTAAGCATCAGGTTATACTTAATTAAAAGAATTAAGTACACATCTACTGGAATTTAAACAACCAAGAATCAATAAAACTAATCTTGGGTTGGCTCGAGGTACCTTAGCGTCTAAGTATTTGATTGGCTAGACAACCTATAAGATCCTGTTCTTGGCTGTCCTAAACCTTGGATAGGGTAAGATCTACGCTCCCTACACGTAGTAAATACGTATTACAACATACCTACATATCTATGTCCGATTTTTACATAACAGCACTCCAGTCAGTTCGTACATCACAATATCAAACACATAATAATTAAATATTACACACCAATTCTCATAAATATATATATATATGTTTATATATCTTAGGTACTTATATCAAGCACATAAACAAGGAATTTCAATTCCCTACATGTTTTACTAAGATTCCACATGTAGAAGTTGTATTCCCTTATCTTCATAAAGTTTTTTTTTTTATATATATTTTTAATTAATTTGTTTAATTAATTATAATGGTTGATATTTTTATAAAACATTAGTAAAAATCTTTGGTTTTTTTGTTTAACAAAAGCTAAAATAGGTGAAATCCAACTCCCCATGTGTTGAAACACAAAAACCAGCAAAATACATTCACTGGGCGTTGCCTGCATCGCCCAGTGCCATCGCCCAGAGAATTGGGGCGCAGGTATATGAGTTCGAGAGGGGCCCATTTCACTCCTATCTTCTTCTAAACTCTTCTAAACACCTAGGAAAAGTCTTTGGAGGGTAGTGTGACTATTCCTACACCAAATCCTCGCCTTTCCTCTAGTTCCTTACGAATCTACACTTGCCTAGGTAAGGATTTTTGGTTGCTTCCCTATTTTAACTCTTCCTTTTGCTTTCTTCTTACTTTGGCTAGGGTTTTGCTAAATTTCTTACCCTAACTATCTCTTTTCCTCTCTTTTTGTAGAAAAATGTCTACAAGTCACCGCACGGATAGAAAATCCGTGGCACAGAAGAGACTCCGAGTTGAAACTGATCGTTCATCATCATCTTCATCTACGGTACCTACATCTTCACCTAGGGATGACTCCTCTTCGGAGGAACCCGAGTTTGATCGATTCCATTTTTCTCGGCATGAGCATGCTAGGGTTTGGAAGAATTTTAGGTCACTAAAAATTGTGAACGGCCGGGTGGTCCAAGTGGAGGACTTTCACCAGTACAGTCTCTTTTCTAGGTTCAACATCTTAGGTTGGACCTCTATGTTGACCCCCACCGAGCCTTGTTATCCTAACTTGGTTTGGTACTTTTACTGCAACTTGGTGCCATCTGAGGCAAAAGAGTTTGGATTGTTGAGTAGGGTGAAGGGAGTGGATATTAGGTTAACCACTGCCTCACTAGCAGGGATATTGGGCATACCCAACACAGGAGAGAGGGTTTACTACAAACCCAGGATGGACATCTCTGAGATGTTTTCTTTGGAGACCAGGAGGTTGGTTTTCAAAGCTTTGACAGGTTCACAGGACACTCCCAAATCTGAGGCTTCCTAGAAGCCCAGTGCCAAAGTGATTAGTAGGTGTGTAACCTACAACATCTACCCTAAGGGCGGCAATAGGGGTAGCATTTCTATGATGAGGCCGTACATCACATACTGTTTACTGGGAGCTGGCAGAGGGGGTCCAATCATAAACCTCCCATACCTATTACTCCAGGTTATGTTGTACCATGCCCAGAACCCATCTGATGGGAACCTTCCATACGTTCCTCACCTTAGTCTTCCAGCATTTTGAGGTTCCTTTGGCGGGAGAGTACATGGAGAAGGACAGATCCAGGCCTATTGATAAGACCTCGATTCTAAAGATGAAGGTGCCTGGAGAGGATCCACCAGAGGATGAGGAGCAGATAGAGATGCAGCAGAGGGATGAGGGGCTAGAGGAGATGCAGGGTGGTGATGATCATGATGAGGAGGTGCAGGGTGACATCCAGGATGTACATGGAGAGGAGTAGGGTGTGGATCAGGGCCACTTCGAGCGTGTTGGCACACAGTTCATTGACTTACCTGCCTATGAGGCGACAAGTGCCAACAGTTCTCAGGTTCCAGGGCCTTTCGAGTGGGCACAAATGATGTCACATTTCCAGAGCCTCAGTACCCAACTTTCAGATATGGCGACTAGGATGGATCGGGGATTCACTTCCTTGGAGAGCAGGGTAGGGTCTGTTGAGTAGCGCTTGGACTTCTGGGACAGATTCTATCGTGTTGACTCATGCCTGACACAGCCTCCTTCTAGCGACTTACCCCCACTGGAGTAGTTCTATAGACCAGCTCTGGTGGTTATGCTACGTGGTTCCAGCTTATCTTTTTCTTTTTATGCTTAAGTATTTTTTTTTCTGCTTCTTTTGTGTTGGGTTTATATGTTTTTTTTTTTATCTTATGTAATTATCTGAGAGGAGTACATTCAGTTAGAACTTTTGTAGTGGCTCAGCCACAGTTATCTTTTGTTTAATGGAAATTATTCATTTTCTATTTAATGGCATCTACCTCCCCTGTAGCTTTTAATTATTACTTATTTTAGTGTTAGTATATTATTAACCCTAATCTGCACCCCGTGAATGTAAGAAGAGCCTCACGCTCTGATACCAAGCTCTGTCACACCCCAAACCACCCACTGGGAGGATTAGGTAGGTGACCCGAATTACGTAACGGCAATCCGTCAAATCCCACGGATCTAGAAGCAGTGCTTACATTCATGGGTCCACATTCATCACGTTACTACAGGTAAGATCAGAGTGCTGCAGAATAATCTACAATTATAAATAAAGAGAAAGCGTAGCAATACGGGAATGAGAGTGATATATACATATATATTGTGTTCTAAAACATTCCCACCCAGATACAACCCACAACAAGAAACAAAGCTAACAAAAGCTAAAGGAAAGAAAGATATACATACATATATGTATAGGGTGAGCTAACTCAACCCCAAAAAGAAAAGTAAGAAAACCTACAATAGAACCACAAGGCAGAATGGGGATAAACTCCCAAACAAAACAAAAAGGAGTCCCTAAGACAAAAAGCATCAGGTGCACTCCTCAACGGTCTTCATCAATGACCACCGAGAATGCATGCATCATCGACACGACCTCCGTCGGGGTCCACACCAATATCACCATAGCAACCAGGGCTCTCCTCATCGTAATGAGCCTCCATGCCACAGCGGCATCCACCTGCAGAATCATCTAAAAAAAATATTGTATAACAGAATGTGAGCCCCACTGAGCCCGTGAGCAAAACATATTATCATGCATGCACGTGCAACCACAATTCACATGATCCTACATGATATGCAAGTCCAGATTATTTATTAGCCACCTAGCATCACAACTAAGTCAGGTCAGTGCTACTACAATCCCCAATACATGTATCCCTGGTGCGGGCTTCAAACCCCTTCCCACGATACACCCATTGAGTTGTTGGAGAGGATAAGTTAGCTCCCGCATTCATTCACCAAGGTTAGCCCGAACAGCCCTCTGTGATTAACCTGTAGGGTAATCCATCACATTTCTCATTTCCATTCTTTTCTGGCTTATAGCCCGGTATATAGCTCATATTCACCATTTCGGTGCAAACACATTTCTTTTCTTTTCTCACATACATATATGGTCACCCTCATAGGCATCTAACACCTTAACTCCTGTTGGCAAGGGTGCTTAGCACAGGTGATGAAACTCTAACCCCATGTCTATATGGCATCGTATGAGTCAGGTGGTGTCAACCGCATCCCATTCTACCAGGCTACCGCAGGCCTCATTTCCAAGCCCACTATGGCATCTACTCTAACAATCACAATCATCAGATAAAATTCATAGTGTTGATCAATAGACAATCAATGTGTAATATTTTGAATAATTGAACACAATTTAGATAACACAGTAATTATGATTTAAATTCAATAGTTGGCATAGCATCACAGTTACATGTACATATATGATAATATTTCACTCACCTGGGTTTTGTTCTAGGTACTCAATCGTAAATTCAGTTCCAACATCAGTCTAATTGTAGAACTCGAGCGTGGGATCAAATCCTAGATGTAAATCAGAAATTGTCATGTTAAGTTTCCAATCTGTCTCTGGTAGTCCTAGGGTTAACCTAAGCTCACTGGGGTGATCCGGTGTTCAGTTGGTTCTCACTTGGAACTCTCTGGGCCTTGCACTGGGCCTTAGGTCCATGTCCCGGTGCATCATCCAGAGATGGTGGTCTAGGGGTAAAATGGTCATTTTTAGTGATTGCACCTGACCCTAGGTCAGATTAGGTTCGCAGTGCTGTCCATAGCTTGTCTATGCTGTAGGACCAAGAACAGGAAAGGTTTCCATCACCTACGGGGCCCACTTAGGTTCCAAGCCATACCTTCATAAGGACAGATGTGGGGAGGGGCATTTAGGTCATTTTCCACCTTCCCACACTGTACCATGGCCAATGGATGAGGTTCCTCAAGTCAGATTGAAAAACTACAGTAAATCTCTCACTGGGCGATGGCTCTGGGCGTTGGGTGCATTGCCCAGTGCATCGCCCAGAGTCTGCAAATCCACAAAGGGCTGAGATTCTAAGGTTGGGCTTCATAGGTAGTGTTCTCAACATCACCCCATGCATGTTAAGGGGTCAGGTAGCCCTAGGGATGATCTCAATTTTGGTCCAGATGGATTCTCCACTGGGCCCACCATTTGGCTGCCCAGACAGCCCAGTGAATAGTGGCACAGGGTTTTCTCCATACATGAATCTCAGTTTCAGCCACATGCAAGGCTGGAAACAAATGTAATATAGGGATTCATGGCCAAAATTACCCAGGGCTAGGTTTGTGTAGCCATGGTTTGCATCCAGGGTTTCAAACAGCCAGCCCATAGTGAATCTGGGCAGTGCAGCTGTGCATAGCCAGATTCAGCTTCCATAAATAGCATATCAGTTTTGTATTTTTGTTCAAAAATCTCAGATCTTCCAGGCTCTAAGCTTGCATGGCAGATCTGGAGCCATTCCTAGCATTTCCCAGCTATTCTGGGCTGCCAGAGAGCAGAAATACATCATCACAAGCAGAGATCTTAAGAGGGCAGTAGGTTTTTCATGAGATTTTATACCTGCACAGGTGTGAGAAACTTGATCCAAGCTTGGATGGGTGGCAACCTTCAGATCCCCTTCCTTCTTCTTCTTCTTCTTCCTTCTTCTCCTTCCTCTTCTTTCTCTCCTTTCTCTCTTCTTTCTCCCCCCACGGTTCCGACAGTGCTAAGGGTTCTAAATGAGCCCAAGGCATTCCTATTTATAGGCCCAGCCCACACTGATTCTGAGTGACTTTGGGCACACTGGTTGGGTCCACAGTGAACCAAGGGTATGAGGTGGTCCTTCAGACTCCCCTCTACCTATGGAGGGTGTCCATGTCCATGTTGGGTGGTCCCCACAATTAAAATCCATTAAAATATGCTATTTCACTCATTGGGCGATGTCTCTAGGCCTTGTCTGCATCGCCCAGAGATTGCAGCAAGGCTGAATCTCATTGGGGCTTGCACAGGGGTTTAACCCTTGGTCAGGGCATTGTCCCCGCATGCCATTTGGATATTTTTACACACTTTTCCAGAGGTGGGTCCCACATTTATTGAGAGGAGAGAGATTACCTGGAGTCCAGGCCATACATCATGCTGTGAGCTATACAGCTGCAAGGGTCAGTGATCCACCTACTGACAGGCATGTAGGATGATCCACACAGGGTTTCTTCATCAATCCAAATCACCAGAGTGATGCTCCACAGTGTTCTTGGTTGCCTAATCCGGGGTTCCTATCCTTCATTCAAAATCCCAGCCAGTTAGGAGCAGGGTTTGACAGTGTCAATGTGATATTATTCCCTTCGATTGTGATTCCTCGATAGAGGAATATATAAAGTTTACAAGAGATTGTAATATACAGGGAAATAATTAAATAAAGAATACGCAGAATATTGGATTTACATATTGACAGATATTGGCGGTGAGACTTCCATTCTAAGATAAAATCCATATTGCATGTGATAGCAGTTGCCAGAATTAAAACATTAAGTTATACATGGAATGTACAACCGAAGGAGAGAATCATATCGTCAATACACCCTCTCAAGGTGGAGAATCGGGTAACCGAATCTTCAACTTATCTCGCAGGAATTCAAAATGAGCAGTAGCAAGGGCTTTGGTAAACATGTCGACCAACTGATCATGGGTGGAGATAAACTGAACTTGGAGTTGCTTCTTGGCCACACGATCAAGGACAAAATGAAATTGACCTCTACGTGTTTGGTCCGTGCTTGAAACACCAGGTTAGCGGAGCGATAAGTTGCACCAATATTGTCGCACCACAACAAAGGAGGAAAACTGAGTTCCAAAAATAGATGTTCCAGCCAAATTAGTTCGGCAGATGCATCAGCTAAGGCCTTGTACTCGGCCTTTGTCGAGGAGAGGGAAATTATACATTGTTTTCATGATGTCTAGGAGACCAAGTTTGGCCCAAGAAATATTGCAAAACCACTAGTGGATTTGCGATCACTTCCATCACCAGCCCAGGCCGCATCGGAGCAGGCTTGTAAACAATGAGAAAGTGACCGCTCTAATAGAAGACCATGGGTGTGAGTGCTTTTAAGATAGCAAAGAATTCTTTTCACAAGCTGTCAGTGATCGTTGGTGGGTGCATGCATATATTGGCAAGCATGGTTTACTACAAATGCCATGTCCAGGTGAGTGAGGGTGACATATTGTAGCACCCTAACAATAGAACGATACTCCGTCGGGTTATCATGTAGAGCACCCCCTGAGTCCAAGTCGTTGATTGTAGACATAGGCGTTTTTACCGGTTTAGAATCAACCATATCGGTATGCCGTAGGAGATCTTAAATGAAACAGGACTGAGATAAAAGAAGTCCATAGGCATGTGGTTTAGCCTCAATCCCCAAGAAAAAATGTAGAGGACCCAAATCTTTAATCGAGAACTCGCCCGATAATTTTTGAAAGAGAATGGGAACTACAGAAGCATCGTTGCTGGTCACCAAGATATCGTCCATATAAATAAGAACATAACAAACTTATGAGCCAATGTGTTAGATAAATAAAGAAGTGTCCATCTTGGAGCCAATAAATCCAAGTTGAAGAAGAAAGGCTGATAAAAGATGGAACCATACCCTAGGGGCTTGCTTGAGACCATATAAAGAACGATGAAGTCTACAAACATGAGATGGATGATTAGAGTCAATAAAACCCTATGGTTGTGCCATATATACCTCTTCCTGTAACAAACCATGCAGGAAAGCATTGTGGACATCCAATTGCCAAATCGGTCCGTCCTGAGAAATAGCAATGGAGAGTACACAGCGTATAGTAGTGACCTTGACAATGGGACTAAAAGTTTCACTGTAATCAATCCCATATTGTTGGTGAAACCCTTTTGCCACCAGTCAAGCTTTGTATCGCTAAAGAGACCCGTCTGCCTTACGCTTGATATGATACACCCATTTACAACCGACCAAATTCATACCAGGGGTCCTTGGAATGAGGGACCATGTGCCATTACGAACCAAAGCGTTGAACTCTTTTGCCATTGCAAATCACCATTCAGGTACCTTAGAGGCCTGTGTAAAGCAAGTAGGTTCAATATTAATAATGCTAGTTGAAAGGGCTTGTGGAGGCTTGGGACATTGGCGAAGTTGCACATGGTGAGTTGATGCGTGGGTCGGTTGGGGTGGGGGAGGGAGGTTGAGGCTGGTAGAGATCACATAATGGTCGGGTGCATAAGGGAAGGGGAGAGGTGGTTTCACTTGTAGGGGATGTAGGGGTGGGTAAGGTAGGGGATACAGGAGAGTGTGAGGCCATGGGTAGCGGGGAGGGAATGGTAGGGGCTGCAGGGGTGCATAGGAGGGAAGGTTGGTAAGCGCATAGGTGGAAGGGGAGGAGGAACCTGGAAAGAAGCCGAAGCCCATGGAGGCGAGGAAGGTAAGGAAGTAGGCGGTGGGCCCAAGATTGATTCGCAAAAAAAGAGAATTTTTCTTCATCGAAACGAACGTGATGAACAATGATAAGACGATTGGTTTGTAGATTGAAGCACCGATATCCCATATAAGATGTACTGTATCCTAAGATAACAGACGGGGCAGATCGAAAATCCATTTTATGTGTATTGTATGGCCTAAGATATGGAAAACATAGGTAACAAAAAATTTTGAGAAAAGTGTAATTCGAGTAATTATGAAAAACAAGCTGAAATGGTGAAACACCTAGAGATCGAAGATGGCATTCTATTAATTAAGAAAATATAGGTTTCAAAGGCAAAGTGCCAAAAATGTCTTGGAACTGACCCATGAGCAAGAAGGGACAATCAAGTCTCAACGATGTGACGATGACGCCGTTCAACCGCCCCTTGTTGTTCATGGGTATGAAGTGCAAACAACCGATGAATAATGCCCAAGTTTCCTAAAAAGGTCTGGGAGGGTACGAAATTCACCGCCACAATTAGTATGAACTGCTTTAATTTTTCTACCAAATTGTCGTTCAACAAGAGATTGAAAATTAGAGAAAACAGTGAACACGTCAGACTTGCACACAAGTGGGTAATACTAAATAATTTTTGTCTTATCATCAATAAAAGGTACATAATATCTATGACCATCCAAAGACGGGGTAGGCGAAGACCCCCATACATCACTAATAATAAGGTATAAAGGAAAAACACTTTTACTATAAGTCTCATGCAAAGTTAATCGACTGGATTTGCCTAACTGGCAAGCAGAACACATATTACTAAGATAGGAAGAAAAACTGGGTTAATTATTAATATTTATCATATGCCAAAGAAGACGCTCATGGGGGTGCCCCAATCAACGATGCCAAATGTCTAGTGAAGTGCGAACAGTAGCATTAGCAGAAGGAGAGGGGGAAGATTGGAGTTCGATGCCAAATGTCTAGTGAAGTGCGAACAGTAGCATTAGCAGAAGGAGAGGGGGAAGATTGGAGTTCATAGAGTCCCCCTTTACTCGATCCGGACAACAGAATTGACTTGGTGACCTGATCCTTCACAAGAAAGTGAGATGGATGAAATTCAAAAAATATATGTATCACGAGTAAACTGCTTAACAGAAAGTAGTTGTTTACTAATGGAAGGAACATGAAGTACATTATTTAAATAAAAAGATTTTGAGGAAAGATAAGGGAGAGTGTGGGAACCAAGATGAGAAATTGGTAACCCCTTACCATTTCCAACCTATAACTGATCCGAACCAGTGTACATGTCATACTGGGATAAAGCTTGAAGGTCTGGGGTGACATAGTGAGAGGCACCAGTGTTAGGATACCAAGGAAGGGTAGTGGCTGGGTGAGGTGTGGGTAGTAGTGGTGGTTGAGAATGGACATAAGAGGGAGCAGTGGATGGGTAAGTGTAATGGGCTAAAGGTGGATGTGAGGGATTGTACGGTGGAGATGGCTGTTGGTAACCCTGCTTGAGGTAAAGAAAACAATGTTCAATGGAGTGGTTCATACAGCCACAATAGGTACAATAAAATCATCCATGGGACTGTCTAGGAGCACTGGTAGAAAAACTGCCACGCCCTCGACCATCGTGGCCCCTACTGCAGAAACCCCTGCCACCACAGTTTGGTTGTTGAGAACTGGATGTAGGGGAGGTGGTAGAGCGCTGCACTGTGTTGGCGGTCAGAGAAGATTCAATTGCAGAAGAGGAACCATGAAGGAATTCATGACTTAATAGCAGGGCGCGAAGATCATCATAAGATATGGTATCCGGCCTAGTCAAGAGAGAATCTACCATGGAACGAAAATTAGGTTTGAGGCCCCGAAAGATATGCAGATTGAACTTATTGGGGCATAACAAGTGACAGACAACACTAAGTTAACCAAAGATAGATTTGGCTCATTAGAGGAACTAAGAGACGGTCTCATCGGGTTTCTAAGTCAAGTCTTGCGTAGTCATGGTGAGGTACATCAGATGGCTCTCCAAGGGAGTGGAAAAAGCAGTGCACAACGATTGCCAGATGGCGCGGCTTGTGGCTTTCCCAAGGACAAGGGGAAACACCTCTTCAGTAAGGGAGGAGATGAGAAGACTCCAAATAAGAGAGTCCTGGTGGTGCCACGCAGCAGCAGCAATGGGTTCTTTCGGGTATGGCAAAGTGCCATCAAGATGGCCGAAGAGGTTCTATCTATCCAGAAAAGGCTCAATCTGAGTTTGCCAAAATAGGAAGTTCTTAGATGTAAGCTTTAAGGAGATGTAATGGTGCGCATGGTTGAAGGAAGGAGGCACGCCACCAGTGGTAAGGGCGTCTTGACTGAGAGTGGAAGTAGCGATGGAGCTGTCGTTGTCGCCAGGCATGATCGATCAAAGAGAAGAGAAGAGAAGAGAAAAAAAAATTTAGAAAGAGGAAGCTCGTTGGAGCAATAGGGCTCTGTATACCATGTCAATGTGATATTATTCCCTTAGATTGTGATTCCTCAATAGAGGAATATATACAGTTTATAAGAGATTGGAATATACATGACAAATAAATAAAGAATACGCAAAATATTGGATTTAGATATTGACAGAGATAGGCGGTGAGAGTTCCATTCTGAAACAAAATCCATATCGCATGTGATAGCAGTTGCCAGAATTAAAAGATTGAGTTGTACATGGAGAGAATCATATCGTAAATACAGTGACTTCTTAAGTTTGCCTTAAACACTAAGTATCGGATCATTTGCAAATGCTAAATGCGACAACGATTCACCTTGCCTTGAAATTTTAATTCCTTGGATCCGCTTTTGTCTCTGTGCTTCCTCTAGAACCTAGATGGGATGAAAAGACCTCCCCACAGAAAATAAACTAATAAGGCGAAAAAAGATCCCCTTCTCTAATTCCTCTCCAGGGGGAGAAGAAATCAAGAGGAACCCATTAAGAAACACTGCTACTATTATTTCTTCCTAATTTGTTGTATTGTGTTGATTAGATTGACCTTGGACTGGTGCAGAAATTTGAGCCTTATCTAAAGACTCCCTTGCTTCATCTGTTTTTTTTTTATGTTTTTAATGTCTTTTCCATAATGTGGGACAAATATGCGTTAGATGCTTTTCAGGGCATGTGCGTCTTTAAAACTTCTCGCAGAGACTTTAAAATTTCAAGCCTCTCGTGGATGGTTATTAGGGCACACTCCATCCCTTATTTATCAAATCAAAGTTCAGATGTCATCGGCCCACAACAAAAATTAAATGCTAATCGCCATCAAACTGAAAAATAGGTTTAACTTGGAAGCACAGCGTGAGCAAAATATAATCTTTCATATTCACTATTCATCAGATAAGAAGTCTATGCGTTTGAAGTTGTATCAGTCACAGTAATTATCGAAATTGGAAAATGAAGTTGATTATGTTGAGGGGGTGGACCCTACCCAGCAGCGTGGTCGGGGCAAGGGTGGGGTGGTCATTATGCCCCCTTGTTAGGGGGACTAGGGAACCAAACCGAGCAGGGAACTGGAGGGGATAAAGATCCCCACCCCCTCTGGTCCATTCTCCAATATTACTCCATAATTTGGTTGTTCTCCATTTACCCCCACTGGTAGCCTGGTACAACACCGTACTAAGTGTGCCGTACTGCCACCACCAATCTCTATCCCTATCACCTATATACACCAGTACTACCATCATGGTTTTAAGTATCGATATTGTTTCGCTCGATATGGTTTTGCTAGTCACCGATACCGTATTGGTAGTACGGTACAGACAAGGGGTAAAATGGTTAGAAAACTCATTTTTTTAATGAAATTCAGGGGTTATTTTGTCTGATACAGCCGATCCAGACCAATACTGTATTAGTATCGTATCATTTTAATTTGCGAGTTGCCGAAACCTGTTTAGATACCGTGCACTAAAACCATGACTAGCTACAGGGAATTCTTTTGGTGTTTGTTCCCTTTTCCTGTTTTTAACCCTTTTATGGTATGATGGAGCCTTCAAGATTTTGCATATGATTCATGGAGGGAGTTAGTTTCCTGCAGTTTGTGAATGCTGGTGCTCTTTGGTATCATTTTTATTTTTGTTTTCGATAAACAACGTTTTTGCAGGAGTTTAGTGTCATTTATGGACCCTATATGCATAAGAGCATGGACTCACTAACTGTGATTTCAAGTTTTCTAAATAAGGATCTACCCACTTGAGGTTGTCACTTATAATTATGATGATGCGTTGTGTTACAGCAGTGACCTCTTTCTTTCTTTCTTTTCTTATTATTTCTTTGTTAAGGCAAATCCTTTCCCTCTAATCCTTCTTCTCTCTTAGCCCATGAAGTGTGTTCATAATGATGTGGTCAAGGTAAAGGTAAGCTCAATTATGCACTTTGATCCATTGGGGGGTGGGGGGGGGACAACATGGGAGGATGACTACTTATGCCGCTACTATGGCCTTTGCTACTAAAGCCTTTGAACAGTGAACAACACATTCCACATCCTTTCCTTTTCTGCATCAAAGATTCATTGGTATTGTTTTATATTCATTAACGAATAGCCCTCTCATAGTCTCACTCATTACCCAGTAGGAGATGATGCAATGTGTTGCCCTCTTTTTTATCCTTCCAGTGCATCAGATTCTGTTTCTGTTGCGGAGACAATGAAATCATACATCGATAGGATCCTCTGCATTGGAACAGCTAGGCTGTACTATGTATGCTAGTGCCTCCTTGTGTCTATATCTTTCATCCCTCTTATGAAAATGGTATATCTGTCTCCTATTGTGGGAAGAGAAAGATGGAAATTATTACGTGCCTAATGGGATTCGATCTAATGTATGGGTGCTAAATTAGACCAGCATAATATGGTATAGGTTAAAGAGTTTGAATTAAAACGTTCCACCAGTTCTGGAGTTTTTTACATATCTGTCAAGTACCTAACAAACACAGAGAGACTCTATCCCATTTATATATTACGCAAACAGAGAATAGGCAAACCTATGCTATGCTGTTGGACAGAGAACTACGTACTATCCCATTTATTTATTAAGATTTATTAATGAAAACCACGAGGGGCCGAGAAAGTACAAAAGTCGAGAAACAAAGCATTGTAGATGAAGGGGGGGGGAGGGGTAGTATTCCAAAAAAGCATAAGCTGAGAAGTGGCGCCATGTGCCGCGAATCAATCTGCAACGAAATTCCCTTTGCGGAGGGTATGAGAGAATATGACCCAGTCAAAGCATCTACAGAGTGCTATACAATCTGCTATTATGAAGTGGATTCGCCATAGAATATTTTGAGCGTTCCTTGTAAGAATGGATATCATAAGCAAACTATCACTGTCACACCCCCAACCACCCCCTGGGAGGATTTTGGCAAGTGACCGGATATTCTACGACATCCGCCAATCCCCAAGGATCTAGAAGCAGTATTTACACGTCATAAACCACACATTGAGGTTAAAAGATAATAAAAGAATATCAGAGTGCAACGGAAGATCGAACTACCCACAAATGATTTATATCATCAATAATAAAATTCCAAGTACCTATGTTATACCGTATACGTATCCATTTATGTTCAATAACTACATTGTCTTGGTAATTACACTTCTTGAAAGAAAGAAACTTAAATTATAACAAAATCATCGCTAAGCAACGAGATGAGGGAGATCTGCAATTCCATCGACAGCTTCCTCGCCCATTGGCAAACCTGTTCCTGCAAAATCAACTAAAAGAGAATATACAAGAGTGTGAGCTCCACCGAGCCCGTGAATGAAATAGAAACCAGCCATGCACATGCAAGCACAACCAAACGAGTCCTACATGAGGTGCAGATCATTTTATTTATTAGCCACCTAACATCATAACTAAGTCAGATCAGTGCTACTACAATCTCCAATACATGTTTCCTTGGTGCGGGCTTGGTTACCCCTTCCCGCGATACACCCATTGAGTTATCGGAGAAGACCAGTCGGCTCTCACATTTATTCCTAGGTCAACCCAACCAGCCCTCTGTGATTAACCTATGGGGTAACCGTTAGTATTTAGCTCAATTCTTTTCCATTTTTAATTGTGGCTTAAAGGTTAGCATATAGCTCCTGACATTAATTGTGGCATAAAGCCCGACATATAGCTCCTGACATTAATTGTGGCTTAAAGCCTGGCAAATAGCTCCTGATATTAATTGTGGCTTAAAGCCCGACATACAGCTCCTAACATTAATTGTGGCTTAAAGCCCGGCATATAGCTCCTGACATTAATTGTGGCTCCCACAGGCATCCAACACCTTAACCCCTATTGGCAAGGGTGCGTAGCATGGGTGATGAAACTCTAGCCCCATGTCTATATGGCATCGTATGAGTCAGGCGGTGTCAACCGTATCCCATAATACGGGCTAGCACAGCCCTCATTTCCAAGCCGGCTACGGCATCTAATCTTGCAATTTCACGTACAAGCATTATCATATATTTCCAATGTTCATCAGATAAGATTCAGAATTCAAATGAGAATATAAAACAATTTAAAATAGTTAAAGATAGTAAATATTATTGTTGTTGTCATGATCCATCAGTCATGTTACACCTACACTCATGGTGTAATTCCACTCACCTTGTAGTGCTCCTGCTCGCTCTTCTATTGGCTCGGTCCCCGTCGGTATCTGACACTGCGCCATGTGTTCAGGGTTATAACCTATGTTAACTGGGCCATTAAAGTATGTCAATCATGGTATAAAAAAGGTTAATGTCCTAGGGTTGGTCTAGGTTTGATTGGATTCAGATTTGAGAACTTAAACATTAAGTTATAATTCTCTGGGACTTGCACTGGGCCTTTGGGTCAAACTCCCAGTGCATCACCCAGAGATATAGAACCCATGTTCTAATGAATTTTAGGGAAATATTAACTTAATCACAGCCCCACCAAGCATGCAAAACAGGGCCAAAGATTTCAGCTCATGTTTGGCTCAGTCTGGGTGCGTGTACCTAGCTCTGTGGGGCCCACTTGTGCACCTAAAGTATACATAATTATGGTCAGATGTGAGGAGGGGTATTTTGGTCATTTTCCACCTCCTCACACTATTTATAGTCCATATGTGGAGGTCCCCAAACTCAGATTTACAAAACAGTCCACTTTAATTCTCTGGGTGATGTCTCGGGGTGATGCATCGCCCAGTAGCATCGTCCAGTGCCTGTAGAACACGGGTTTTCAGGCTCTAAATCGGGTTTTTGCTGCTGGGTTGGGCCCAAATCGATCATGGATGATCTCAGAAGGTTGTAACACTTGAATAAAGATGAATGGAATGGAATTAAAGGATTTAAGGTTTGGTTAACCATTTAGGTGTTGGTTTAGGTTCGGATATCACAGAGATCAATCAAGCATGGCTGAAATTAGGCATGCAACTACCTAGATTGCTGTAATTCATATGGGAACAGATCATAATACCTATTACATAGCTACCCTATGCTATAACATCCTAAATTTAGCATGCATGTAGGGATCCAAATCTCTAGCTCACCATTTACATGGTATACATACATATTGAGTATGAAACATCTATCTATCATGGCTGAAAGCTAAATTAATGGTCTAACAGATTTATATCTAGCCTAGATAATGAACAAAACATGGATTACAGCACATGCATGGATGATCCATGGCTAAACAAAGCTTCTACATGCTAAATCCTAAGCAAACACACAGAGACAAGGCCACAGAGATCAAGTTTCAGAGGTAAAACACAAAATACAGAAGTGAAATAGGCTGAGAGGACTGTTCTAAGTTCAAACATAGATACCTAAGCTGTGGAGAATTTGATCCCAAGCTCCAAGCTCACAATCCCTTCTTCTTTCCTCTTTCTTCTCTTCCTTCTCCTTCTTCTTCTCCTTTATTCTCCCTCTCTTTCTTTCTTTATCTTTTTCCTCTCTAATGCTAGGAACAGTAGGGAAAACGAAATTAGGGCTGGGCCCTCCTATTTATAGGCCAGGCTTCACTAAGGCTTGTTTGGTGCTGCTGTCCCAAGCTCAAAATACATTTTTAAGTTAATTCTCCTTCATTCTAGCTACCTAGGTGGGGTCCACATGATTCCAAAGGTATGAGGTGGTCCCTCAGATTTCCCTCAACCTATGGAGGGTGTTCATGGCCAATAGGGGTGGTCCCCACACATCTACAGATTAAAATGCTGCATTTTCCCACTCTGGGTGATGTGTGCATCGCCCAGTGCCATCGCCCAGAGATTTCATCTGCAGAATTATTTGGATTGAAATGAAATTTCAGTTCATTTAGAGGCATAATTGGATCATGGTTCCTTCTAAGAAAATGAAGCCCTATGAATCCATTTTCTAGTAAAATTATAATTAAAGGAAATCATGATTGGATTATGGAGTTACGTTATTTTTATTACGCAAAGGTCAACCTGTCAAAATAGCAGGATCCGATTTGACAGCAACTTGAGCTAAACTTTTAACTAACTTAGAGACATAACTAGGTAATGGTGTCTTCTAACAAAATGCAGCCCTATGAGTCTAGTTTCCAAAAAAATTGGAACCAACACAAATGAAGTTCTGGTGATGGAGTTATATCATTTTAACTAAGAGAAGGTCAATCTTTAAATTAGCAGAATTTGTCATTTATGGTGGGATTTAAGATGTATGTATGGAATTGGGTTCTCATCCTCAAATCAATCATGAAATTGATGTTTGGGTCTAAAAAGGCCTTATCTAAATTATTTAAAGTGATGAGGATCATCATTAGTTTAGCCTAGAACTAGGATGTAAGTCCAAGGGTCCTAGAATCAAGGGATGGTACCTTCCTTACCCTGTACATTTGGTGGTGAGTTGTACAGTCACAAGGAGTTGGTGTTTGCCTTCTTAATGGTATGTAAGTCCTCACCAATGGGGCTACCTCATTATGCTCAACCACGGGTTCAATGTACCACAGTATACTGGTAGCTTTGACCTCGGATTCTGGGCTTTCAACAAAAATTCCAATTAGCCAGTATTTTTGGGCAGGGGTTTTACATTCCCCCAACCTTATAAAAATTTCATCCTCGAAATTGAACGTGTCTGGGGATTCAAGTAGAGGAGGATACTTTAACCGCCTTTCATCTTCCTGTCAACCGGTCATTCCTTGATCGAGCCGACTATTCCACAGTAGCTTTACAACAAGATAATCCGGTTGTGGAGTTTATGCTCCTCATGTCCCACATTCTCTTCGGGTTTCTCCTGATAGGTCATGGCGACAGCGAGCCGAAGTAGTTTCTGAGTCAAGATATGAGTCGAGTCCGGGAGGTACTTCTTCAACACCGATGCATGGAATACGTCATGGACTTCTTCCAATCAGTACGCTACTGATCATAATTCTCGGATTCAACTTCCCTTTCTTATCCACACCACCCTTTTGGTTAGTGACTCCCAAGGAAATACTTGATTGCCCTATGACGTACTTCAGGTCCTTCCGTCTTGTATCGGCATCGCTCATTGTTTCTATTGAGCTATAAAGATTTGGTCCTCAAACATATCCAACTCCCAAAAAGTTATCTAAATTGCTCCCGAATTTGATTGATCTAATGTTCAGCTTGATTTTAATGGCCTAAGGAAAATTGAACTCCCAACATACACCTCAAAAGAAATCAAACGGTCCAACTACTTCCACGTATTTTGCCTAATAATCTATAATTCTACGGCTTTCGGTTATGTGGCATAAGTCTACACCATCTTTCCTACACGGCTCTTCCTATGAATATTTTAACTTCTGGTATCTCAATACCTAGTCTCAACTTTAGGATGAATTGGGATATTGATGGAATCCCTATTGTTCACTCTCAATAACGGAGGGGACATTCGGTGACCCTTTACCCCCTTCATACCTATTGTTGAGCAAGGTTTTGTCGGATCCCTTCAGTTTCCATTTTCTTCCTACTCTTGGTTGTTCTTGGTTTATACTAACACCCATTTCCATCCTTGTCACCAACTTAAATTCTTCACCTCTGTTAGTTACTTCCAACTACCTAGTATACTTCACACTTTTCTGAATCCTGTTTGGGATGTTCGATTCATTTGGTTTGCACTATAACACTTTACCAAGACCTAACTACGTGCCTACGGTTTCTTTTTTCTTTTTTTTTATCGTCCTTCCAGAATCTACGTATGAATATAGAATTTCCAAATGGACAGGGTCCATAATCTTCATTTAAACTCACAATGTTTCAAATAACAATGCTAACCACCCATTTGTGTTCTAAGTTCTTCGAGGGCACCTTCCTCTTATCAGCAAACTCAATAGAACGAAAGAGTGTGATGCACCGCAATCAATACAATACTCGAATAGGTGAGAATGATACGGGTAGAGTACCTATTATTATTTTGAATTTGCCTCAGCTTCCCTTGTGTCCAAGGCATATACTTGTTGTTGGACCCTATTGCTTTGGGACGGGAAAGGCCGAGTAGTAGGTGGATCTCGTTGTGGCGCATGAAATCTGTGACGAGGACAATCTCTAGCCATGTATCTGAGCCGCTTGTAAACATAGCATCGGTTGTTCGACTTAGACGGTTAGGGCGCATCGGTAAATTGTGCCAATTGGCTCGAAGCATGGTGATAATACTATGTAGGCTGTTCGAATGTTGGGTGATTGTGTTGATATGCTTGACCCATTTTAAGCCCACTGTTCTGTGCTAGGCTAGGGCTTAAGCTAGATCCTCGGAAGGTCTTGTTGGGCCACTCTAAATTTTGAAAGGCGTTAGGCCCCTTGCCTAGCCCCGTTGATACTGTGGTCCCCTCGTTCAGTCTATCTTCTATCGTCTTGGCTTTATCGATCATCTGTGCATAGGTTTGAATATCCATCACTGACAGGATGGACCCATTCTCAGGCTTGAGCCCCTTTTCAAATTTCTTCGTTTTGTGAGCCTCCCCTCCCCCTTCGTATGTTTCGGTGCAAAATGGAACAAATCCTCAAACTACTGTTGGTAATCTAACACTGTCTTCGATCCTTGTACAAGGGCTGAGAATTCAGCTTCCTTCTTGTCTCTGAAATTCTTAGGAAAATAATTCTTAAAGAAGACTTTCTAGAACTAATCCCAAGTGGGGTTGGGATGAGTCGCCTCCAAATTTGGTCGCGTCGACTTCCACCATGCTTCAGCGTCATTCTGCAACTGGTACTCGATGCATATCAACTTTTGGGCATTGGTACATTCTAATACAACGAAGGCTTTTTCCAAAGCACTAATCCATCTCTCCGGTTCCATCGCCTCCGGACCGATCTTGGAAAAATGAGTGACTGAAGTTTCTTGAACCTCTCCATCACCCTAGCAGTGGAGTTATCTACGACATGCTGAGGCACCGAAGGTGAAAATTATGGAGGCTGATTGGGTGGTGGCATCGCTTGCTGTTGCATCATGGTCGTAAACTAAGTGGTCATATGGGCCAGCATTTCTTGTTGCTGCTGCGTGATCTACATCATGTTTGCTACGATGGAATTCAGCTCACCGATAGTCATAGTCGGAGGTGGTGCGGTGGCAAGAGCTGGAGGGGTTGCAGGCACCGGGTTTGGAAGGCCCCTGGGCATCCTTGCCGATGTGACTGACACTTCAAAGTTTTGAGCTTCGACTCCATTCGGTAGTCCAATTTCTGGAACAAATCGAGGGATTCTTCCACGACAACTACCTCGGTTGGATCTTGCATTAACCATGGTTGTTTCTGCAGAAAGGGATCTTGGGCATAAATAAATCTAGATTTTCTAATTAAGGAAGGTTCTAAATTGGTACCTACGCATACAAGCTAGCATTTGCTATGGTACGACATAATAGTGAAACATCACACGTATAAAGATGCGTAACCAAAAACATAGGAATTTATAAATACTACAATAGGAGTAAGCACAAAGATAGGCTGGGGTGTGTGTGTGTGTGTTTTTTTTAATTTTATTATATTTTATTTTTATTTTTATTTTTATTTTAATTTTTGTTTATTTATTTATTTTTATTATTTTTTTGGTATCAGTTGTACTTTCCTTTCTAAGTTGTAGTTCGGAAGTAGTACCTCCCTTTTCCTTTTCGGATGTAAAAGTTTATGCCCCTTCAATTATAGAGTTATCGGCTTTTGCACCTAGCTAGTCTCCTACTTTGTTCTTCTACTTCTTTATTTTGGTATTTTCTTGAAACTTTTGTTTCTTTGTCTCTAGGCCACCCATCATCCTACTTCCGTTGTTTGTGAATGTAAATAGAGTTTTTCGCTCTGATACCACTCTGTCACACCCCAAACCATCCCCTGGAAGGATTTAGGCAAGTGACCGGATATCCTACGACATCCGCCAATCCCCAAGGATCTAGAAGCAGTATTTACATGCCACAAACCACACATTGAGGTTAAAAGATAATAAAAGAATATCAGAGTGCAACGGAAGATCAAATTACCCACAGATGATTTATATCATCAATAAAAAAATCCCAAGTACCTATGTTATACCGTATACATATCCATTTATGTTCAATAAGTACATTGTTTTGGTAATTACACTTCTTGAAAGAAAGAAACTTAAATAATAACAAAATCGTTGCTAAGCAACGAGATGAGGGAGATTTGCAATTCCATCGACAGCTTCCCTGCCCATTGGCAAACCTGTTTCTGTAAAATCAACTAAAAGAAAATACACAAGAGTGTAAGCTCCACCGAGCCCGTGAATGAAATAGAAACCATGCATGCACATGTAAGCACAACCAAATGAGTCCTACATGAGGTGCAGATCATTTTATTTATTAGCCACCTAACATCATAACTAAGTCAGGTCAGTGCTACTACAATCTCCAATACATATATCCCTGGTGCGGGCTTGGTTACCCCTTCCCGCGATACACCTATTGAGTTATCGGAGAAGACCAGTCGGCTCCCGTATTCATTCCTAGGTCAGCCCGACCAGCCCTCTGTGATTAACCTGTGGGGTAACCATTAGTATTTAGCTCAATTCTTTTCCCTTTTTAATTGTGGCATAAAGCCCGGCATATAGCACCTGACAATAATTATGGCGTAAAGCCCGGCATATAGCTCCTAACATTAATTATGGCTTAAAGACTGGCATATAGCCCCTAACATTAATTGTGGCTTAAAGCCCGACATATAGCTCCTGACATTAATTGTGGCTTAAAGTCCGGCATATAGCTCCTGACATTAATTGTGGCTCTCACAGACATCCAACACCTTAACCCCTATTGGCAAGGGTGCGTAGCACGGATGATGAAACTCTAGCCCCATGTCTATATGGCATCGTATGAGTCGGCGGTGCCAACCGTATCCCATAATACGGGCTAGCACACCCTCATTTCCAAGTCAGCTACGGCATCTAATCTTGCAATTTCACGTACAAGCATTATCATATATTTCCAATGTTCATCGATAAGATTCAGAATTCAAATGAGAATATAAAACAATTTAAAATAATTAAAGACAGTAAATATTGTTGTTGTTGTCATGACCCATCAGTCATGTTACACCTACACTCATGGTGTAATTCCACTCACCTTGTAGTGCTCTTGCTCGCTCTTCTATTGGCTCGGCCCCCGTCGGTATCTGACACTCCGCCATGTGTTCAGGGTTATAACCTATGTTAATTGGGCCATTAAAGTATGTTAATCATGGTATAAAAAGGTTAATGTCCTAGGGTTGGTCTAGGTTTGATTGGATTCAGATTTGAGAACTTAAACATTAAGTTATAATTCTCTGGGACTTGCACTGGGCCTTTGGGTCAAACTCCGTGCATCACCCAGAGATATAGAACCCATGTTCTAATGAATTTTAGGGAAATATTAACTTAATCACAACTCCACCAAGCATGCAAAACAGGGCCAAAGGTTTCAGCTCATGGTTGGCTCAGTTCGGGTGCGTGTACCTAGCTCTATGGGGCCCATTTGTGCACCCAAAATATACATAATTATGGTCGATGTGAGGAGGGATATTTTGGTCATTTTTCACCTCCTTACACTGTTTATAGTCCATATGTGGAGGTCCCCAAACTCAGATTTGCAAACAGTCCACTTTAATTCTCCGGGTGATGTCTCCGGGTGATGCACGCCTGCTGGCACGCCAGTGCCTCGTAGAACACGGGTTTTTAGGCTCTAAATCTGGTTTTTGCTGTCTTTGGGTTGGCCCCAAATCGATCATGGATGATCTCGAGGGGTTGTAACACTTGAATAAAGCTGAATGGGATGGAATTAAAGGATTTAAGGTTTGGTTAACCATTTAGGTGTTGGTTTAGGTTCAAATATCACAGAGATCAATCAAGCATGGCTGAAATTAAGCATGCAACTACGGATTGCTGTAATTCATATGGGAACAGATCATAATACCTATTACAGCAGCTACCCGAAGCTATAACATCCTAAATTTAGCATGCATGTAGGGATCCAAGTCTCTAGCTCACCATTTACATGGTATACATACATATTGAGTATGAAACATCTATCTATCATGGCTGAAAGCTAAAATAATGGTCTAATAGATTTATATCTAGCCTAGATAATGAACAAAACATGGATTACAAAACATGCATGGATGATCCATGGCTATACAAAGCTTCTACATGCTAAATCCTAAGCAAACACACAAAGACAAGGCCACAGAGATCAAGTTTCGGAGGTAAAACACAAAGTACGAAGTGAAATAGTCGAGAGTATCTTGTTCTAAGTTCAAACCCGATTACCTAAGGCGTGGAGAATTCGATCCCAAGCTCCAAGCTCACAATCCCTTCTTCTTTCCTCTTCCTTCTCTTCGTTCTCCTTCTTCTTCTCCTTCCTTCTCCCTCTCTTTCTTTCTTTATCTTTTTCCTCTCTAATGCTAGGAACAGTAGGGAAAACAAAATTAGGGTTGGGCCCTCCTATTTATAGGCCAGGCTTCACTAAGGCTTGTTTGGTGTCTGCTTGTCCCAAGCTCAAAATACATTTTTAAGTTAATTCTCCTTCATTCTAGCTACCTAGGTGGGGTCCACATGATTCCAAAGGTATGAGGTGGTCCCTCAGATTTCCCTCAACCTATGGAGGGTGTTCATGGCCAATAGGGGTGGTCCCCACACATCTCGAGATTAAAATCGCATTTTCCCACTGGGTGATGTCTTTGGGTGATGTGTGCACGCCGATGCCATCGCCGAGATTTCATCTCAGAATTATTTAGATTAAAATGAAATTTCAGTTTATTTAGAGACATAATTGGATCATGGTTCCTTCTAAGAAAATGAAGCCCTATGAATCCATTTTCTAGCAAAATTCTAATTAAAGGAAATCATGATTGGATTATGGAGTTATGTTATTTTATTACGCAAAGGTCAACTTTGTCAAAATAGCGAGGATTCGATTTGACAGAACTTGAGCTAAACTTTTAGCTAACTTAGAGACATAACTAGGTAATGGTGTCTCTAACAAACTGCAACCCTATGAGTCTAGTTTCCAACAAAATTGGAACCAACACAAATGAAGTTCGTGATGGAGTTATATCATTTTAACTAAGAGAAGGTCAATCGTAGAATTAGCAGAATTTGTCATTTATGTTGGGATTTAAGATGTATGTATGGAATTGGGTTCTCATCCTCAAATCAATCATGAAATTGATGTTTGGGTCTAAAAGGCCTTATCTAAATTATTTAAAGTGATAAGGATCATCATTAGTTTAGCCTAGAACTAGGATATAAGTTCAAGCGCGTCCTAGAACCAAGGGATGGTACCTTCCTTACCCCGTACATTTGGTGGTGAGTTGTACGAGTCACAAGGAGTTGGTGTTTGCCTTCTTAATGGTATGTAAGTCCTCACCAATGGGGCTACCTCATTATGCTCAACCACGGGTTCAATGTACCACAAGATATCTTGGTAGCTTTGACCTCGGATTCGGCTTTCAACAAAAATTTCATTTAACCCGTATTTTTGGGCAGGGGTTTTACAATCACGTACTCTCTATTGTGATTGAGTGGAGCCCTTTTCTCTAGGCCAAATTAATGCCTTCTGCACTGCTATGGCTTCAGCAACACATGCAAAATTAGTTTTACATCAACTAGAGAAGCAAAATAGGAAGCGGCTAGAAGAATCTAGCTCTAGCAACGCCGCCATGTCTACTGATCCCAGGATTATCGTGGCTAGCCTCGTCGACATTGATTTTCACTTGACCGATCAGTGGTGGCTTCTATGAAATGTGAGTTTCCCTAAATTGTATTGGTTTAAATCTGCATGATTGTGTAAACTCATAGGCAAATCATCTGGCCATGTCACATATACTGACCGCATTAAAAAAACTATGGCAGAAAATAAAATTTAAATATGAAGTCCATAGGTGCCACAAAATGCTGCAAATAGTAGAGAGCTTATTAATAGACAATTCTGTACCATTGAACTCCATGATGAAGTTGCGAAGGTCTATCTGAATGTTGGACCACGACTAAGTCCTAAGTGAATAATTGAGCCTCCATAGTATCAGCTCGAGGACTTGTTAGAAATAGATGATGATATCTAGAAGGGAAAGGAGCATAATTGACAATATGGGGCCAAGTTAGTGAACCTGTTGTTTAGTAAATCCACAGTAGGGAGTATCCCAAGGAGGAGCTTCCAAAGAAAGAACTGGACCTTGGGAGCAGGGAGGATGTGCCATAGCTTTAACCATACAGGGTCCACTGGATTGGATTGATCATTTGTCATCCCAATTTTGTACACGGAAGCTATAGTGAAGACACCATTAGCGGTAGGAAGCCAGATATACCTGTCTCATTGATTCACTAAAGGAATGGAAATGGAGAGTATTTGCATTGCAACATTTGGTGGCCACCACTCAATATGATCTCTTCGCACTAGGATCTGTCTTCATGATTAATGAGCTGACTTACCAAGGTTGGTGCCGAAGGCAGCAATGGGAACGGGACAAAGCTAGGGATCCAAAAATCAGTCCAAGGGTTTATAGTTGTCCCATCCCCCACTTGAATAAAAAGTCCTTTGAATAATAGAGACCTTGCTCCAAGAATTGACCTCCATCCCCAAGAAGCAGAAGTTGTGGTAGGGGCATGGAGAAAGTCTGAATTAGGAAAATACTTTTGCTTCATTAAATGCCCCCAAAGAGAAATAGGGTTTAGAAGTTTCCAGGCTTTTGTGGCAAGTGTAGCTTTATTCATTGGACTTGAGCGTTTTAGATTCAAACCTCCACACCGTTTGGGACAGGAGATAGAATTCCAGGTGATGGTTGGAATTTGAGAATCCTCCCCACTAGACTAGAAAAACTTGTAGCAGGTTGAGTCCAAAGTCTTCAAAATAGATGATGAAATTTGGAAGCAGGACATATAGTGCAAGGGAAGATTCGAAAGAGTGGATTGTATTAAAATGTGCTTCATTCCCAGTCGAGGATAGGACTTTTTAGTTCCATCCCTAGCTTGGTTTCCATCCTTTGAATCAGGTCTATGCAATCTGTCTTTCGAATTATTCCAGGGATGAGAGAAATTCCCAGATAAATTTCTCTCTTAGATGTTGGGGTAACATGAAATGTTGCTGAGAGTTATTTTTTCAATGATGCTTGAACATTCTGGCTGTAATGTGCTATGGTATCATGATGTTTAAGCATTGCCCAGACATCTCACATTTGTTATTTATGGTATCTGTAAGTGTTCCCACCTCCACTCTAGAGGCCTCCCCAAAAAATAATGAGGTCATTGGCGAACGACATATGAGTGATGCGTTCCCCCCCCCCCCCCCCTGCATAAATTAATACCATGGAGTTACCTATTTGCATTCACCTCCTCTAGGTGAGTCGAGAGGACCTCAGCACATAGCACAAAGAGATAGGAGGAGAGCGGAACTCCTTACCTTAGATCTCGCTACAATGAGAAAAAGTCAAGTGGGGAGCCATTCAAAAGGACCGCTAGTTGAGAGGACTCCACGCAAAACATAACCCTATCAATCCACCAGGGGTGAAAATAACTAAATAAAACTGATCGAATGAAACCCCATTTGAGGTGATCATACACCTTGCTCATATCAATCTTTATAGTCATTAAACCTTTGCGGGCTCTTCTGTGAGATTTAATTTGATGCATGAGCTCGTGGCAAATTAGGATATTATCTTGTATGTATCTTCCTCGAATGAATCCATTCTGATAGAATGAGACTATCTTATGAAGCAAGGGTCTCAACCGACTCACCAATATTCGAATTATAACTTTGTAGCAGAAGTTGCATAGACTGATTGACTTGGAATCTCCAATGGACATAGGATTCTCCACTTTGGAGATGAGAGTGAGATAGGTTCTGTTTAGCGGTCTGGCAAATGCACCCGTGGTGAAGAAATCCTGTACCATAGCCATTATATCAGGGCAAACAATGTCTCATGCATTAGTGAAAAACATGCTAAAAAATCCGTTGGGGGCCCGTGCCTTCAACGGTGCCATCTTGAAAATCATGTTCTATATCTCCACAACTGTGACGGACACTATTAAATGATCATTGTCGCTGCTCATGACACGGCTAGCAATATGACAAAAGAATTCTAGGACAATTCGAGGGCTATTTGTGGTGAAGATGCTTTTGAAATGAGTGGTCACTACTTCACCGAGGGAGGCCCTCTCTGTTATGTATAAGCCATGATGGTGAAGGCCTCTGTTAATATTTCTAGCTCTACGTTTCATTGTAGTTAAGTGAAAGAATCTGGAATTGCAATCTCCTTGACTAACCCATGAGGGGCGAGATTTTTGTTGCCACAATGACTCTTGTTGATTTAAAACCCTTTTTAGCATGGCTATGAAGTAATTCTCTGCAAAAAACCAATCCTCCTTCCTAGCACCTGCCTCCATAGCATAAAGATTCTAGAGTATAGAGCGAATGTTCTTCTCCTTGTTAAGATTCCCTACAACTTCTCTATTTCATTTGAGGAGAGAACCACATAAGAGAAAAAGCTTCCTAAGGAGTCTGTGGGACGAAGACACAGTAGTCACTTGATTCCAGTTGTTTGGGATCAGGTTATTAAGGTTGTTCTGTGGTTCTTCTCTTCAGGCTATATACTGAAGAGTTTTAATAGAACTGTAATAGTTATGTTTCCTAAACAGAAGCATTCTGCCGAGCTTACCCAATATAGACCCATTAGTCTTTTTTGTGTGTTTTGTAAGATCATTGCTAAGTGTTTGGTTAATAGATTAAAGCCTATTTTGAGCTCACTTATAAGTCCTTTCCAAAGTGCTATTATTCCAAATAGGACTATTATTGATAACATCTATCTAGCTCATGAGTTGATTCACCTAATGAAATCCTCCACAACTAAATCGGGGTTTATGGCTTTAAAACTCAATTTGTGTAAAGACTATGTTAAAGTGGAATGGCCTTTTCTTGAGTTTATGCTTTTTAGACTTGGTTTCAACCCTACATGGATTCGATGGATAATGCAGTGTTTACTATTGTTTCATATCATGTTAAGATGAATGGTTCAATTATTGTATAGATTGATCCTCAGAGGGGGCTTCGGCAAGGCTGCCCCCTTAGCCCATACCTCTTTATCCTTTGTCAACAGGCCTTTTCTTCAGTATTGACTCAGGTTGAGGTTTCCACAAATATCACCGGCATTCGGACTAGCAGGTCTGGGCCATGTGTTTCGCATTTGTTTTTTGCAGAGGATTGTATGATATTCTCAAAATCTAGTAGTGTTGAAGCTAGATATATCATGGACACTCTTAATAGTTACAAGAATGCTTCTGGTCAGGAAGTAAATCTTTCCAAATCAAGTGTCTTGTTTAGTTCTTCCACCCCTCTCACAGCCAGGAAAGACATTGTTGTTGTGACAAAGTTTAAGGAGGTGTTAAATCATGGCAAATATTTGGGACTTCCTTCAGAATTTGGTAGAGCTAAGCGGATTTTATTTTCTGGTACTATTGAGCGTGTCCAATCTAAATTGTCTACTTGGAAGGAGAATTACCTCTCAGCTGCAGGGAAGGAGATATTACTTAAATCTGTTGTTACTTCTATCCCATCTTTCGCAATGTCTATGTTCCTTATTCCGATGGGTGTTTGTGAAGAACTAAATAAGCTCATGAGGCAGTTTTGGTGGGAAGGGAGTTCGGGGAAGGGAGTTTGTTGGCTTAGCTGGTCTCGGCTTTGCCAAAGTAAAAAGTTTGGTGGTTTAGGCTTTCCAGATCTGGCTTCTTTTAATCTTGCGATTTTAGCAAAGCAAGGTTGGAGGCTAATTCATAATGAGGAGGCTTTATGGGCTCGTGTTCTTAAGGGGAAATATTTTCCCAATTCATCCTTCTTGTCTATGCCTGGTTGCTCATCTGGTTCTTGGGCATGGAAAAGTTTACTTAAGAGAAGAACTCTTTTGCTTCAGGAGTTGCGGAGATCCATTGGGGATGGAAACTCTACCTTTATCTATATTGATTCTTTGCTTCCCACTATGTATGGGGGGAGAATTTTGAGCCCTCCCTGTGTTCCCCATGTTGTTAAGGTACTCTGATCTCATTATTTCTCCTAGTCAACAATGAAATGTGTTGGTAAGCAGTTCTATTTTCTCTATTCCAGAAGCTAGAGCTAGTTCTCAGATTCCTTTACCTATATCAAGTAGGAGCGATGCTTGGTTGTGGTCTTCCGCCAAGAGTAGTAACTTCTCGGTTAAATCTGCCTACTATACAGCATTGCAAGCTCGCTTGCCTGCTTCTACCTCATCAGATGAGTTTTGGGGAGTGATTTGGAAGCTCAACTTAATCCCTAAAATCAAATTGTTTCTTTGGCAATGTGTTTCTAATGCTTTGGCAGTTAAGCAACTTCTTTTTCATCCAAATCTTGCTTTCAACCCCGTGTGTCCTTTATGCTTAGCTGCTGAGGAGTCGATTGTGCATACTTTGTTTTACTTCCCTTTTGCAGCAGCTTGCTGGTTTGCTTCCCCTTTTCGGCTTAACACTCAGAATTTTATTAGTTCTACTTTTCAGAAATGGCTTAATTTCCTTTTCATTAGGTATAAAAATGTCCTTGATAAGTTTGATTTTAATATCTTGCGGTCTTCTCTTCTTTGGTAGATGTGGAAGACCAAGAATAAGGCGATCTTTGAGTTTGCTGATCCGGATCTCTTTGGCACTATGGCTGCTTTTGATGTTTCGGTGGCAGAAGGTCGCCTTCATGTGTCTAATGCATTTTTCTATTGTTTTTTTAGACGGTGCTTGGAATGCTCAACTGCTGAGGGGAAGTAGGGGTTCAGTTATCAAAGATGCTGAAGGTGGTTTTATTGTTGCTCAGTGTAGGACGGGGCTTGCTTTTTCGGCTACAGCTGTTGAAGCTATGGGTATGTGCGATGGTCTCCTCATGGCTTATTTTTTAGACCTTAGGTTTGTTGTTGTTTTTTCAGATTGTTTGTCTGTTGTTAATGCCTTACGAGGCTTTCCTTCTTCCTTAGATTGGGCTTCTACAGTTGTAGTTGAGGATATTTCTTTTCTTATTTCTTCCTTTGAGTTTGTGGTTTTCTCGCAAATTCCCCTGCTCCAGCAATGGAGAGGCCCATTCCCTTACTAATGGTGCCTTACATCTGGGATGTTCACGATCTTGGTGGGGTACTTCCCCTTTGTTGTTTGATTCTGTTGTACCTAGAGGGAGGTTTTCCTCCTCTCTTTTTCTCTTGAATAAAATCTTTCTTTCCTTTGGCCAAAAAAAAAATAATGCTTCAACCCGAAAAAGGTCTTTGTAGCCAGGGTGTCCCATGCAAACCTCCTCCAATTAACAAAATGATATACAAGAAAAAGTGGTGGACTAATTCACCACACATGAGAGAATCCCAAATATAGGGCCATATGGCCAAAACTGAGCTTCTTTGTTAGAAGACCGAGGTGTAAACTGAACTGCATGATACAATACACCCAAAAAAATAAAACTAAAAATATCCTCAGCAATAACCCTACAGCCCAGAGGAACTTTGTAAATTGATTAAAGGGGATGCTGATTTCTATATCTACTATTGCTTGTAACTTCCTTGTTTTTAGCACTTTTGTTGATACGAGGTCTATCTCGTTTCTATTAGGGGCCTCCTATTTCCATCTTTAAGCCAGTTTTAGAGTCGTTTTTTTTTTAATATAATTTACTTATAAAAAAAAAGGTAAATAACACTTGGTACCTAACATTCATAGAAACTTCACATAAGATACCTAATGTTTGTAAAATTATAATTAAGATACTTTTTATATTTCCAATTATACCCTTTTAATTTATTACCCCATCACTATCACTATGACCACCACCACCGCTACCACCAAAGCATGGCGGTGGTAAAACAACAATTTCCTTGGATTCAGATCTCATTTCTCAGTCTCTCACCATGAAATGCTATTGATTCTAGGACTATAATGAGGACGACAGACCCACTCACGATCTACTAAAGGGCATGTAGCTTGATTGCTTTGGTATATTTTCCATTCTTGCTTTACTCTCTCTCTCTCTCTAGTTTCTACTAAGGTAGTAAGATCCCCAAAACAAGTGTTAATTACATCTTGCATTTCCTATTTCTCCTATACTGACTAACTCTTTTCTTTTCTTTTCATTTGACCATATGGCCTAAGAAAATGAGGCTCAAAGAAATGAGACATTGACAGTCACTAACATGTGAAAGGTTAGGATGATTAGCTACCCAACATAATCTGTCAGCAATTACCCTTGCTGACAGAATCGCTGGGAGAATAGGTAGTGTTTTGTACTGTGAGGCTCCCTGTCTCACTTAGGGATTACTCTAAATCCCTTGCTATATGGGTTTCAATCCGAGTTGATACCCCATAACCGGTATGCGGCTATCTTGTGCGGCTGCTGATCCAATATGGATAGAGTTTGTCTAAATTACATGCTTTTTGTTTCTATTGCGGATTAATCGGACATGACATGCGTGGATGCCATGTTAGGAGTGATTTTGTCCAGGGCTTTTGGTCACCCCTCTTTATACACTTACCAGTGGCAACCAAAACATCTTGTTTTGAAACCCTATTTGGAGACTGGCTCCACCTAGACGGGTCTACAATGCACCCTGTCCCTGCTATACAAATGACCCTTACTGCGAAGGCTATTCTGATTGATCGGGAGTGATGTTACACAAAGATTGTGCCCCCTATGATCCCGATAAAATGCAATCCCTGTGCAATCTGGTCTTTTCCCTTCTTAACCCTGAGGACAGGTTCAGACGCAGACTGTGTCCTTCAATGACACCCATGTATCTTTTGGGCCTCCCAACATGAGGACTCATCAGCGCATGCCATCAATTCCTAAACCATCTGCTATGAATGGTGATGGAAGTGGATCTAGGAACATTTGCCCTAGCCTAGCAAATCGTGGTAATCAAGAACCTTTTCTATATGGCTTGAATTTTGGTCCTCTTGAGTCACTTAAAGCCCCTGCTTGGGCTATTTTTCCTGATGAATTTCTACGAGTATTACATTGGGACCTGGACCTTCCCATCGACCTATTTGTATCCCACATGAGGGCGTTGATATGGATTCACTTGGTTGTGTTCCAGTTACTTCTTCTTTGCCACATATGGAACAAGCTTGTTTGGATGGTGTTGGGCCAACTATTCCTATCCATATTACTTCTGAAGATGTGCTTGCTTCCACTGCAGAATCTTCTGTTGGCTCTCAGACTACTCATGGATCATTGTCCAATAAGTCTTCTCAGGGTGAAGATGTTACTAGCACGATGGCACTAGCTACCACAACCAAGATAATACTAGTTACCGACCCAGATCCGGGCGAAATCCTCTCCTCTGTTAAAATTGTGGAAATATCTAGCCCACAATCTCCAAGCAACCGGTCCTCTTTGAAGCGCAATGCTGATATTCTGCCCTGTCCAATAGTTTGGAATTTTAAGCTACTTCAAATCTCTCAATGCCCGGGTTTTGACCCTCCTTTACTTACTTGGCATCTTCCTTCACAGAGTGCTATTGTCAATACTAGTTAGCGACAACTTCAATTTCTTGCTACATCAGTTTCTGAGTCTGATAGGGTGTGGGTGGCTGCTGTCGACCAGCCCCCCAAGCTGTAATGAGTCTCTTATGTTGGAATTGTCAGGGGAGTGGTCGTCCCTTGACAATTCAATACTTGAGCATACTTTGCTCATCATCTAGTCCAGACTTGGTTTTCTTAGTGGAGACTAAACAATAGCAGACTCATTTGATCAGAGTGAAGAGGAAATTAGGATACACAAATATGATGTGTGTTGACCCAGTTGGACTTAGTGGAGGGAATGCCCTATTCTGGAATGACTCGTTCGATGTCAGTGTTTTGTCAGCAACTTCTGGTTTTGTTGACATCATTTTGAGTAACCAATCCTTTGACTCTAGGCTACGTATTAATTTTCTATATGGTGAACCTCGGTTTGATAGGAGGCATATCTTTTGGCAGGAGTATTTCTGGGCCATGGCTTTGCTTAGGAGATTTTAATGAGGTTCTTTCCATTAATGAGAAATGGGGAGGGGTCCCAAAAAATGTTGCTCAGATTAGTGATTTCCAGTGCGCTGTGGATTCATGCAACTTATTTGAGCTTAAGTACTCCGGTCCTCCCTTTTCATGGTCAAACAACCGACAAGGTTTTCGGGAATCCTGATTTTATCCATGCCTTTCATTGTGCTACTATTCATAGGTACCCTATGATTGGGTCGGACCATACCCCTGTTGGCATCCACCTTATCCCTTCTATGAAGAAAAAATGACATAGCTTTAGATTCGAAGCTAAGGGGGAAGGTCACCTGGATCTAAAAAGCACCATTGCTACTGCTTGGTCCATAAATTTTGATGGTTTTGCTTTATACACAATTCACCAAAAAATAAAGAAATGTGGTTGTGCACTCCGATGTTGGAGCAAAGCGACTTTTTGGAATTCCCTCAAAGAAATTTGTAAAGTTCAAGAAGACCTAGCTTTTATTCAAAGCAGCCCTAATCGGTTTTCCTTGCAACATGATGAGGCCTCTCTTAGCCTTTGCCTCGAAACTCTTCTCAATCAAGAAGAACGTTTCTGGGCGCAATAGTCTTGAGTTAAATGGTTGCAAGTTGGGGATCGCAACACAACTTTCTTTCATACTACGGCTTCCTGGTAGCGACAATTTAAGTCTATCCATCAGCTTAAGGATCAGCTTGGGGAATGGCTAACTTTTAAAACCGGTCTTGCAAAACATATGGTCTCATATTTTGAGGATGTCTATGATTCTTCTAATCCAATAGATGCCTTTCCTTATTTGGATAGTTTTTCCCCCAAAGTGACTGAATCCCATAACCTCTCCCTTTGCCATCCTTTTTTCTGCTGAAGATGTTAGAACAGCTACTTTTCAATCGGGGCTTATAAAGCCCCTGGCCTTGATGGGAAGTCGAAAAAGTTTTTCCAATCCAATTGGGATATTATTGGTAACGATGTTGTTGCTGCTACTCTTAGGTTCTTTAATAATGGATATATGCTCCGTGACTTCAACAAAATAGCTATTATCCTAATACCAAAGCTGTAACATCTAGAAGTCATGAGTCATTTTCATCCTATTAGCCTATGCTCTATCTTTTACAAAATATTTGCTAAGTGCATAGTTAGTAGAATGAAACCTTTTCTGAATTCTATTCTTGGACCATACCAAAGTACTTTCATCCCTTCCTGTTCAATTTCTGATAACATTTACATAGCTCATAAAATCTTGCATTCAATGAGGGCCAAGACCGAACGGTTAGGATGTATGGTCATAAAGCTTAACCTTAGCAAAGCCTATGATAGAATCAAGTGGAAGTTTCTAGAAATGGTTCTCCTCAAGTTTGGTTTCTCTAGGGTTTTGGTTCATTGGGTTATGCAATGTGTTACAACTGTGGAATTCCATTTAAGGGTCAATGGCTCAATTATTGGGTGCTTCTCGCTTAAAAGGGGACTCCGGTAAGGCTGTCCCCTTAGTCCATATCTTTTTATTTTGTGCCAAGAGGCCCTCACCCACCACTTCACTTTCGTTGCAAGTAATAATACTCTCCCGGGCCTTCAAGCCAATAGGGCTGGACCTAAGGTTTCCCACCTATTCTTTGCTGATGATTGTCTCATCTTTTCTAAAGCAATTGCTAACTGTAACACAATTCTAGAAATTCTTTATCAACACTGTTCGGTATCGGGGTAAGAGATAAATTTTAATAAATCTTGTATTCTCTTTAGTCCCAATACCGATCCTCTTTTAACAAACGAAATTTCCTCTCTTTTAGGGTTCTCTTTAGTCAATGATCTTGGTAAATACCTTGGCCTCCCAACTTCCTTTGACTGATCCAAACGTTTGGCTTTTCAAATATTCTTAAATGTGTTCAAGCCAATCTCTCTGGTTGGAAAGAAAACCTTCTCTCTATGGCTGAAAAGGAGGTTCTCATAAAATACATGTTATCTTCTATCCCAGTGTTTGCTATGTCAATGTTCCATTTACCACTAAACATTTTTCATGATCTTAAAAAAATGTTAAAACGTTTTTGGTGGAAAGATAACAATGACAAAGGCATTTATTGGATTAAATGGAGTAAACTTTGCTTGAGTAAGAGTTCTCGGGGTATGGGTTTTAGGGACTTTGCTTGTTTCAATCAAGCTTTTATATCCTGGCAATGTTGGTGAATTATCCACCAGAGTGATACCCTTTGGGTTCAAGTTTTTAAGAGTCGCTATTTTCCTAATTCCTCTTTTTTGGAGGCCTCTCCCCGTTCTAATTGCTCATGGGCATGGAACAGCCTTCTGAAAGGGCGTTCTCTCCTCCTTAGTGGTCTACGAAATAAGGTTACTGATGGGAAACATATTAACATTACAATAATGCTTGGGTCCCAGGCATCCCTAGCGGGCGTATAGTATGCCCTCCCATTACTGATGGCCCTATGGTTGTGGCTAATCTCATCCACCCTTCTTCTCACAAGTGGAATATTTCTTTAGTCCGCTCTTATTTATCCTAGTTATAGGCCACCAATATCCTTTCAATCACCCTCAGCCCTCGAGTTCATGATAAGGGGTGGTGGTGGGCTTTCATAAAGTCTGGGATATTTAGCCTCAAATCTACCTATTTTGCTGCTTTTAATAACAAAATTATAGGATCTTTTGAAAGCCCATCTTCCACTAATCCACTCTGGCTGAAAATCTGGAGTTCGGATATATTACCCAAGCTTAAGATTTTCTTATGACATTGCTACTTTAATAGTCTTGTTGTTTACAATGCCTTATCCAGTAGACACCTCTCAATAATAGATATTTGCCCTTTTTGTATCTCAGAACCTAAATTTGTGTTGCATTTACTTGTGCAGTGCCCGTTTGCACCTTCTTGTTGGAGGGCTTCCCCTTTACGTGTGGATGTTACGGATTTCCATGGCTCATCTTTTCATGATTGGATTTCTTTCATATTTGGCCATTTTGGCAACTCTCCAGATAGTAGAGATTTTGTTATCATTTGGGTTTCAGTTCAATGTGTTACATCCGTAACCAAACCTACACTAATTTAAACTCGTGTGTAGGAGTGGAGCTCTATTATGTTGGGGACCTCTGGAACATCACCATGAAACCAACCTATAGGGTCTTCAATATGTCGGATGGCGAACCTATTGAGGAGAAGTTCCTCGATAAGATTCAAGGAAGGTTCATCAACGATTCTACACATGTTAACCTTCCCCCGACACTATCCTCCTTAGAGGAATGGAGGTATGTTTATTTTACATTATTATATTT
Organism: Telopea speciosissima; assembly: GCF_018873765.1. NCBI lineage: Eukaryota > Viridiplantae > Streptophyta > Magnoliopsida > Proteales > Proteaceae > Telopea > Telopea speciosissima. Next base: position 45,918,845 of record NC_057916.1, read on the forward strand.
CCAATCATGCCCTTGGGAAATTGGGTGTGCCAACCCTCTTGATTGATGTCTATTATTACCTACCTCGCTTGTTTGGACCCACTTAAGAGGCCCTAACCCTGTAGGACCTTCAAAGCTGTCATTTGGGGCTAGCAGCTCTTACAGCAAGATATCTGGTAGATGATGCATGAGCCGCCAGTAGATGAGCCGCCAGATGTTGAAATGCTTCTCTGTGAAGCTAAGACCAGCTTGGTTCGGCCATGCCTTAGCCTAGGGCTTAGCCATTCCTATTTTAGGCAATTTGGGACCCAAATGGCTCAACTAGACCCTAAACCCATAAACCTATGGTCTATTTAGGTTACACCATGTACCAAACCCATTTTGGACCTTAAAACCATTCTCAAACCAAACAAGGCCTAAGCCACTTAGCTAAACCCATCTAAAACCCTACTCTCTCTTCATTTCTCTCATTTCACTACACCAAGAAGGGGGAAAACGTGGAGAACAAGAAAGGAAGAGAGAAGGTGCTAGAAGGAAGAAGGTAGAGAGAAGAAGGGAGATCCACCTCCATTGAAGACCCATTGGAGCTCACCTTGCTCTCGTAGCTGGCTGCCTCCATCCTTGGCTCTTGGAGCTTGTGGGAATAACTATTTGGAGCTCCATTTCAGCCATTGAAGGTTCCCACTTGGCTGTTCTAGCTCACTACTTAGTAAACCCTCCAACCTTAGTGATTTCCTATCTAGTACATGCTTAGATTTAATTGGAATCCATTCAATCTTGCATCTAATCTTAGGGCTTTTCGTACTTGATGATATATCTGTCTAATTGCATGCCTACTGCATCAATTGGAACCCTAGGTTGGGCTATACTCAATCCTATGGCTATAATGCCATGAAAGCCCCATTATGGAACTCCATTTTCATGGATTTTGGTGTTTGGGTCAAGTCTTGCTTGGTGGATCCTAATTGGATCAGAACCAACGATAGGTTAGCACCCCCACACTGATCCTAGATGGCTGGTTGGCCATTAGCCAAGGTTTGGCAGCAATCCATGCCAAATCCTGAATTCTCGGACTTTGGCGGACGATGCAGCAGACAGCTGATGCATGAGCCGCCAAGAAATACAGGGCATGAGCCGCCTAGTGCAAAATGATGTTGTTTTGGGGTTTGAGGCCCAGACCTCTGACTAGACCTCTTCTTACTTATTGTACACTTGTATATTGTCATGCTAGGCTAGTATACACGTATGGGAGAAGCGTGCACTATACGGGAGTAAAAGATACCTATACTTCGACAGTGAGTGGATTGAACACTTGAACTATTATATGGTGTGTTTCTCATTAGGCATCAAGCTAGTTGTGCATGTTGATTTGGATGAATGATATGTATGATTGATCCAACCTTGTCTTGTCTATTAATAGAATTGGACATTAAATGTAATGAAATATGATCAATTATGCATGATGCTATATATGAGAATGAGTTATGGTTAGTATAGGATATTTTATATATGAAATTCTTTACAATGATTGATTGATGGGTTTAATTCGGGTGGTGACCGATCGACCATTATTTCGGTATCACACCCGCCGTATTGATACTTAGTGTGGGTATAAACCGAAGAGACGAGAGGGTAGTTGGCCTCCAATTTAGGCACTATGGACTCGATCTCCAGGCTACACTCGCACATGTGAGAATATATATATTTATGTAATCAATAGTTGTTTGCTGGCTAGGATGTAATTCACTCAGTGCTATGACCCTTTCGACAGGGGTGTAGGTGTCGGGCAAACCCATGGGTCCCGACTGTATTTCGGAGTAGCCCATCGTGAAGTCACCGTCGTATTTCGGTAGACACCAGGACGGGGTTTGTATTGGGGTCTCGCGGATAACTTGGTGAGTGAGTCCGGTCTCGCGGGTTTCCTTGGTAACATGGGGTCGACATGGTCGAATACCATCCATTTCTATGGTACCATTATTTGTCATCTGTTTATGGTACCGTTTGCCGACGATGCTGCCTGTGTTATTGTAGTACTTGACCAGACTTAAAATCTTGTTGCTAGGGAAAAAATTGAACAAAAGAATTCATGCATCATACGTGATGTGCATACTTTAGCATGCATTGATGGTGTGTCTATTATGGTATGATTGTGATTGGTTTGATCGCTCACTGGGCTTGCATAAGCTCACCCCTCGGGAACCTTTATTTTTAGATATGGATGCAGGAATGGTGGATCCAGTGGAGATTGACCCGGCCTATCTTGGTGGTGAGGATTATGAGGCTTGGGGTGGTCAGCCAGAGATGGAGCATGCATCTAACTACTTATGTGATGAGTATGCTCATGAAGCACCATAGTTCGGGCTAGGGGGCCCTTTGATTGGAACTTTATTTCTTTCTTATTGGCTAACATTTTGGATTACTGTATCCAATAACCTTGGGATTTTATTTCTTTTCTTCCTTGGTTATTATTAACTGTTATATGTGGTATTTAACTGTTGAGTTGGGAACTTAGACCATTATCTATATAAGAAAATTATCATTTAGAATTCCTATTATATTCGAATTGACTACTACATATTTATTCCGTTGCAACTCTGATTTCGGTTCTTATATTTTGAATAAGAAGCCGGGTAGTGTACATGACACAGCAAAGCGTCGATCCTGTTGATCGGTGTGGAATACAGGGGTATTCCCATCACACTTTCCAAGGTTGAGGGATGGGGGTGTGACACTATGGCCTATATGGAAAGCTCGCAACAATGCAGTTTTTCATGGGATTGATCCTAACCTTAGGCATACTATGTGTACTGTGGACATTCTGGTGACAGAAGGTAGGAAAGCGGCTCATCGGTCCGAGCAATTCCGACTAGCTCTACCCATACCTACTAGTATCACTCTCCCTTTGCTGCTAAATTTCTATCATTTCATATTCGCAGATGGTGCATGGTCTTCTTCTCGTCATAGTGGTGGCCGTAGAGTGATTATACGGAATTGTGTTGGGCATTTCTTGGTAGCTCAAAGTACTGCTGGTTTTGGCTTCTCTCCATCAACTATGGAAGTCAAGGCTTTGCGTGATAGTCTCCTATTGACTCATCGCTTAGGTTTGCAGCACATGGTCATCTTCTCTAATTGCCAGGCCTTAGTGACGGCTTTACATTCCTCATCTAGTACTGTTGATTGGGCCACATTGGATCTTGTAGCTGATATAAAGTTTCTTGTTTGTTAGTTTTCTTCTGTGTTGCTTCGCTACATTCCCTGGAAGCTCAACTCTGAAGCTCATTATTTTCTTGTACAAGCTTCAAATTTGCTCCTTTCTAATGTTTGGTGGTTAGTCCCCCCCCCTTCTATCCCTATTGTACTTCCAGTTCCTCACTAGAATCTTTTCTATGGGAATTTTGATCAATAAATCATGGTAGTGTTGCGTTAAAAAAAAAACATAATCTGTGGGCTAGCACCTAAGTAACCGGTTAAGATAAACAATAGATTTTGTGGTAGGGATCGAGTATCTTCCATCTTTCTTCTCCTCTTGACTCAAGTTTTCGCTAGCCTATCTATTGGTTAGATTCTTCGATAATTGCTCTTATCGATAAGCCATAATTTACAGAAACGGTTTGCTTCCTTCCATTTTTTAATCTATAAGAAATCTATAAATTTACAGAAGTTTTCTCTAGGAAATTGTAGTGGGGGCAGAGGGGAGGCGGTTGGGGTTGCAACAAGGATGGAAGGGTGAATTCAGGGGTGTGGTAGGGGAGACTGAGGGGATTGGGACGGGTGGGAGGCCGATTTTGCAATGGGAGTGGGGCAAGGAAGAGGGAAGGGGATTAAGGGTATGGGTAGGTTTGCAAGGAGGAGGTTAAGGGCATGGATGCAAGGAGAGGGGAGAGGGAGTTGGTAAGGGAGGGGTAAAATTGGAATTATAAAAAATAAGAAACCACAAATGCAACATTGGTGAAACGTGAGGTACCTTAAAATGTAATTTTTCAAACATTGGATACCTTAGGTGCTATTTCGCCAAACGTTGTTAAAGAAATGGGTAAATTACTGCCCCCTCCCCTTGAATATGCCCGAATGACAAGCCCCAACCCTAGGTATTGAGTAATAACTCTCCCCTCCCCAGAAATCAAAAGATTCTATCAACCGTACCCATTCTGTGAAAAATCATTGTTAAGTGATAGAAAAAGACTATATTACCCTCTAAAAATTTGTCTTAAAACATTCAACACGGAAGATGTTCTCTCTCCTTGCTCTATCTTCTCCAACCATTGGAAAAGAGAAGCTCGACCTTGAGGAGTGAAACCATCATTGCTGCTTCAACAAGTACCTCATTCACTTCTGGCTTGGACCTGCAACTATTCTGGCGAGCATATGTTGACCTGCAACTATTCCAACAAGTATCTCTCCCCAATTTTGGTTCTTTAGATTAGGGTTATTATCTCACTCCCATCTCTCTCCGATTTGTATTCTTTAGAGTAGGGTTATTCACTTACTCCCATAGCTCTCTGAATTTATGTTAGTGTCTGAGATTACTCACCTACGTTTTTTTGGTTTGTTTTGTTGTTGTGTATATTTTACAGGTAAATGTCTCAAATGTCTACCTCAAGTGTTAATTGCAATAATCCTAATACACTTAAGTACAGATCCATGAGGTGCAAATGTAATCAAAAAGCGGTGATTAGGATCTTAGAGAATGATAATAATCCAAAAAGACTCTTTTATAGCTGCCCGAGTATAATGGTTGTAATTAATTTGTTTGGTGTGATCCCATTAATGTTGTTACACCTGTAACCTAAACCCTACAATGTTGGACTTGTATGTAGGTGCGGAGCTCGAGTATGTCCATGACCTATGGGCTATCAACATGAAGCCAACATATAGGATCTTCGATCGTGCCTTTGGTACCCCTATTGAAGAAAGGCTCCGTGATCGAGATCGAGGTAGGTTCGTGGCCAGGTGGAAAGTGTTTGACCTTCCCCCGTGCACATGTCAAGGACGTGAGAGACTACAAGCGAATCGCACGGGACCTCCTTTCTTGGATGATTGATGGTAAGTTACTTATGTTGTTTTTATGCCAAAGGAACCCATTTATACCTCCATGAGGTGTGTACACATCCTTGGACAAAAGCCCCAAAGCTTTGGAACCCATATAGGCCAAAAGCACCTCTGCGGAGGCACAACCTGTGCAGCTTGCGAAGCCTCCGTAACTGTCTCCGCAAGGGCTAAAAACAGCCCAGATCCAATTGGTGTTGCTTGGGACTACTTGGGCTTGAGCCTAGGACTAAACCCTAAGCTAAGCTAGCCCCTCTATGATTCCTTGGACCTAGCCAAACCTTAAGACTTGAACCCTAAGACCTATTTGGGGTTTTACATATATGAAACCCATTTTTAAGCCTTTGAGACACCCTAACCAAACATGGCCTAAGACATTTAGCTAAACCTCCCCAAAACCCTATCCTTTCCCTCATTTCTCTCATTTCTAACACTCAAGAGAAGGGAGAAAACGTGGCAGGCTGAGGAAGAAAGGAGGAGGAAGAAGAAGAAGAGGAAGGGAACAAGGAGTGAGAGAAGGAGGAGCCCCAACACCATTGGAGCCCCTCTTGAGACCTATCTTCACCCCAATCAACTGGAGATTCACCTCTTGGCCTAGGAACTTGTGGAGAAGGAGGGTTACCATCCATTTCTAGTTTAGAGACTTACCCCCTTTGCTATCCTAAGCTAAACTCCTTGTAAGCAAGCTAAACCCCATCAATCCTAGCCTAGACTCACTTGGATTTGGTTGAAATCCATCCAATCTCCAACCAAATCTTAGGGCTTATTGTCCTACTGTAATTAGATCTCTTATTTGATGATTTTAATAGTAATTTGTGGCCCTAAGCTACTATAGAACCACTCCATGGCCAAACCACCATGGCAGCCCCATTGTTGGACTTTCAATTTGGAAGATCTTGATGCTAGGACTTGGTCCCAAGCATTGAACTCATGGCGGATGGAATCCCTATGATTAATAGGATTTAATGAGACCAATTACATCCCCAGAATGACTTAAAATGAACCCCAAGACCTCAGCCCAAGCACAGCCCCGAGTTGAGCTAAAGAACAGCAGTTCTGGGTTGTGCGGAGGCAGTTTGCAGAAAATGAATTCTGCCTCTGCAAGTGCCTCCGCATAGACCAAAATGGCCTGCTGAGTTGGTTTTTGGTGTTAGGTTTGAACCTTAGGCCTTCTTTCACTCAGGGCACCTATGCAATGTGATGTCTTAGGCTGATTTACACTCGGAATCGGAGCATACATGTACACGTAACCCGAGGGCTTTTGATACAATGACTATGAGTAGATTGAACATTTGAACTATTTTATGGCATGTTTCCTATTAGGCATCAAGCTAGGCTGTGCATACTGATGTGTATGAGTGTGAGTTATGCATGGTGATTCATCCTTATATTGTCTATTAATATGATTTGTTACGAAGCACGATGTAATATGATCATTATGCTTGAAGCAATGTAGGAGAATGAGATGTGGTTAGTGTAAGGTACTATAAAGGTGAAAATCTTTATGATGTTTGATTGATGGATTGGATTCGGGTGGTGATCGGCTGACCATTACTTCAGTATCACACCCGCCGTATTTTTACTTGGTGTGGATGTAAGCTAGGGGGAGGAGAGGATAGTTGGCCTCTGGTTACGGCATTATGGACTCGACCTCTAGGCTACACCCCCACATGTTGGTCTATATATATATATATATATATACATTTCAATAGTTGTTTGCTGGTTAGGATGTAACTCACCTAGTACTATGACCCTTACCGATAGGGGTTTAGGTGTTGGAAAAACCCATGGGTCTTGATCATATTTCGGGGTAGCCAACCTGGCACTGTTTCCGATGATGCTACCTGTGTTATTGTAGTGCTTGACCCAACTTAGAATCTTGATGTTAGGGGGGAAATGAATGAATGCATCCATGCATCATATGTGATGAGCATACCTTTTTGCATGCATTGTTATTGTATCTATTGATGTATGACTGTGTATGGTTTGGTTCACTCACTGGGCTTGTGGAAGCTCATCCCTCGGGAATCTTTGTTTTTAGATTTGGATGCAAGAGAGGATGACTCAACTGAGGTTGATTCGGCGTATCATTATTGTGATGACTATGAGGTCCCGACTATGTATGCGATGAGTGTGCTCATGAAGTACAATAGATCGAGATACAATACAGAGACTTTAGATATTTTGATAGTTGGTTTGGAATCCTAAGGATGAATGTTATTATTGGCATTTGCATTTGCTACTATCCTTTATAGTTTGGACCTTGTATTAGTACTTGTGGTATGATGATAACTTGAATGCTGGAATTGAATCGATCTATATGAATTATATGATATCATATAGAAATTCCTATTATATGATTTTAATATTCTCTAACTCTTCCGCTGTGGTTCTGAATTTATCTTTGACTTATATTCTAAGAATGGTGAACAAAGTACAGCAATGTATCGATCCTATGATTCGGTGTGGAATACGAGGGTATTTCTATCACATAGCCCTAGTTTGGAATGGGGGTGTGATAGCATGGTATTAGAGAAACTTTTGCTCTATCATGTTCACCATTCGATCTAATCCACCTCAATCCGGTCCGTGTTAGGAATTCGAATAATAAAAATCTCAACCAAACAAATAAATTAGGGTAGAGACATGTTGATGATTGAAAATGTAAATTGCATTAGGTAGAGATCACTTTTACATAAATAAGCCGTCCAAGGCTGACATAACTCGAATAACATAAAGAAAGGAAAATACATGACTTCTCCAATCTCTACCACCCTAATACTTAGAAACCAACCTAAAAACATGTAAAGAGCATAACAAAATAGGAAATTAAAACAGATCCTAAGGCTGATCTTGTTGTTTCCCCTTTCCCTTGTCGTAGGATTGATCAGTCACCCTAGATCTGAGGCCTGTCCTGTTCAGACCTCTCTCAATGGCCAAATGAGACTCAATGTCAACCAACCGTTCCTCCATGTCATCAAACCCCACATTCACTAAGGCCACGAGATCATTATATTGAGCCTGTGACTGCTGTTCCATGGGTAAAAGTCTCCGTCCCACCATTTATTCCATAGCATCGAACCTCTGAACCATGTAACCCTAACCTAGTGCACCACCCAGATCATACTCTCTAGGCGGTAGTGCAGGGAACGCCTCAATTCGAGGTGAAGAAGTCCTAGCCATGTAAGAAGTAGAAGCACCAACGGTTTGAGAAGTGATAGGGACAGTACTCTATGTGGGAGAGGCAGTGATCGAGGTAGTAACAGTAGGAGGGACAGCTATAGGTATGCCTCCATCACCTCTATCACCCCCATGACCATGACCATCACCATCGGAGTCATCATCTCCACCACCAAAATGCTCCCCACCGTGACCACCATCATGGTCTTCACCCTCCGCAGCCTGTTTGGCTACAAGTGCCCTATCTAGAGATGGCTCGAGACTTCCCTCTTACCCAGTCATACTCATTCTCTTCAATGTATACTTGTAGAAGGGAGAAACTCGCTTAGCCCTCCACTCTACATCAATAGGAACCCAAAAGTGCTGGAGCAGCTGGGTGATTAGCTTGGCATAAGGAAGGTTTCCCTCCTCTGGGTGATCCGCTCTGTATGCTAAGGTCCGCAAGATTATGTTGGGAAGGCATAATGTCTGACCGTGATAGAGGCAATAGGCACAGAAGCTCTACATATTTCACACCTAATAAGAAAAGATTGAGTGTTAGAAAATGAATAAACTAATGTAATTAAAGATATAAGAAGATCAAATAAGTGCAAAAAAAAAATTAAGAAATTACCTGATTTGTGTGCCCGCCTATAGGTAATCTTTGATCAGTAAGCGAGTCTGGATTTCCTCGGGCCGAAGTGTATGCATCATGGCCTCATACTCAGTACGAGACATGATGCTATTATACTTGGACTTTAGTGGGCTATACCTCAAGGAACCATGAGGAGAGATCTCAAGGATCATAGCAAGCTTGGCTGTAGTGAAGGCTATGTCCACCCCCATTGACTCGAGTGGTGATTCGATAGTTCTCCTCCCCATAGTTAGTTATCTCAAAGTTTGCATAGAAAAATTGAACCAGATGCGGGTAAAAGTCCTTCGGTGGCTCCAATATCTTCGACCACCCGAGTCGAGCAAATCTTTTGGCCATACGGAAGGATTGAAAATCCTCCAATTCTACCTATCTCTCTGGTAATGACCTTAGCTGATCTAAAGTCATCCCATGAACCCTGAAGGTCCGCCAATCGGAACCAGTGTTCATCAAACACCCTTCGTCGTGGAGGAGGAGGTGGCTCTACCACTTGGGGCTGAAGGCGGGAGCTTCTTCTTGGAGCCATCTAAAAACCTACACAAGTAAGAATCCAATAAAGTGAGGTTCGTTGGGTCGCATATGAGATAAAATCCAAATAATTCCATTGAAAGGCATAGGAGAAAAATTCAAGTGTTGGATTCAAAGGTAAGAGGGCAATGTTTGAAATGACCTAATCGATGCACATAATCCAACATTGTTCTAAATCCCCAAATGCTTGGGTAAAATGAGTCAATAGGGGCGAACATAGAAAAGCCCTAATTTTTTCCAAGGGTTGGAATGGCCAATCTCGTTTAGATTTCATTGAACAAGCATAAGAGAATTAATAAACCCTAGACTTATCACTCACTCAAACTGTTTTGCCCCATTGGACTATTGGGCAAAATCCTAAGAGACTAGGGTTAGGGTTTTGGGGAAAATCACTTTAGGCATCAAGCAAACATCAAGCACATGTTTGGGCATGTTTACCAACATGAATGCATGAGTGAAGGGGCCAAATGATACTAGAATAATCTCAAACACAAATGAATCCAAGGAGAAATGGTTTGTGCATGGCTTAGCTATGCTTGGATCAATGGGGAACATAAAAATCGAGTTGGGAAGAGGAGAACATACCTTGAGGATGATTGGTGATGATTTGATACAGCAAGGATGTTGTGAAAGCTTGAACTTGGTGTGATTTAGAGCTTGGAGTGCTCTACTTAGGGTTTAGAAGCTTTGGCTCATGGTTAGGAGAAGAAAGGAGTTGAGAAATGAAAGAAAATTTTGGTTTTTAACCCATTCTGTTCACGTTTTGGAGCCTACGGAGGCAGAAATCATGCCACAGTTGCCTCCGTAAGCTGCCTCCACAAGAAACTCCAGCTTAGGCTAAGGCACTGCCAACTGCCTCCGCAAGCCTGCTGAGTCAGCCACCCTGTTGTCTCCATTGGTGCCTCCGCAAGGCTCAAATGAGCTGTTTTGGATCTCTATTTGAATTGTTTGGTTTCCACATGGATTTGGCATGGTTGTTTATGAACCTCACATCACTCAAGTGCATCTTCAATAATCAAATGCTTTGTTACTTGGAAATTCACTAGGGACTAACAAATCTGATTTTCTTCTTATAGGAATTCAATCATGGTGCATGAACATCGAGGCCATGGTCCCAGGATGCCCACACCTGGTCGAGACTATGACCAAAACGTGGTTGGTACTTCCAATGATCCCTTTCTAGATGCCCCTTGGTACACTACGGCTCATGATGTGAACCAAATGGTTGGTGATATGATGAGGAAATTTCGGGTCCAACAAATGAACTATTTGGATGAGATGAGATGCACATTCCAATAGCAACAAAGGGAGTTTACGAATTACTTGACAGCCCGATATGAAGCCGATAAGAGGCCTAGGGTGGCAGCCTATACCCCACCCACTCCAACCCCAACACTCATGGTGGCGGCTCAACAGGCTCAAGTGCAAGTGGATGTTACTAGGATCATAGAGAGGTTCCAAAAGACGAGGCCCATAGAATTCAATGGGTTAAACAAAGACCCATTACACCTTACGGTGTGGGTCTAGGAGATGGAGAAGACTTTGATGATGATCGATTGCACTAAAGATTGCAAGATTCAGTGTGCCACCTATATGTTGAAAGGTGAAGCCGACGCCTAATGGAGATCAATGGAGCCCAACCTGATTGTAACCCACCCCAATCTCACTTGGGAACAATTCAAGGAGGCGTTCTTCGATAATTATTTCCCGGAGAGCTACCGGGAGAGAAAGGCTACAGAGTTCATGGATGTCATTTAAGGATCCAAATCAGTCCTTGAGTATGAACTATTCCATTTTGGCCCCATTCATTTGAAGGATGACGTTGAGAAGGGGAAGAGGTTTGAAAAGAGTTTGAGGCCGGGAATAAGCTCGATCTTAGTATCTCATGGGCCCCAGACTTATGCTCAGATGGTCCAAGTAACTAAATCCATTGAGGATAGACAGAGGAATTCTTACCTTGCTCAATTGGGTCATAGCAACAGGGCAGCCACAACATCATTTAGCCATGAACCGAGTAAGTTCCCTCAAGCACAATACTCAAGCTATACTCCTATGTATTATAACCATGTGGATTCAGCTCAGCTCGCATGACCTATTTAATCTGCCGCTTCATCCTTACCTACGGGTGGTTCTATACGGTGTTATGACTACAACAAGTATGGATATATCTCCAAGGCTTGCCCTCAACCTAAGCCTTAGGTGTCATAGACTACAGCTCAGCCTTCAGCTTCATAGGCATCTCATTCCAAACCGGTTGGTAAGCCCCCTGTGCCGATATAGGATAATAGACCCAGCTCAAGCTTACATTATGACTGATGCCGAGGTGGAGGCAACACCTGGAGTGATGACAGGTAATACCCCAACTTTAAGCTACTTGAATTAACATTTTGCATCATGTCATTTCATGCATGCTTGGTGAATGATATAATTGTGTCAGGTACCATTTCTATTGCTTCTTTCCCTGCGTACGTTCTCTTTAACTCGAGAGCGTTGCATTCTTTTGTATCTACTTCTTTTGCCAAGAAAATGGGTATTGATCCTAAGGGTCTAGCGTAAGGATTAGTGGTTATTACACCTACAAGGAGTGTGGTTGGCTTAGACACAGTTTATGAGCCATGCCTCATGCGAATCCGTGGTCGGGATATAATCATACACCTTATGGAGTTGCACATGAAGGACTTCGATGCAATTTTGGGTATCGATTGGTTGGCTGCCTATAAGGCAAACTTGGCTTGTACAGAACAACAAATTGTTTTTAAACCTGTTGATGGAGAGGAGTTTGTATTCAAGGGTGATTGAAAAGAGGAGATCTAAGAGGCTTAAATCTCGGCTCTTCAAGCCAAGAGACTTATGGATCAAGGGTGTGAATTCTACCTTGCTTTGGTGATTGACACGGAGGCCAAAGTGAAACCATTGGAAGAGTTGAGAATTGTGAGTGACTTCTCGGATGTGTTTTTGGATGACTTAATCGAGTTGCCTCCCGATCGGGAAACTGAGTTTGCAATTGACTTACTACCTTGAGCAGCACCGGTATCCAAGACCCCTTATAGAATGGTGCCAATCGAGCTGAAGGAGTTACAAGAATAGTTGAATGACCTTTTGAGGAAAGGATTTATTTGGCCTAGCGTGTCTCCCTGTGGAGCACCAGTCCTCTTCGTCAAGAAGAAGGATGGGAGCATGAGGATGTGCATCGATTATAGGAAGCTCAACAAACTCACAATCAAGAACAATTACCTGCTACCTAGAATCGATGATTTGTTTGATCAACTTCAGGGAGCTAAAGTATTCTCCAAGATAGATTTGAGGTCTAGATATCATCAACTAAAGATCAAGCAGAGTGATATTAGCAAGACAGCATTTCGATCACGCTATGGTTACTACGAGTTTCTGGTGATGTCCTTTGGATTGACCAACGCCTAAGTAGCATTCATGGAGTTGATGAACCGGGTCTTCCAAGATGTACCAGACAAATGTGTTATTGTAATTATTGATGATATTCTGATTTACTCCAAATCAGAGGCTGAGCACGCCAAGCATCTCGAGTTGGTATTATAGAGGTTGAGGGAAAAGAAGCTATATGTAAAATTTAGTAACTGTGAGTTCTGGCTCTCACAAGTGGCTTTTTTGGGCCATGTGATTTTAGCTGAAGGGATCAAAGTTGATCGGGAAAAGTAAAGGCAGTGAAGGAGTGGGAAGCACTCAAGAATGCGGGTGAGATTCATAGTTTCTTGGGACAGGCCGGTTACTATCGATGCTTTATTGAGAACTTCTCATGTATATAAGCCCCCATGACTAAGTTGACCCATAAAGGAGTGAAATTCGTGTGGTACGATGAGTGTGAGAAGAGCTTCCAAGACTTTAAGCAGAAGTTGAGTATAGCCCCGGTTCTGACATTACCAGAGAGCATAAGAGGTATGATAGTTTATAGTGATGCTTCAAATTGGGGCTAGGTTGCGTGTTGAAGCAAAATGGGAAGGTTGTAGCCTATGCCTCGAGATAGCTGAAGGACTATGAGAAGAAATAGTCTATCCCACTCATGATTTTGAGTTGGTGGTTGTAGTCTTTGCATTAAAGATTTGGCGGCACTATCTCTACAGTGAGAAGAGTAAAATCTGTAGTGACCACAAGAGCTTGAAATACTTCTTTACACAGAAGGAGTTGAACATGAGACAAAGACAGTGATTGGAGCTAATGAAGGATTATGATTGCACGATCCACTATCACCCGGGCAAGGGGAATGTGGTAGTGGATGCTCTTAGCCAAAAATCCTAAATTGTATCCTTAGCAGCTTTGACTTCATGCGACTAGTTGATTGAGGAGGCTCGATGGTTAGACCTTGAGGTATTGATCGATGATACGGTGGTGACCTTAGCAGCCCTCACTATGCTGCCATCCTTGATTGAGAAGATTAAGGAGGCCCAATCCACAAACACGGAGTTGCAGGAATTGTTGGGTAAAGCTCAGGCCAACGAGCAGCCCAATCCGAACTTCATTAGATTGGAGGATGTTATACTTAGATTCCAGGGCAGGATTTGTATGCCCAATGACGAGGAGTTAAGGAAGGAGGTGTTGAGCGAGGCTCACTGTTCACCATACTTGGTACATCCAGGTAGCACCATGATGTACAAAGATTTGAAAAGGAATTATTGGTGGAATGGTATGAAGGCTGATCTAGCAACTTTTGTTTCGAGGTGCCTAACTTGTCAGCAGTTGAAGGTCGAGAAACAGCGACCCCATAGCTTACTGCAGTCAATACTGATCCCAGAGTGGAAGTGGGACAACATTACGATGGATTTTGTCACCTGGTTACCATGCACAGCTAGGGGTGTGGATTCTATCTAGGTCATAGTTGATTGGTTGATCAAAGTGGCACACTTCAACCCTATGAATATGATCTATACCATGGACCGTCTAGCCAAGCTTTACATTGGCCATGTGGTCCGTTTACATGGAGTACCGATCAGCATCATTTTGAATCGAGATCCAAAGTCTACTTCTAGATTCTAGGGAGGTTTTCAAAAGGCCATGGGATCTTTACTGAACTTTAGCATAGCTTTTCATCCACAGACTAATGGGCAGTCAGAGCGCACTATTCAGACCCTAGAAGATATGCTTAGAGCTTATGCTATAGATATGCAGGGTAGTTAGGATGAGCACATCTCACTGATCAAATTTGCTTACAACAACAGCTACCAGGCATCCATTGGTATGGCACCATTTGAAGCCCAATATGGAAGGAAGTGTCGTACACCATTGTATTGGGATGAAGTTGGCGAGCGATGGATTCTGGGACCGAAAATGATCCAGGAAACTTGTGGGAAGATAGATCTGATTCAGAACCGTATTAAGGCTGCTTAATTAAGGTAGAAGAGTTACACTGATGTTAGGCGGAAGGACCTCGAGTTTGCAGTTGGAGATAAAGTCTTTCTTTGAGTATCACCTACCAAGGGGGTGATGAGGTTTGGGAAGAAAGGGAAGTTGAGTCCGAGATTTATTGGACCTTTTGAGATTTTGGCCCGTGTTGGATTGGTAGCTTATAGGTTAGCCTTCCCTCCAACCTTAGTAGGGGTGAACGACGTGTTTCATGTTTCTATGTTAAAGAAATACATTCCGGATCCAACCCATGTGCTTTCCCAAAATCTACCCGAGTTGAATGAAGATTTGAACTATGAAGAGAAACCTGTTGAGATTTTGGAGAGCAAGGAGTATAACCTATAGAACCGCCCAATTCCCTATGTCCGTGTGCGTTGGAGTAACCACACCAAATAAGAGGCATCTTGGAAACGAGAAAGCGAGTTAAGTGTGAATCACCCTCAATTTTTTGGGTTATCAAGTACGTCAATTTTGAGGACAAAATTCTTATAAAGTGGGGAGAATGTTACACCCGTAACCTAAACCCTACAATGTTGGAGTTGTATGTAGGTGCGGAGCTCAAGTATGTCCATGACCTATGGGCTATCACCATGAAGCCAACATACAGAATCTTTGATCGTGCCTTTGGTACCCCTATTAAAGAAAGGCTCCTTGATCAAGATCGGGGGAGGTTCATGGCAGGGTGGGAAGTGTTTGACCTTCCCTCGTGCACATATCAAGGATGTGAGAGATTACAAGTGAACCGCACTGGACCTCCTTTCCCGGATGATTGATGGTAAGTTACTTTTGTTGTTGTTATGCCAAAGGTACCCATTTATACCTCCATGAGGTGTGTACACATCCTTGGACAAAAGCCCTAAAGCATTGGAACCTATACAGGCCAAAAGCCCCTCTATGGAGGCACGATCTGGGCAGCCTGCGAAGCCTTCGTAATTGCCTCCATCGGGGCTAAAAACAGCCCAAATCCGATTGGTGTTGCTTGGGCACACTGGGCTCAAGCCTAGGACTAAATCCTAAGCTAAGTTAGCCCCTTTATGACTCCTTGGACCTAGCCAAACCTTAAGACTTAAACCCTAAGACCTATTTGGGGTTTTATATATATGAAACCCATTTTTAATCCTTTGAGACACCCCAACCAAACATGGCCTTAGGCACTTAGATAAACCTCCCCAAAGCCCTATCCTTTCCCTTATTGCTCTCATTTCTAACACTCAAGAGAAGGGAGAAAACGTGGGAGGCTGAGGAAGAAAGAAGAAGAGGAAGGGAAGGAGTGAGAAGGAGGAGCCCCAACATCATTGGAGCCCCTCTTGAGACCTATCTCCACCCCAATCAAATGGAGATTCACCTCTTGGCCTAGGAACTCGTGGAGAAAGAGGGTTACAGTCCATTTCTAGCTTGGAGACTTACCCCCTTTGCTGTCCTAAGCTAAACTCCTTGTAAGTAAGCTAAACCCCATCAACCCTAGCCTAGACTCACTTGGATTTGGTTGAAATCCATCCAATCTCCAACCAAATCTTAGGGCTTATTGTAATACTGTTATCAAATCTCCTATTTGATGATTTTACTAGTAATTTATGGCCCTAAGCTATTGTAGAACCACTCCATGGCCAAACCACCATGGCAGCCCCATTGTTGGACCTTCAATTTAAAAGATCTTAATGGTAGGACTTGGTCCTAAGCATTAAACTCATGGGCGATGGAATCCCTATGATTAATAGGGTTTAATGAGACCAATTACATTCCCATAATGACTCAAAATGAACCCCAAGATCTCAGCCCAAGCACAGCCCCGAGTTGAATTGAAGAACAGCAGTTCTGGGCTGTGTGGAGGCAGTCTGCGGGGAATGAATTCTGCCTCCGCACAAACCAGAACGGCCTGCTGAGTTGGTTTTTGGTGTTAGGTTTGAACCTTAGGCCTTCTTTCACTCATGTCACCTATGCAATGTGATGTCTTAAGCTGACTTACCCTTGGGATCGGAACATACACGTGCATGCAACCCAAGGACTTTTGATACAAAGACTGTGAGTGGACTGAACATTTGAACTATTTTACGGCATGTTTCTCATTAGGCAGCAAGCTAGGTTGTGCATACTGATGTGTATGAGTTTGAGTTATGCATGATGATTCATCCTTATATTGTCTATTAATTTGATTTGATACGAAGCACAATGTAATATGATCAATTATGCTTGAAGCTATGTAGGAGAATGAGATGTGGTTAGTGTAGGGTACTATAAATGTGAAAATCTTTATGATGTTTGATTGATGGATTGGATTCGGGTGGTGATCAGCCGACCGTTCTTTCGATATCACACCCGTCGTATTGTTACTTGATGTGGATGTAAGCTAGGGGGAGGAGAGGATAGTTGGTCTCCGATTACGGTACTATGGACTCGACCTCTAGGCTACACCCGCACACATTGGTCTATATATATATATATATGTATCCTATAAAAGTATGTACTCAAAATTTTTTGTCAAAATTTTCAACTACCCAAAATACCCCTGAGATTACTGTCACTGACTCTTTTTTCCCGCGTGAAGAGTTGCATCCTATACAAGACTATTTCGATTTACCCTCAATTATCTTTTCCTCGTTACTTCTCTCTCTTTCTCAATGGAACCGTTGCCCCCCTCCCTCCCCAATCTTCCCTCTGCCAAGCGACACCTCCCTCTCCCCTACACACGTCTCTCAAGTCTCTCCCCCTCTTTCCTTTAAAAAATCTCTCCGATGCTCAAACGTCCCTTCTCTACTTCCTCCCTGTGCCTTCTTCCCACCGTCCCTCAACGCTGTGATATAAATCATTGAGAACTTCGATATTGAGGCGGCGATTGGGTTGAAGTGGAGAGGCCTTGGTGGAGATTTAGTAGGACAGGGGTGGCTTTTTTGTCTTTCTCCTTTCTCCTATACACTTTCGTGCCCCTTGATTTCTTTACTTGTATGCCTATCAACCGATCAAGGTGTCCCGGCCTCCTTATCTGGACTCTTGATCGGTTTCCTATTATATTCCTTCTCTAGTTCTATTGTGGATCCGTTCACATCAGTCTTTGAGTTTTATCCAACCTCATCAGATGGAATCGATCTTATCTCCTTGTTGTTCTCTTAGAAGTTATATATCACACGTAAGTAATATGGATTAGTTCTGGACTCTCCTCATCAGAAGAAATAGATCTTATATCCCTGTTGTTCTTTTAAGAGTTTTATGGACTCTTGTGAAGTCCGACCACTAAGGTTAGACCTCTTGTGAAGTCCACTAGGGTTACACGTGAAGTCCAAAAATGGAGTATTTGACTGGTCTAACTGCTTTTGATTGGCTTTCTGAAGGATGATTCCTCACAAGACCAAGTGTGCTACTATTGTGCTTGCTCGTTTGAAGACCGATGAAGAGGATGGTTATTCCCGATACTTTGAAGTGAGTTTTTCTTGTTCTTTCCTTTGTTTGGTTTTTTCTAATAGAATCGTATAGATTATGATTGTAGTTTGGATCACATATCCTGTGATTATGGTTATTGTGAAATCAACGTCTTAAGGATGAGCCTAGAGTGTTGTTTGTTGGGCAGCCTAGAGTCAAAGGTTGGATGAAACCATTACGATACAATCAAGGTGCATTTTAACTAATACCACGCATTTTTTGCCTGTGCTATAGAGACCTTTAGTGTGACAATGTTGTCCAACTCATAACGTCTTCCAAATCAAACTCGTCGGATCTCTAATTATCTCTGGAACTTTGTCCATTTATTATATATTATTTTTTTTTCAAACAGATGCAAAATTTATCCTCTTCTTATTGTCTGGTTTGAAGAAAAAATAAATGTAGTCTCAGGATATGTTTGGTATGCATTCTTGGAATACATTCTAGCCCGATTTTTCATTCATGGACGATAAAACAATTATTTATATCATCCGAGAATGCGAAATTAACTTAGAATGCATACCAAACACTGCCTTAGTGTTTTTTATTGTGTTGCAGGTGTCAACGGTGGTACTCATACTGCTATAACAAGATCAAGAAAATCCTCTACAAATCCTGTAGTGAGTCGTCTCATCTATTTCATAATCCCCCCTAAATCTACCATCCTTGGTTGCCTTCTCCTTGTATTCATAAGTTTTCCCATTTTTTGATTTTCCAACCATGAAGAGAATATCAAATACAGGAGCAAATATTCAATAAGAAACACAACACTATTGCTGTAGGTGGTAAGATCTCTCTCTCTCTCTCACACACACATCATATTACCCTAACATTTTAACTCTGCAATGTCGGTTGAGTCTTAATTCTTCTCAAGACACCAAATGTTGGGGACCTAGGTGTAATTTACTTTCAAAAGAACTTTATAGAGGAGGAAATCCCACTCGCCTAAGGATTTGCATCATTCAACTTCTCTCTTTTCAAAATAGTGTAGTTGCTAAGCAGTTTAGTGAGGGTAAAAAAAATTGATTTTATTATTTCTAAAACAAAAAAGAAACTTACAACCCAAATTGGAGTATGAGCTGAGATGCAATATATTTTTATACTCAAATAAAATGAGAAGTTTTCCCTACAATTAGTCTCACTATAAATTTTAAGGGAAAAGGCTCTCTGAGCCTAAGGCGTCATTGCTCCTCCTCACAAGAAACATTGTATATTTTTATAGAAAAAGAAAAAATGATTTAGAAAAACCCTGCTTACTCAAAGAACTCTTGGGATTTTTTACATCTGAATATAGCAAAATGCCCCACATGCTGCATACATAGCAAGTTTTGGCATTTATCCGTCATGAATACCGAGAATGATATGCTCTACATATCTTGTCACCATTATAGCCTAATACTTTATCTGTTCTTTAACTAATTTTTTCCTTCTTTTACCCCGGTCATAAAGGGGATGTTCTTTGGTCTATATTCTTTCCATGTAGGATTTTATAGATAAGCACACATACACACGTGCATTTGCACGTGTGAGTTTACTAGTATATATATACATATATATATATATATGTGTGTGTGTGTGTGTATGTGTGTGTGTGTGTGTGTGTGTGTGTGTGTGTGTGTGTGTGTGTGTGTGTGTGTGCATGCATTTCAATAGTTGTTTGCTGGTTAGAATGTAACTTACCCAATACTACGACCCTTACCGACAGGGGTTTAGGTGTCGAGCAAAACCATGGGTCCCAATCGTATTTCGGGGTAGCCCACCGAGAAGTCGCTGACCATATTTCGGGCTACACACCAGGATGGGGTTTTTTTTGGGGGCTTGCGGATAACTCAATGAGGGAGTTCGATCTCGCAAATTTCCATCGTAGCATGGGGTTGACTTGGTCGGAATGCCATCCAGTTTATGGCACTCTTGCCAATGATACTACTTGTGTTATTGTAGTGCTTGACCCGACTTAGAATCTCGATGATAGGGGGAAAATGAATGAATGCATCCATGCATCATATGTAATGAGCATACCTTTTTGTATGCATTGTTATTGTATCTATTGATGTATGACTGTGTATGGTTTGGTTCACTCGTTGGGCTTGTGGAAGCTCATCCCTCAGGAATCTTTATTTCTAGATTTGGATGCAGGAGAGGTAGACCCAGCTGAGGTTGATCCGACATATCATTATTGTGATGGCTATGAGGTTTGGGGTGCCCAGCTAGAGACGGAGCAGGGTCCTGACTATTTATGTGATGAGTGTGCTCATGAAGCACAATAGATCGAGATACAACACGAAGACTTTAGATATTATGATAGTTGGTTTGGAAACCTAAGGATGAATGTAATTATTGGCATTTGCATTTGCTACTATCCTTTATAGTTTGGACCTTATATTAGTACTTGTGGTATGATGATAACTTGGATGTTGGAATTGAATCGATCTATATGAATTATATAATATCATCTAGAAATTCCTATTATATGATTTTAGTATTCTCTAACTCTTCCGTTGTGGCTTTGAATTTATCTTTGACCTTTATTCTTGGAATGGTGAACATGGTACTACAATGTATCGATCCTATGATTCGGTGTGGAATACGAGGGTATTCCCGTCACATAGCCCTAGTTTGGCATGGGGGTGTGACAAATGCACCAACAACCAAGCCTTTGCCCGATCCCACCCCTGATTTACAAGAGTTGCAAGAGGAGGTGTGGGTGTTGCGAGAGGAGATACAAGGTTTCCGAGAGGTGTGGGTGTTGCGAGAGGAGATACAAGGTTTCCGAGAGGTGTGGGTGTTGCGAGAGGAGATACAAGGTTTCCAAGAGGTGTTACGTGGGTTACAGTAGGAGGTGCAAGGTGGAACAATTAGAATGGATGAAATAAGAAAGTTTATTGCATCAATGAAGCTTGGAATTTTTTTTTTATTTTCTTCGTTGGTGTACTTGTATCAGTTTTTATTGGCAAAAATGTGTGAAAGTGTGAAACTGATGTACTTAAATCTCCCTATCAGTAATGAAAAAATTGTGGTTTTACTTTGATGCTTCTAATATTTTACATGAAAGGTTGCATGGAAAATGAATTAAGGTCTCTTTTTTCCTCATTTCTATTATGGTAATTCAAATAAACAAGAAGAGATGGAGTGGTTGTATTCAATCTCAATGAATAATTGTTAGAGAAGAGGAGTGAGTAGAGGCCCTTCCCTTGAGGTAGAAAAGGTAAAATAAGAGAAACAGAATTATTGAGAAGAAGACTGGGACTGAAAATATGAAGGCTTGATAGGTTTTGAGTGGAAATGCTTGAGGATAAAGGTATGGGGGGATGGGAATATTTGAAAGACCCATTAATCTTCAAACTTCCAAAAATCAAAGAATTGGATAGCACCTAAAGTACCACCAATTGTTAAAATTTAGGGGAAATTGAAGAGGAAAATCTCCCCTATGGAGGTGCTTTGTGTGACCTTATAGACTTGGAAATTTGGACATCAATTTATTACTAAATATGCTCTCTTAAACCTGGAAATTTGGATAGCAATTCACTATTAAATAGACTCTCTTAAACCTGAAAATTTGGACAGCATTTTAAAATTATCCAAAAAAAAAAAATCTCAAGCATCCACATCAAACGTAACATCATATCCATGGAAAAAATCTACAATCAACAACATTCAACTAAGACATCTGATGAGCCATAAAACCACCCTCCATTCAGAAGGTAACACGTGGATTGATCCAAGCTGAACCTGAGAACCGAGCTGAGCTAGAGAATGTGATACCAAGCACCGAAGAGGAGGACGATCACCCCATTCGTCGAAGCGGCTCAGCAGCGAGGCCAAAAACTAGGGGTGCCAAGCACCAAGCCGAGCCTACCCTGATCGGCCACATGGCTGAAGCCACCGAGGACAAATACCCGACCGAGCTCATGTATGGTCTGTGAAGCTAACAGGCTTGCTGAGCCGAACATCACACCGAGGCTCGACAAGCCTGCCATTCGTGCTACACGCGAAGCCGAGCATCAAGGGCATGGTCGTCCGAGGCCGAGACCCCTCCAGAGGTGGTAACTACGACTCGCCCACGATCACGGGGCCACGTCATTGTATCCCGACAATCATGAGATATGAACTGGGCTGCAATCCAGCGACGGAATCCCATCACGCTCCAATAAGGACTCTTACCTTATTAAGAGTCCGACTCCGAGAATAACTCTCATCTTCGTTCTACATGGAAGAGCCCAACTAAAAAAGGACTCTTACCCAACAAGGACTCATCCCCTCTGCCTTAACTTCATCCTATAAATACCCAGGTATGGAGCTCAAACGCTTATCTCATTTTCCACTAAGTTGAAATGCTGTTGCACTGGAGACCTAACTTATGCATCGAAGAGTCCTTGGCCGGAGCCACACCGGCTCTCTTGGGCTCACTCGGTTTTTTGTAGGCTCATCCTTAGGCGAACGGGGCGACGGAGGTTTCCACATGCAATATATTTGGTGCCGTCTATGGGAAGCGATGTCTACCAATCACAAGAGCAAAGACAATGGTTGTCCAGACTAGATCGAGCTAGCACGGCTCCACCTCTGGCAGAGATGAGCCGCAGCCCGATATGCGAGCAAGGAGTTCGCCGCCCCAAAAACTTCATGGCAGGGTATGATCGGAAGACCCCTGCGAGGACAGGGAACTCAGCGCAGGGCGAGCATCGCGGCCAACCCTGTCCCTCCGGGAGATGGAGGCAATGGAGGGAGCGTTTTGAACATGATGACGGAGGGCTAGCCCCGAGCCGAGCCAAACTTGGACGGGTTGAATTTGCCACCACCGCCTCCAATGCCAAAAAATTTGGACCCTGAAGCCCCAGCGAACAACCAGCAAGTCATGGATATTCAGCTGCAAGTGCTCCACACCAATGAGATGTTGCGTACCTTCATGAGCCAGATGGCCCAGGGAGGGCTCATGGGCCAGCCTCCGGCTACGCCACCCTTGGCACTAGCACTAGTGGAGGAAAACATATAGTGAAGCGTCAGCCGACGTCGAGCCAAACTGAGTCGAGCCGCATCATCTCGTTCGCCCGGCCGAAAAACTCCTCCACCGTGTCCAAACGGAAGTACTCATCGGGATAGGCGGGAGTACCTCCTGACCCCAAGGGCAAGGGTAGAGCAGCGGGAAGGACCCAATGGAGGACGCATCGGTAGGGAAGGTGAAAGATCTCGCCGCAATCCTCGGCGTCGAAGCCCCAGTGGGTTTAACTTCCAAGGTGAAAGATGGGCATAAAGGACTGAAGCTGACCGAGCCGAACAAAATGGCCGACCTTTATTGGATGACCTTGAAAGTCGACCTCTAGCTGACGAACAGAATGGCCGAGCACCTGAAACCAAGATAGAAAGGCGATTATGAGAGTTGGCCAAACAAGTTGAAGGGTTGAAGAAGCAGATGACCTCGGATGCCTACTCACTGGTTGGACGACACCCCTACCCTCTGAAAATTATGACCGTACCACTACCGGCTGGGTTCAAGCCTCCTCCCTTTGATCTGTATGACAGGATCACTGACCCGATGGATCACATCAACTATTTCAATACGATGATGACCATGTATGGGGGAACGGAAATTGTCTCCTGTCGAGCTTTCCCTTCATCTCTTAAGGGCGCGGCGACATCATGGTTCTCATGGTCACCGTCGAACTCCATAACAAGCATTGCTCAGCTCTGCCGAGCCTTCGTCACGCGCTTTCAGAGCAGTATGAAACATATAAAGATGATGGTCAATCTCCTGACCGTGGAGCAAAGGCCCGACAAGTCAATTCGAGCATTTATCTCTTGTTTCAACAAGGAATCCTTGGACGTCAAGGATTTGGATGAGGCTACGGCACACACGGCAATGAGCAACGGCCTCACAGACATGGACCTCATCAAGGACTTGGCCCAAAAACCAACCAAGAACATGGCTGAACTCTTAGAGAGGTGTAACCAGTTTGTGAACATGGCTGAGGTGCTCCAAGTGCAAAAAGCGAACAAAGGAAAGATCGAGAAGAAAAGGCCAACAAGTGAATGATCGCAAAGATGAAAAGCGGACCAAGACTAACCGTCAAACTGAGAAAACAGACCGAGCTCGGAGTCCTGAGTACACTCCCTTAAATACCTCGTGGAAAGAGATCCTTATGCAAATTCAAGACGATGGGTACATTCGCAGACCGCGGTCGATGCAAGCCGGGTCATCTTGGAACCCCAAAAAATATCACCAATTTCACAAAGATATCGGTCACGATACTGAAGATTATTATCAACTAAAAAGGGAGATTGAAGAGCTAATCAAGGTGGGACACCTGAAGCGGTACGTTAAGGGAAGCCGTAAAGAGCATGGAGGTCGGTGACCAGAGGACCGCGATTGGAAGAAGGCAGAGCCGAGATCAAAAAGTCAAAGGGCCGAACATGATGAGAGTAAAGCCCGAGCCAAAAAGAAAGATGATGGAGCAGGGCCGAGTAATGACAAGGGACCGCCCATATACACCATCCTAGGAGGACCCAGACAAGAATCCACCCAGAAGGCCAAGGCCAACGCCAAGTTTGTCGAGGTCGCGGAGATGCCGAGCAAGAGGCCGAAGTCTAAGACAACAATCTCCTTCACCGAAGCTAACCTCGAAGGTATAACCTTACCCCATGCTGATGCTTTGGTAGTGCAGGTCGAGATCGCAAAAAGACGTTCACCGGGTGTTGATAGATATAGGAGCGTCGGTGGATTTGATGTCACTCGATGCATACCGATAATTTGGCTTCGACGATGACATGCTCAAACCTGAAGGAACCTCCATACACGGGTTCTCAGGAGCCTCGGCCATCATCTAGGGATCGATCGAGCTATTGGTCACTCTCGGACAGGCACCATGTCAAGTGACGGTCAAAGTCAAGTTCATGGTGGTGCGATCGGTGGTGGCCTTCAATACCATACTCGGCCGCCCGTCGCTCACCGCCCTCTAAGCAATCATCTTGCTGGTACATTTGAAGATGAAATTCCCTACGAAGAATGGGGTCAAAGAAATCCGAGGCGACCAAAAGAAGGCGGGGGAATGTTATGCCACTTTCATCAAGCAAAACAAAGGAAATTCCCAAGGAATGGCCATGTGCCTCAAGCACCTCCCTGAAGACCAATGAGATGAGCTCACCGAGAGGCACAGGAAGCTCGTGGAAGACCTCATCCCATTCCCCCTTAGTGATGAAGACTTAACCAAGACGGTATAGCTCAGATCATTGTTGAGCGAGGAACAAAGGAATCGGCTCAAAAATTTCTTGAAGATGAACGTCGACGTCTTCGCCTGGTCGGTAGCTGACATGACCAGTATTTCGAGATAAATAGCCAATCATCGACTCCACATTGATCTGAGCTAAAAATCGATCCAACAAAAGAGAAGGAATTATGCACTTGATCGATAAGCCGCGATCAAAGAAGAGGTGGAAAAGCTCTGACGGTCAGGGTTCATCCGAGAAGAAAAATTCCCAACTTGACTGGAGAATGCCGACATGGTTCCCAAACCGAATGGGAAATGGAGAATATGCGTTAACTACACCGACCTTAACAAGGCATGCCCAAAGGATGAGTACCCACTATCTCGGATTGACCTGTTGATAGACGCCACCGCTGGGCATGAGATGCTGAGCTTCATGGATGCATACTCTGGATATAACTAAATCCTAATGCATGAAGAGGATGAGACCTATACGGCCTTCTGAACTGATCAAGAAAATTTTTCCTATAAGGTCATACCGTTCAGGTTGAAGAATGCCGGAGCGATGTACCAGCAGATGGTGAACCACATGTTCCGTGAGCAGATCGGCAGAAATATGGAGGTCTATGTGGATGACATGTTAGTGAAAAGCTTGAAGGCCTAGCATCATTTGGCTGACCTCGAAGAAGCCTTTAGAGTATTGAGGAATAACCAAATGAAGCTGAACCCCACCAAATGCGCTTTTGGCGTAACTTCGGGAAATTCCTTGGCTTCATGGTCTCCATCCGGGGCATTGAAGCCAACCCAGAAAAAATCAAGGCCATCCAAGAGATGACCCATCTGAAGACGATCCGAGAAGTACAAAGGCTGAACGGAAGAGTAGCGGCACTGGCACGGTTCATGTCAAGATCGGGTGAGAAATGCCTACCGTTCTTCAAGACTTTGAAAAACATTCGGAGCCCAAAACATTTTGTATGGACGAATGGATGCCAATAAGCTTTTAAAGAATTGAAGAAGTGCTTGGAGAATCTATGTCAAACCCTGCTCCTGACTGGTTGGATTTTTTATTGAAGGGCAGGAACCCCTGTCCAGGCAACCAGGATCACTATGGAGCATCACTCCACTCAATGAGATCAATGAGAATACTTTGAACAGGTTTCCCTATATACCTGTCAGAAGATGGATAGCAGACCCCTGCAACTGTGCAACTCACAGCTTGATATATGGTTTGGATCCTAGGTAATCTCTCTCCTCTTTATAATGGTGCGACCCACCTCTAAAAAAGTATGTAAAATCCCCTATGTGGCATCTGGGGACAGAGCCCTGACCAAGGGTCAAACCCCTGTGCAAGCCCCATTGAATTTCAGCTTGCTGGAATTCTCTGGGCGATGGCACTAGGCAATGCAGCAAGGCCCAGTGGCTGTTTCTAAATATTTTATTAAATTTTATTTATGGGGACCACCCAATATGGACATGGGTACCCTCCATTGATAGAGGGAAGTCTGAGGGACCACCTCATACCCTTAGTTTACTGTGGACCCCACCAGTGAGCCCAGAATCAATTAGAATCAGTTTAAAAATTGATTTTTGAAAAGGGCCTTCACAGGCAAACATGCCTCAGTGAAGGGGGGGTCCATAAATAGGAGGGGTCTGAGCTCATTTAGAGCCCTTGGCATATCTGAAATCCATGGGAGAGAAGAGAGGAAAGAAAGGAGAAAAGAAGGAGAGGAAGAAGAGAGGAAGAAGAAGAAGGAAGGGGAAAGAAGGAGGAGGAGCTGCTGCCACCCCCAACCAAGGCTGGTTCGAGCCTCCATCAGACCTGCTCAGGTATAAAAAATACCTATGCACCTCTGTTGTCCCCATCTCTCCTCTGTATTTGATATGATTCTGCTCCCTGGGTAGCCCTGAACAGCTAGGGTTTGCCCAGATCTGCTCTAGATCTCCCATGCAGGCCTTATGCATGGAAGATCTGTGATTTTTGTATAAATTTAATGGGCTGTTGTGCTGTTCCTTGGGCCAAAATCTGGCTGTGCACAGCTGCACTACCTAGAATCCCTCCTGGTTGACTGATTGAAGCCCTGGGTGCAAGCTAGGGTTGCACAGACCAAACCCTAGGTAATCACAGCCATGAAACCCTATTTTGCCTCCATTTTCAACCCTGCATGTGGCTGGAATAGAATTCCAAGTGTTGAGAAAACCCTGTGACACTGTTCACTGGGTTGTCTGGGCAGCCTCTGGCAGCCTGATGGTAGACCTGATGGATGATCCATTTGGATCAAGAGGTAGGCCACCCCAGGGGCTACCTAATCCCCCAAACATGCAGAGGATCAGGATTGGGCATAACCTGAAAAGCCAGCCTTGGAATCTCAACCCATTGTCGATTTGCAGCCTCTGGGCGATGCACTGGGCGATGCCAGAACCAACGCCCAGTGAATGGAAAGTTGCTGTACTGCTGATCAGACTTTGGGGAACCTCACCCAATGGCCTTTGGAGACTATGGAAGGTTGGGAAATGACCAAAGAGCCCTTCCCCACATCTATCCTTAATTGGAGAATGCTTGGGAACCCAAGTGGGTCCCGCAAGTGAAAGAAACCCTGTTGTACTTGGTTCTACAGCACAGACAAGCTGTGGATAGCACTATGGACTTGATCTGATCTAGGGTCAGGTACAACCATTAAAATGACTATTTTACCCTTTGTGCCACTGACACTGGTTGAGGCTCGGGACATGAGCCTAAGGCCCAGTGAACCCAAATGAGTACCAACCAACTACTGCGTCAACCCAGTAAGCTTAGGTTAACCCTAGGAGTACCAGTGATAGACTGAAACCCTAATATAACAACTTTTGATTTATATCTAGGAATTGATCCTGCGCTCGAGGACAACAATCAAACAGCTGTTGGAACTGAGTTTGCTAACGAGTATCTAGAACCCAACCCAGGTGAGTGAACAACATTATCATATGTGCATGTGTAATTATGATGCTATGCCGGCTATTTAATTTAACATGTAATTGTTGTGTTATTTAAATTTTGTAAAATTGTGCAAACATGTTGCACATTGATTGTCTGTTGATCAACATTGTGAAAATATCTGATGAATGTGATTGTTAGGCTAAATGCCGTAGTCAGCTTAGAAATGAGGCCTATAGTAGCCCGTAGAATGGGGTGCGACTGACACCACCCTACTCATACGATGCCATATAGACATAGGGCTAGAGTTTCATCACCCGTGCTACGCACCCTTGCCAACAGGGGTTTAGGTGTTGGATGCCTGTGGGGGCGACCATCAGAAAATGAGAAAAGAGAAAAATGAATGAAAGAACACCGGAATGGTGCATGAATGAAAGAACACCGGAATGGTGATATTGAGCTATATGCCAGGGTATAAGCCAGAAAAGAAAAGAAAAGAGAAAAGAAATGGATTGTCCCATGGGTTAATCATAGAGGGCTGGTAGGGCTGACCTTGGTGACTGATGCGGGAGCTGAGTGGTCCTCTCCGACAACTCAATGGGTGTATCGCGGGAAGGGGTTAGAAGCCCGCACCAGGGATACATGTATTGGGGATTGTAGTAGCACTAACCTGACTTAGTTGTATTGTTAGGTGGCTAATAAATAATCTGGACTTGCACATCATGTAGGATCATATGAACTGTGAATTATGATTGTATGTGCAGCATGATTAATGTTATTTGCTCACGAGCTCGATAGGGCTGACACTCTGTTATACAATGTTTTTCTTAGATGATTTTGCAGATCGATGCCAGTGTGGCATGGAGGCTTATCTCAAGGAGGAGAATCCTGGTTGTTACGATGATGTTGGTGTGGACCCCGACGGAGGTCATTCCGATCCTGCATACCTTCTCGGTGGTCGTGGATGAAGACAGTTGAGGAGTGCTTCTGATGTTTTGTTGTGGGAACTCCTTTTTGTTTTGCTAGGAGTTTTCCCCGTTCTGACTGTGGATCAGTTGTAGTTTCTTTTTATTTCTTTTTGGGGTTGAGTATGCTCACCCTGTATATGTCTATGTATGTAGTTCTGTACTTATCAGTTTGGTTTCTTTGTTTGTGGCTGGAGGGAAATGTACAAACTATCTTATGTATATATTATCACCATTTCCCCATATCGCTAGGCTTTCTTTCTTTATTGAAATTGTAGTTATCTGTAGCACTCTGATCTTACTTATGGTAATGAGATGAATGTGGTTCCATGATCGTGAGCACAGCTTCTAGATTCATGGGATTTGGTGGATTGTCGTTATGCAATTCGGGTCACCTACCCAATCCTCCTAGGGGTGGTAGGGGTGTGACAGAGCATGGTATCAGAGCGTGAGGCTCTTCTTACGATTATGGATTGCAAACTAGGACTAATAGGCTTTAAACAATGAAACATATTATAATTAAAAGCTATGGGAGGTAGATGCAATTAAACAAGGAAGCAAGAATTTTCATTAACTTAACAATAATCATATAAGTTTGATTGCAGGAACTACAATTCAACAAGTACATGAGCTGGAAAGAAGAAAAACACTAAATAAAGTACATGGAAAAAAAAAAAAAAAAAAGGTACATAAGCAAAGAATAGGAAAAAAAAAGTAATCATAACCACGAAGCATAAAATGTACGGAGCTGCACTGGAGCTACTCAGCCGGAGGTACGTCACCTGGAGGAGGCTGTGTCTAGCGAGAGTTAACCCCGTAGAACCTGTCCCAAAAATCTAGCCGCTACTCGACAGACCCCACTCTTGTCTCCAAAGAAGTGAAACCCTGGTCCATCTTGGTCGCCAAGCTAGAGAGCTGGGTACCGAGACTCTGGAAATGTGCCATCACCTGTGCCCAATCAGAAGGCCCTGGCACCTGAGAACTAGTGGCACCAGTCGTCTCATATGTAGGTAAGTCAGTAAACTGAGTGTCAAAACCCTCGAAGTCTCCTGGACCTATACCCTGCTCCTCTACATGTATGCCCTGGGTGTCCCCCTGAATGTCTCCCTGCTCCATCCCCTGCACCTCCTCATCGTGTACATCATCACCATGCTCCTCTCCCTGCTGCATTCCCATCTATTCTTCACCGTCTGGTGGATCCTCCCCAGGAACCTTCATCTTCAGGATGGAA
The DNA here is from genome assembly GCF_018873765.1 of Telopea speciosissima. NCBI lineage: Eukaryota > Viridiplantae > Streptophyta > Magnoliopsida > Proteales > Proteaceae > Telopea > Telopea speciosissima. Next base: position 45,949,299 of record NC_057916.1, read on the forward strand.
GTCTTGTCTATGGGCCTGGATCTGGTCTTACCAACATACTCACCCTCCAATGGAACCCTAAAATACTGAAAGACCAAAGTGAGGAACTTCCCATAGGGAAGGTTCCCATCAGCTGGGTTCCGTGCATGGTAGAGCATCGCCTACAGAAGAAGATATGGGCAGTTTATGACTAGACCCCCCTTCCCAGCTTCCAGAAGACAATAGGTAATGTACGCTCTCATCATAGAAATACTGCCCTTGTTCCCACCTTTAGGGTAAATATTGTAGGTTACACACCTACTAATCACCCTAGCACTAGGCCTGTAAGAGGTCTCAGACTTGGGCGTGGCCGAAGAACCTGTCAAAGCTTTGAAGACTGTCCTCCTAGTCTCCAAAGAAAACATCTCAGATATATCCATGCGAGGCTGATAGTAAACCCTCTCTCCTATGTCTGGTAAGCCCAAAATCTCTACCAATAGGGTAGTGGTCAGCCTGATATCCACTCCCTTCACCCTACTCTCCACTCCAAACCCCGGTGTACTAGAAGGCCCCAGGTTACAGTAAAAGTACCGAACCAAGTTGGGATAACAAGGCTCGGTAGGAGACAACATCGATGCCCAACCTAGGGCATTGAACCAGGCATAAAGGTTGTATTGGTGGAAGTCCTCTAACCGTACCACCCGGCCGTTCACTATCCTTACAGATTCAAAATTTTTCCACTCCTTGGCATATTCGTACCTAGAGAAGAAGAAGGGATCGAAGGTAGGCTCCTCTGAAGAAGAATCGTCCATGGATGATGAAGGAGGTACCGAGGATGCCGAAGAATCCTCTGACTCAACCCGTAGCCGCTTCTGGGCTACCGGTTTCCTAGCCTTACGATGGCTTGTAGACATTTTCTACAAAAAGGAAAGGAAATACCATAGTTAGGGCTAGAAAATTGACAAAAACCCTAACCTAAGCAAAAGAGAATAGAAAGAATTCAAGAAAAGACAAAGTAACCAAGAAAACTTACTTAGGCACATGTAGGATCACAAATGACTCGAGGAAATGCCAAGATTTGGTGTTGAAGTGGTCCCCTCACACTTCAAGGACTTCTCCTAAGTGTTTAGAGAAGTTTAGAACAAGATAGAAGTCAAATGGGGCCCTCTCGGATTTAAAACCCTGCTCCCCGATTCTCTGGGCGATGGCACTGGGCAATGTGGCAACTCCCAGAGACATCGCCCAGTGAGGGAATCTTGCCGGATTTTGGGTTTTAGCTTATGGAAACTTGGGGAATACCCAAAATGACTTCAGACAACACTAAAATACAGATTTTTATTATCAAAAAATAATAATAATAATAAGTACTTTTGCACTAATCAAACATAACCTTCTTAAACCCAAAGGGGTAAAATTTCTATTTGAGGATTGAATAAAGCATATAGGGCTTGGAAAAAAATTTTGTTGATAAGTTATCTTAAGTATGTAATATATGTAAACAAATGTGTAAAATGATATATGGTGTGTATTACTTAATTACTACATGTTTGAATATTGCATTGTACAAACTGATTGGAGTGTTGCTGTGTAAACCAAACATAGTTACATATGTATTACATGTGGGAAGCATAGGTATTACCCTGTCCACAGATTAGGTCAGCCGAGAATAGGAATCTGAGAGGTGGTTTAGCTGTCGAGAACATCTAGACGTTAAGGTACCTCGAGCCAACCCAACAGTTAGAATTTTTATCCGTAGTCACTAAAATTTTAGTAGATATGTACTTAATTCGTTTAATTAAGTATGCCCTAATGCCTAGAACCATTTTCTGTGACAGGACCTATTACCTCAGCCAGCCTGGAGACCCCAGCATCATGATCTATATTAGACATCTACGAGAGAGACTGAGACGGATACGGTTAGTATTGCCCCGAGCCGAGAACCGGTTGGATTTCTATTTAGCCATCGCTGCCATTAGTGGACTTGAAGAACGAGAGTATTTTATGACATTAGCTGAAGAGGTAAGAGCTGATATAGAATTTCTACTTACGATGGAGTTTCTGACCGGGAAGAGGCTGGAGATGCTTGCCTGCTAGATCAGGTAAATAATTAAAAGTCTTTATTTAAAAATTTGAAACTTTTCATTAGTGCCATGCATAGCATATTGACACATAAAATGCATAAGAAAGTGAAACATAAAGCATTCAATAAGACACATCACCTAATAAACCAAGACAATGAATCTAACAATCCACCTTACGGGTGTGACCCATGAAACTCATTGGAACTGTTGACTAGATTTGTACCTGCTCTAGCTAAGGAACAATTTTTTATCCGTATAGAAGATATTGGAATATTGAACATGCTCCTCTTTTTTGAGAAGCAACAATGGTCAACACTAGAAGTTCTCGTGGAGGTCGTAAAGGTAAACAACCACGAGTGGTACCGGAGGTTGAGCTGCCTAACGGAACTGAAGCTCAAAACTCTGAGGCATCGGCTGCTTCATCAGAAGCACCAACGGCTGCACGAACCACTACTGCAGCACCTCAGCCAAGTGTGGCAGCTGGTGACGTGACTGCATTCATGACCACAATGATGCAGACCATGTAACAACAACAAGAATTGCTTGGTCAGATGTTTACATAGTTTGCAACCATGATGCACGAGCGCGCTGCACCACCACCACCTAATCGACCTGTACTGTTTCCACCACCTGTGCCTCAACATCTAGCGGAGAACTCTACCGCCAAGGTTATGGAGAGGTTCAAGAAACTCCAACCGCCTACATTTTCCAAAGTAACATCAGAAGCAATGCAGCCGGAGCAGTGGATCAGTGCCCTAGAAAAGGCATTTGAAGTGCTTGAGTGCACGAATGCACAAAAGATTATATGTACGGGTTATTAGTTGCAAAATGAAGCTAAAGCTTGGTGGAAAGCCACAAAGCCTAATTTGGAAGCTACTCACTCGAACCCCACGTGGGAACAATTTAAGGAAGTTTTCTTCAAGAACTACTTTCCTGAGAGTTTTAAGGATAGGAAGGAAGTGGAATTTATTGCACTGGTGCAAGGAACTAAGTCAGTGCTGGACTATCAACAGCGATTTGAGGATTTGTTCTATTTTGCTCCAGAGCATTTGAAAGGAGAAGTTAGTAAGGCGAAGAAATTTGAGAAAGGACTCAAGACTGAGATCGGATCCGTGTTGTCAATCATGGACATTAGGGATTATGCTCAGATGGTCAACAAGGCGAAAACCATGGATGATAGATTTAAGGTGAAAGAGAAAGAAAAAGCTGTGACGTCGTCCGTGGGCAAAAGGCCAAACAATTTCCAAACCTATGCCTAGCCAAATAAAGTTTACCATGGAACCAACTCAGGCTCCGTCTCGACTTCGTATCGTACGCCGAACATGGGTCAGAACCCTTTCCGCCCCACCTTTAATTGACCTGCTCAACTTATGACGAGCCGAGCGACAACAGCAGCTTCATCAGCCCGACTAGCAACAAGTCAATTGAGTCAAGCCTCAACACTTGCTGCTCCACCCTTTAAGTGTTACCAGTGCAATAAGGAAGGGCATATGGCCAGAGATTGTAGAGCGCGTGGGTACAGCAACAACTCGAAGAATCCACCCTACGCTAGGACTTTCCAGCCACGGGACAATCGAATGCGAGGAAAGGTGTTTGTGGTGACGAATGAAGAAGCTGAGGCGAATCCCGATGTATTGATAGGTAAGTTGCTAAACACTACTAACTTATAGGTACTAATTGTCTTACTTCATGTAACCTAAACTACCTACAAACCCTAGGTACCCTGAATGTCTCGATTATACCCGCACGAGTACTATTCGACTCGGGCGTGACCCACTCTTTTGTCTCCTCAAATTTTGCAAGTAAGATGAAAGATCAACCAAGAGACATCGAGCATGAGCTAGTAGTTAACACACCGATAGGCAGTGTCGTGAGCTTGAAGGAGGTCTACGATCCTTGTCAGATTGAGATTTCTGGGAAGAAACTAACCGCACGATTGATTGAGATTGATATATGATTTTGACGTAATCTTGGGCATGGACTTGTTGTCTGCCTATGGTGCACACGTCTTGTGTGCAAAGAAGGAGATAAGGTTCAACTTGAAAGACGGGTCAATTTTCACCTATCAAAGTGAACCTAAGAAGAAATCCAGGAGAATAACTCTGTCAGCCCTCCAGGCGCCAAAGTTGCTTGACAATGGATGCCAAGGCTTTTTGGCCACGGTAATAGACATGGAGGCAAAGACCATTGGAGGAACTAGAAGTCATCAGAGAATTTCCTGATGTCTTTCCAGAAGATTTGACATAGCTACCACTCTACCGCGATATAGAATTCGCGATTGATCCGATTCCTGGAGCAGCACCGGTATCTAAGGCACCATACAGAATGGTGCCGATTGAACTGAAGGAGTTGCAGGTTCAACTTTAAGACCTGCTGAAGAAAGGATTTGTACGACCCAGTGTATCACCCTGGGGAGCACCCATGCTATTTGTTAAGAAGAAGGATGGTAGTATGCGGCGATGTATCAACTACCGCGAGTTGAATTAGCTGACCATCAAGAATCGATATCCGCTACCGCGTATCGATGACCTATTTGATCAGCTACAAGGAGCGAGAGTTTTCTCCAAAATTGATCTTAGGTTGAGATACCATCAGTTGAAGATTAGGAGCTGTGATATCCACAAGATGGCATTCCGAACTCGATATGGACATTATGAATTCTTAGTTTTGTCGTTCAAGTTAACCAACGCCCCGGCAGCATTCATGGATATGATGAATAGAGTATTCCATGACAAGCTGGATAAGTTCGTCATAGTATTCATTGATGACATCCTGGCTTACTCTAAGAATGAGGAAGAACACGCGTGACACCTTACTTTAGTGTTACAGCGATTGCGAGAACACCAGCTCTTTGATAAATTCAGCAAGTGTGACTTTTGGCTTCACCAAATTGGATTCCTGGGACACATCGTCACCAAAGATGGCATCAAAGTAGACCTAGGCAAAGTGAAAGCAGTTCTTGAATGGGAAACTCCAAAGAGTGCTACTGAGATTCGAAGTTTCTTAGGACTAGCCAGATATTACCGACGATTTATTGAAAATTTCTCACAGATTTCTGCACCAATGACAAAACTTACAAGGAAGGGTGCTAAGTTTGAATGGAATGAAGCATGTGAGGAAAGCTTCCAGGAATTGAAGAACCGATTGGTAACAACTCCAGTTCTAACCATTCCAGATGAAACCAGAGGAATGGTAGTATACACCGATGCATCCATAATAGGTTTAGGTGGCGTCCTGATGCAGAGAGGTAAAGTGGTTGCCTACGCCTCCAGGCAGTTGAAGGAACACAAGAAGAACTACCCCACTCATGACTTGGAATTGGCGGGGGTAGTTTTTGCGTTAAAAATCTGGCGACATTACCTATACGGTGAAAAGATCGAGATCTTCAGCGATCACAAAAGTCTGAAGTATTTCTTCACCCAAAAGGAGATGAATAAGAGACAAAGGCGATGGTTGGAATTGGTGAAAGACTATAATTGTGAAATCCAGTACCACCCTGGTAAGGCCAATGTTGTGGCGGATGCACTAAGCAGAAAATATTAGATTGCATCCCTTGCATCTCTGGTCGTAAGTGAGCAGTTAATAGAGGAAGCTCAAAAATTTGATTTGGAACTCGTGATCAAAGGAACGGCTATGCTATTAGCAGCTATGAACCTACAGTCGTCGATACGAGAGGAAATAATTACGAAACAACCATTGGATCCCGAGCTGACCAAAATAATTTGAAAAGTTCAACAAGGTGTCCATAAGGACCCAGATTTTTTCCTTGGCCCAAGATGGTGCATTGAAGTTTCGAGATAGATTGTGTGTGCCTGATGATTTTAATGTCCAAGACCGAATCCTTAAAGAGGCGCACAGCTCACCCTACTCAGTCCACCCCGGAAGTACAAAGATGTACAAAGATTTGAAGAAGTATTATTGGTGGATGGGAATGAAGGAGACCATAGCAATATACGTGTCCAAGTGCCTCACTTGTCAACAGATAAAGGCGGAGAGACATCGACCATATGGACTATTACAACCACTCCCTATACCTGAATGGAAGTGGGAAAGAATCACTATAGATTTCGTGACAAATCTGCCCAACACCAAGAAAGGTATGAATGCAATTTGGGTGATTGTAAACGGACTAACAAAGGTGGCACACTTCATACCCATCAAGATAAGTTATCCAATGGAGAAGCTTACCCAATTATACATTAAAAACATAGTTCGCTTACACGGTGTGCCTGTCAGTATTATGTCTGACAGAGATCCTCAGTTCACTTCAAGGTTTTGGAGAAGTTTGTAACAGGCATTGGGATCTCAACTAAATCTTAGCACAGCTTTCCATCCACAGACGGACGGACAATTAGAAAGGACTATTTAGACTCTAGAGGACATGCTCCGAGCCTGTGTTTTGGAAATGAATGACAGTTGGGATGCTCACATATCACTGATGGAATTTGCATACAATAATAGATATCACTCCACCATTGGCTTGGCACCGTTCGAAGCACTCTATGGCAGGAAGTGCCGAACTCCATTATATTGGGACGAAATCGATGAGCGAAAATATCTCGGACCCAAAATGATTCAAGCGACTTGCGACAAGGTGGATGTCATAAGAGAGAAGATCAAGACAGCGCAATCAAGACAGAAAAGTTATGTGGATAATCGAAGGAAAAATATTGAATTTGAGGTCGGAGAAAAAGTATTCCTTCGAGTATCTCCAACCAAAGGATTGCTATGTTTCAACAAGAAAGGCAAGTTGAGCCCGAGATTCATCGGTCCTTACAAAATTCTTAATAAGGTGGGACCCGTAGTATACTAACTAGCTCTACCACCATCTTTGTCAGGCGTCCACGATGTTTTCCATGTGTCAATGCTGAGGAAGTATATTAACAACCCGACACGTATCATCAACTAAACCTGAATAGTTGGATGTGGATATGACCTATGAAGAGCAACCTATAGAGATATTGGACAGAAAGGAACATAACCTCCGAAACCGCATCGGCGCTTTCGTGAAAGTTCGATGGGGAAATAATCTAGTAGAAGAAGCTTCATGGGAACGTGAAGAAGAAATGAAGGAGAAGTAACCCCAACTTTTTAGATTACAAGGTAAGCAAATTTCGAAGACGAAATTTTTTGTAAGGTGGGGAGAAATGTCAAACCCTGCTTCTGACTGGTTGGATTTTTGATTGAAAGGTAGGAACCCCTGTCCAGGCAACCAGGATCACTGTGGAGCATCACTCCACTCAATAAGATCAATGAGAATACTTTGAACAGGTTTCCCTATATATCTATCAGAAGATGGATAGCAGACCCCTACAACTGTGTAGCTCACAGCTTGATATACGGTTTGGATCCCAGGTAATCTCTCTCTTCTTTATAATGGTGAGACCCACCTCTAAAAAAGTGTGTAAAATCCCCTATGTGGCACGTGGGGACAAAGCCCTGACCAAGGGTCAAACCCCTGTGCAAGCCCCATTGAATTTCAGCTCACTGGAATTCTCTAGACGATGGCACTGGGCGATGCAGCAAGGCCCAGTGACATCACCCAGTGGCTGTTTCTAAATATTTTATTGAATTTTATTTATGGGGACCACCCAATATGGACATGGGTACCCTCCACTGATAGAGGGAAGTCTGGACCACCTCATACCCTTGGTTCATTGTGGACCCCACCAGTGAGCCCAGACTTAGTCAGAATCAATTTAAAAATTGATTTTTAAAAAGGGCCTTCATAGGCAAACATGCCTCAGTGAAGGGGGGCTCTATAAATAGGAGGGGTTTGAGCTCATTTAGAGCCCTTGGCTTATCTGAAATCCGTGGGTGAGAAGAGAGGAAAGAAAGGAGAAAAGAAGGAGGAGGAGCTGTTGCCACCCCCAACCAAGGCTGGTTCGAGCCTCCATCAGGCCTGCTCAGGTATAAAAAATACCTATGCACCTTTGCTGTCCCCATCTCTCCTCTATATTTGATATGATTCTGCTCCCTGGGCAGCCCTGAATAGCTAGGGTTTGCCCAGATCTGCTCCAGATCTCCCATGCAGGCCTTATGCATGGAAGATCCCTGATTTTTGTATAAATTTAATGAGTTGTTGTGCTATTCCTTGGGCCAAAATCTGGCTGTGCACAGCTGCACTGGCCAGAATCCCTCCTGGTTGACTGATAGAAGCCCTGGATGTAAGCTAGGGTTGCACAGACCTAACCATAGGTAATCATAGCCATGAAACCTGTTTTACATCCATTTCCAGCCCTACATGTGGCTGGAATCGAATTCCAAGTGTTGAGAAAATCCTATGACACTATTCACTAGGCTGTCCGGGCAGCCTCTGGCAGCCTGATGGTAGACCTAATGGATGATCCATTTGGATCAAGAGGTAGGCCACCCCAAGGGCTACCTGATTCCCCAAAAATGTAGAGGATCAGGATTGGGCATAACCTGAAAAGCCCAGCCTTGGAATCTCAGCCCATTGTCGATTTGCAGCCTCTGGGCGATGCTGACATCGCCCAAAGCCAACGCCCAGTGAATGGAAAGTTGCTGTATTGCTGATCTAACTTTGGGGAACCTCACCCAATGGCCTTTGGACACTATGGAAGGTTGGGAAATGACCAAAAAGCCCTTCCCCACATCTATCCTTAATTGGAGAATGCTTGGGAACCCAAGTGGGTCCTGCTGTGCTTGGTTCTACAACACAGACAAGCTGTGGACAGCACTGTGGACTTGATCTGATCTAGGGTTAGGTACAACCATTGAAATGACTATTTTACCCTTTATGCCACTAACACTGGTTGAGGCACCGGGACATGAGCCCAGTGATCCCAAATGAGTACCAATCAAGTATCAGATCAACCCAGTAAGCTTAGGTTAACCCTAGGAGTACCAGTGATAGACTGAAACCCTAATATAACAACTTTTGATTTATATCTAGGAATTGATCCCGTGCTCGAGGACAACAATCAGACTGCTGTTGGAACTAAGTTTACTAACGAGTATCTAGAACCCAACCCAGGTGAGTGAACAACATTATCATATGTGCATGTGTAATTATGATGCTATGCCGGCTATTTAATTTAACATGTAATTGATGTGTTATTTAAATTCTGTAAAATTGTGCAAACATGTTACACATTGATTGTCTGTTGATCAACACTCTGAAAATATCTTATGAATGTGATTGTTAGACTAGATGTCGTAGTCGGCTTGGAAATGAGGCCTGTGGTAGCCCGTAGAATGGGATGCGGTTGACACCACCCGACTCATACGATGACATATAGACATGGGGCTAGAGTTTCATCACCCGTGCTATGCACCCTTGCCAACAGGGGTTTAGGTGTTGGATGCCTGTGGGGGCGACCATCAGAAAATGAGAAAATAGAAAAATGAATGAAAGAACACTGGAATGGTGCATGAATGAAAGAACACCGGAATGGTGATATTGAGCTATATGTCGGGCTATAAGCCAAAAAAGAAAAGAAAAGAGAAAAGAAATGGATTATCCCACGGGTTAATCATAGAGGGCTGGCCCGGCTGACCTTGGTGACTGATGCGGGAGCTGACTGGTTCTCTCCGATAACTCAATGGGTGTATCGCGAGAAGGGGTTAGAAGCCCGCACTAGGGATACATGTATTGGGGATTGTAGTAGCGCTAACCTAACTTAGTTGTATTGTTAGGTGGCTAATAAATAATCTGGACTTACACATCATGTAGGATCATATGAACTGTGAATTGTGATTGCTTGTGCATACATGATTGATGTTATTTGCTCACGAGCTCGGTGGGGCTCACACTCTGTTATACAATGTTTTTCTTAGATGATTTTATAGATCAATGCCAGTGTGGCATGGAGGCTTATCTCGAGGAGGAGAATCCTAATTGTTACGATGATGTTGGTGTGCACCCCGATGAAGGTCATACCGATCCTGCATACCTTCTCGGTGGTCGTGGATGAAGACCGTTGAGGAGTGCTTCTGATGTTTTGTTGTGGGAACACCTTTTTGTTTTGCTAGGAGTTTTCCCCGTTTTGACTGTGGATCAGTCGTAGTTTCTTTTTATTTCTTTTTGGGGTTGAGTATGCTCACCCTGTATATGTCTATGTATGTAGTTCTGTACTTATCAGTTTGGTTTCTTTGTTTGTGGGTGGAGGGAAATGTACAAACTATCTTATGTATATATTATCACCATTTCCCCATATCGCTATGCTTCCTTTCTTTATTGAAATTGTAGTTATCTGTAGCACTCTAATCTTACTTATGGTAACAAGCTGAATGTGGTTCCATGATCGTGAGCACAGCTTCTAGATCCGTGGGATTTGGCGAATTGCCGTTATGCAATTCGGGTCACCTACCCAATCCTCCTAGGGGGTGGTTTGGGGTGTGACAATCCGCCTCCCCTCTCCCAACCCAAGCCCAAAGAAGAGATCCAAATCTACCTAGCCGCAACCCCGATAGCAGTCAACGCGGTGCTACTAAGGGAGGAGGGCAGAGCATAAAAGCCCATATACTACGTCAGCCATGTTTTTGTCGATGCCAAGACGAGGTACTCCAAGTTTGAGAAGATAGCGTTCGCCCTGGTAATGGCCGCCAGAAAGCTGAGGTCATATTTTTAAGCTCACCCGATTACTGTATTGACTGAGCAACCGCTTCAGAAAATATTACACAAGCCGGATGTATCGGGTCGGTTGATCATATGGGCGGTGGAGCTGAGTGAGTACCATATAAGCTATCGCCTGAGGACAGTGATAAAGGGGCAAGCTTTGGCCGACTTCATCGTCGAATGCACCATACCTAACACCAAAGGTCGAGGAGATAAACTTACAGAAGAGGCCGAGGTCAAAGCCGAAGTCAAGCAATCATATATCATGAACGTAGATGGCTCGAACAACTCCGCCGGTAGTAGAGCGGGACTAATATTAGTTACCCCCGAGGGGTTTCGCATTTAATACGCTTTGAGATTCAAATTCCCAGCCTCCAACAACGAGGCTGAGTATAAAGCCCTCCTAGCTGGACTCCGAGTCAGCAAGGCCATAGGCATCAATCGACTGAAGGTGCGAAGGGACTTATTACTCATGGCCAACCAAGTAAACGAAGAATATGAAGCCAAAGATGAAAGAATGATAGCCTACTTGAGCCGAGCCCGAGCACTGATCTTCGAGCTCGAGCATTTTGAGATGGTATGAGTACTAAGAGAAGAGAGTGTTGTGGCCGACTCCCTCTTAAGGCTAGCCGAAGCTGACTTTCCAAATCTGATCCGATCAGTGTACATAGAAATTCTAGAAAAGCCCACAAGAAGAAAGCGTCGTACACATTGAGGAAGATGGGCAGACTTGGATGGACCCGATCGTCAACTATCTGGAAAATGATCAACCCCTGGAGAACCGAGATGAGGCAAGAAAGGTCAAGATCCAGGCCGCAAAGTACATGATGATTCACGGGGTCTTATACAAGAGAGCTATCTTGGCTCCCCTCCTCCAGTGTCTCGAACAGAAAAAAGCCGAGTACGCCATGGCGGAAGTGCACGAAGGGATATGCGAGAGCCATATGGGAGGCCGAGCACTAGCATATAAAATACTTCGGCAAGGATTCTACTAGCCAAGAATGCAAGAAGATGCCATGAAGTATGTAAAGACATGCGAAAAGTGTCAACTGTTCAGACCCATTCCTAGCCCACCCGCGATGAAGTTGACCACGATGCTGAGCCCGATACCGTTCGCCATGTGGGGGATGGATATTCTCAGAGATTTTGTCCCGACTTTCAGAAATTGAAAGTACTTGGTTGTAGCCATCGACTACTTCACTAAGTGGGTTGAGGCCGAGCCCTTGGCCACCATCACCGAGAAGAATATGGAGAAGTTTTTCTGAGACAAAATCATCTATCGATTCAGGCTACCCAAAGTGCTCATCACGGATAACGGTATACAGTTCAACAACCCAAGCTTCCGAGAATTATGTAAGCACTTCTACATAGACTTCCGCCTGATAGTAGTAGCTCATCCAAAAGCAAATGGACAAGTAGAAGTGTTCAACCAAATACTATTAGTAGGGATCAAGAGGAGATCGGACGAAGCGAAAGGAAAATGGGTGGAAGAGCTATCGGGCGTGCTTTGGACATATCGGACCACAGTGAGAACGCCAACCGGAGAAAGCCCATTTCAGCTGGCATACGAAACTAGAGCGCTCACTTTCGTGGAGGTAAAAGCCTCATCATATAGAGTGCTCAACTTCAACGAGAAAACCTATGAAGATAGACTAAGAGATAATCTTGACTTCCTCGATGAAGTGTGTTTTACTTCGGAATACCGCCTACCAACAGAGGATGGAAAAATACTACGACTCGAGGGTAAAGAAAAGACACTTTTGTCAAGGAGACCTCATCCTCAGAAAGGCAAGCGCATCTCTACCAAGGCAACAAGGGAAGCTCGTACCTAACTGGGAGGGACCATACATAGTCTCCAAGCAAATCCGCCCAGGAACATATCGCTTGCAGACTCCGGGGGGCAAGAAGATACCTAGACCGTGGAATGCCAAGAACTTGAAGAAATTTTTTCAATAAAAGTGACAAGTATTTTGTTTAGCACGGCTTAAACTTTGTCTATTTTTTTTCATTTACGCCCTCGGCCTCGACCTCGGCTTTCATGTTCAGTTTAGAAGTTTGTTTGAAGTTTGAAAATTCAACATCAATAAAATGAGATTCTTCTCCACTCCCGAGTTTGTTTCAAGCCTACCATGTACTAAGTCATAAGACCAATCCTTATAGATGGGCCAACATCAAAGACTGACCCTCATAGGTCGGCAACTAGGTTATAAGACCAATCCTCACAGATTGGCCGAAGTCGAAGATCGACCCTCATAAGTCGGCAACAAGGTCATAAGACCAGCCCTCATAGGCTGGCTGACCCTTAAGACTAGCCCTCACGGGTTAGCTATGTTCCAACGCTAAAACCAAGCACGGCAATCGAGTCAAATATTAAGGCAAAGAAAAATTAACTTAGGAAGGTGGCTCGACAGAGAGATTGGACTCGGTCTAACATTCATAAGCTAAGGTCAAGCACGATGATCGAGCCGGCGGCTAAGGTTAAAAGAAAATTAACTAAGGCATTAAGCTTGGCTGAGAAATCAGGCTAGGTACAATGTTTTTACGCTAAGGCTGAGCACCACGACCAAGCGGGGCTATAGTTAAAGGAAATAAATTTGCTAAGGCATAGAGCTCGGGTGAGCAGTCAGACTCGGTACTAGGTCTCGGTGCTCGAACACGAGAACAGCGTTGTCAAAGGGATAAAAGGAATCCGCTGAACACAAACACTTAGACAAATTTGGAAGAAAATATTCATTTCATTAATTGAAAGCCGAAAGCTTAGCACGGTACATACAAAAGCCAATGGCTTGGCACAGTTAAAAAAAAAAAAAGAGAGAGAGATTGTTCTTAAAACCCCGAACACGGGGACATGTACATCATTGGAAAAAGAAAGAGGGAACCTTCACAGAGCGGGGGCATCACGGGGATCCTCGACAGGGAGACCCTTCGGGTCTTCAGCATGAGTTCCTGGCTTGGCCAGTGGGCCGACCTCGGTAGAGACGGCCTAGAGAACCTCGACTCCATCCTCCTCGCCCAAGTCCTCCTCCACGATGGCCGCGTCGTCCTCAAATCGGGACAGGTCCAAGTCTGGGTAAGCGGCCCTCACCTCGGCCAAAAGCTCGGAGCAGCCCTCGTCATAGCCAACCAAATATGAAGGCTTCTGCAAACTGTGGCACAACTCTGCGAAGTCCTCCGACAGAAGGTACTTCCCCACAGCCTCGCTCTGAGCGTTGGCCAAATTGACCTCGGCTTTCTTCTTCACCTGCTCGAGCTCGCCCTTTAAGGCCCACACCTCCTTCTCGGTCTGGACTCAAAGAGAGTCCATCTCGGCTTGGAGGGCCCCGAGGTCAGCCTCGGCCTTCTTTCTCTTCCCCTCCTCCTCCTGACGCGCCTGGATGGCCTTCTTGGCCACCTTCCCCGCCGCCGCAGCCTGAGCCTCTAGAGAGGCATTGTCCAAAACCACTGCTTCAACCTGAAGAGCGGCCTCAACCACCTTGGAGAAACCCTGGGAAAGGAGACCAAAGCAGATGTCAGAGCGCCGACCACGAAAAAGTAAACGAATAATAGTATAAGGGAGAAGAACTCACCATAGCCACATCTTAAAACAGCGTGGATAAGAGCTCGATGTCGTTCAGGTCCGAGAGAAGAGCCTAGTCAACGGGAAGACGATCGGCATTGAGCCACTCCCGAGCATGGTCGGCCGAGTCACCCTGAAAATGATGCCACACAGGTTGGATCGAAAGGTTACTGGAGGAGGCCCTCCCCAGGACCAAGCTGGCCACGCCCGAGCCTAAGGACACCTCGGGGGGATTGGTGCCCTTGACGTTGAAGGATAGCTTGGGGCACTTTTGGTCCTTCTTCTACGGGCTCAGATTGCCCTTCTCCTTCCTCTTCTACTCCCTTTTCGATGGGCTCAGATCGCCTTTATTCTTCTCAGCTTCAAGGCTGACTACGGTGTCCATGGAGCTCGGCACGACCAGCGCCTTGCCCTTTCTAGCCTTGGAGGCCCCGACCTTCCCCTTGGCCATCTCGGCCGCCTTCTTCCTCCTCTCCTCTGCGAGGTCGGCCTTCAACCGAGCTGAGTCGAGCTGGGAGATGTTGCCGACCAGTGGAAGAAAAATAAGAAAAGTGAGGCTACAAAAAAAAGGTCATAAGTGTCTGAGCTCGGCTCGGATTTCCTACTTGGGGTCAACCTCCACAATTGGAGGAACTCCTTATTCAGGAGCTGAAGAACATCAAAGGGGGCGTGTCAAAGGATCTGATCGTATGAGACCTGTTCGTACTCATTCAAAGGCAACACCCAGTTGACATAACTTAATTTTATCTACTTCCACTCGGTTCGAAAGGGACAGTTGGGAATGGAAGCAAAGAAGAACCGAGGCTTCCAGTGTTTGTTGGAGGTCGGCACTCAGCTTAAGTATTTGTAAGAGTTTAATTCTAAGTACTTTTGCACATGGCGGGTGAAATAGTACCACCTATTGTCCTTGTACCTCTTCAAATATAAGAGCCAAGAGAAAAGATTCACGGTCGTAACCCGACCCATTCTATTGAAGAAGATGTGGAAGTCGTACATCAGCAACCATGCGTTTGGGGTTAGCTGACCTAGGGACAGATGGAAGCGATCTAGGATCTCATCCACCAGGTCGAGCATAGGGAACCTGAAGGCATACTTGAAGGTGATCTCATACAGAGCCACCTCACCGGGCCTAAGGAAGCAGGCCATCTCCCGAGGATGCGGAGCTCAGAGTTATATGTCCTCGAGAATGGTGTATGTCTCCCTCAACACTTGGAGCTCAGCCTTGGTGACCAAGCTCTCGACTGAGCTGACACTTCCCTTGACGGGCTCTGGGACATCTGAAGAAGAGTCGACCGAACCGATCTCATCATCAAAAGAACTCTCTTCATCTGATTCTTCATCTTCTCCCGAGGTCGATCCCGAGCGCTCAACACGATCCTCGGGGATGGGCTGAGCTTGATGGCTGGACTCTTGGGGTAGAGGAGCTTTAGCACCGTCGTTCAGACGGGACACCACCACTTCGGGCTCATCTGAGCCCGAGCCCAGAAGGTCTACTAGGGGAGATAAGGTAGAGAGCTCCGGGCTCAGGCTCATGATATCGCATACCCCGGTGAGAACTTCGCCTTCCGAGCTACTACCAACTGACATTGTGGAGGGGAAGAAGACTTATTGGTTGGACGAAGCTGGAGCAGCGAGCTGAGCACTTGGAAGAGCTAAACACGAGAGAATGTTGAGCGCTTAAAAGAGCCGAGGATTCTGAGTTAGCTGAGCACACTGAAGGTTTGAACAAGAACAAATGAAAGAAGAACCTTCGCTATTTATAGTCACCAAATCGGGAAGATCCAACGGCCAAGGAAAATCCTAGGAGATCTAACGGTCCAGATCAAGAGATGGTTCAAATTCCCAAGTGCCATCATTACGCCGAGTGACGTGTCGCTGACAGCATTAATGTCAGAGTCCGTATGAAACGTCAAATCCTCATTGAGAACGGACTCGAATTCAGCCTCAGGGCGAAGTGATCGAAACACCGGAGACTGTACTCACCAAGGTCGAGCCAAGCCTTGATGAGTGGGGGGCCTGTGATGAGCCATAAAACCACCCTCCATTCAGAAGGTAACACATGGATTGATCCAGGCCGAACCCGAGAACCGAGCCGAGCTAGAATATGTGATACCAAGCATCGAAGAGGAGGACGATCACCCCATTCGCCAAAGCGACTGAGCAGCGAGGCCGAAAACTAGGGTCGCCAAGCACCGAGCCGGGCCTACCCTGATCGGCCATACGGCCGAAGACCACCGAGGACAAATACCTGACTGAGCTCAAGTATGGTCTGTCACGCTAACGGGCTTACCGAGCCGAACATCACACCGAGGCTCGACACGCCCGCCATTCGTGCCGCACGCAAAGCCGAGCATTAAGGGCACGGCCGTCCGAGGCCGAGACCCCTCCAGAGGTAGTAACTGCGACTTGCCCACGATCATGGGGCCACATCATCGTATCCAGACAATCATGGAATACGAACCGGGCCGCAATCCAGCGACGTAATCGCATCACGCTCCAATAAGGACTCTTACCTTATTAAGAATCTGACTCCGAGAATAATTCTCATCTTCGTTCCACATGGAAGAGCCCAACCAAAAAAGGACTCTTACTCAACAAGGACTCATCCCCGCTACCTCAACTTCATCCTATAAATACCCAATTAGTATGAAGCTCAAACGCTCATCTCGCTTTTCACTAAGTTGAAATGCTATTGCACTGGAGACTTGACTTAGGCATCGGAGAGTCCTTGGCCGGAGCCACACCAGCTCTCTTGGGCTCACTCGGTTTTTTACAAGCTCATCCTTGGACGAACCGGGTGACGGAGGTTTCCACACGCAACATCATATTCAATAAAAAAAAGTTTACAATCATCCACATCCAACTTAACATCATATCCAAAGGTAAAAGTCTTCTACAACCACTTCAACTTTTACATCATATTCAAATCAACATTAACATCATCAAATTAAAGTCTATTCTTCTAATTTCTTCACTGCCTACCCTCCTCTCTTTGAACTTCTTTCTTATTCTTTTCTCTTGCTTTCCTTTTCTCTTCCTTGGCTTTCCTTTGTGCTTCAGTCCTGGCCTGCAGATAACTGTATTGTACATGTCACATACCATGTCCCAATAGCCATACTTGTTTGGGTCTACCAGTGTAGGTGTCGAGGTATTCATGGAGTAATGATAACAGATAATTGCCCTAACACCCATTGCTTCAGAAATTAAATGACCTAAAAAAAATAACGAAAATTAGATACAACTTTATTAAAGCCTAGATTTTCCCCAACACATACCTTGATTCATAGACCTAATAGCCATGACAACCATTGAGCTACATATTGATACATAGTTGAATGGCAACAATCAATTAGACAACATCAAAGAACTACTTGAATAAGAACAGAAAGGAGTGGCAATCCTCAATTGTTCTAAATGGGTCCACTCAAAGGGTTGAAGTAAGGCCCAATAGACCCAATGACTCATCTAACCAACTTTAGGTGACCTAATGTCTGCCATAATTGACCCAAGTGAGACTGTGAATTCCCAATTGGATAGCCAAAAGCCAAATTCAATCTGAATTTACATCCATAAATCTAAAAGCTAATGAATTCAAGAGCCCCATAAAGGGGTTTTACCTTAACCTCTGTGCTCAGGATACATATGTGTTTAACAACAATGTTTCAAAGTTCAAGAATCTTTAAGCTTTAATGCAGATAATAAGAGCTTACAATACATATATTTCCAAAGGATCCCTATAGCTATTAAGAGTGAGCATGCAACACAATGCACGGCCAAGATAAGAAGCCAGCATATTAAAATAATCCCAAATCTAGCAGTTTGAAGCTGAACAAACTTTCCAATTGACTCAAAAATCCATAGCAACAGCAACAAATAATTTTACTAGGATTTTATGGAAGTTTTTTTTTGGGAGAATATCACAGAATTCTGATATCAAAATCAAACTGAATCAGAATTTCCAATAGAAGGTGTAACACATCAAAAGCAATCATGCCTTGGACACTAGCAAACTCAGTTCCAAGAAAATACAATCACTAGCCGATTCAATTCTGCATCATCTAATCAAAAGCACACATGTTGACTTTGACATTTTATGTGGCTATGATTCAATAAATTAGGAACAGCGAGAAATACAATCAATTCATAGAGAGAATGGAGCACACAGGAACCTGTCTTGGAGTCGGATCATTCTACTCATCAAACAAAGCATTTCAACTAAGTATACCAAACAGAGGTTGAAAAAATTACCGAAAATTAATCCCAAATTTCACATCAGTTTGTCTTCAACCTTGAAAAATAAAATAAAAAAGTGATTAAATGAGAAAGGTCCAGTGGAAGGGGGGAAATTTTGAAAGCATGGACCTCAATTCTAGCTGGAAAAGAACTTGCATAACTCGATGTAAGGTAAAAAAAAAATGAAGCAATCTATCTTGATTTCAGTCTGAACTGAAGCAATAAATATCCTCAAAAATTATTGTTTCTCAGTGGGATTTATCAATCCTATGAAACATCTAAATCCTCTAAATCCTAATGTCTATATCAAAAATAGAGATTAATTAGGAATGAAATTAAGGGGAAAACCTTACCTTCAATTACACAGATACCAGAGATTGCAAAAATTGATTGCACTACCACAGGTTTCAACCCAATAAGAACTTAGGAGGAGAAGAGGGGCACCATTCGAGGTCTTCGTTTGGTTAGGAGATTGATGGGTCACAAGGTGTATACCACTCTTTTCCAGTCAATATTACCGGCGGAGAGTGTTTGAATGAGGAAAAATAGCATTGGAGATACCTGCTACCAAGCTCTAGTTCCATCGGAGTGTTCGAATGAAGGAAGAAGAAGAAAACTTCTTTTTCATTTTCTCTCTTGTTATTACAGGGTATTATTGAAATATTACTAAAATAAGGGCATTTTGATGTTTAATTGAATATATTTAGGATGATGTCATCACTTAATAACGATTTTTCAGGAAATATATACGATTGATAGAATCTTTTGATTTCAAGAAAAGGGAGACTTATTACTCAATACCCATGGGTGGGGCTTGTCATTCGAACATAATTGAGGGGAGAGTAATTTACCCTAAAGAAATTTAGTAAGAGCTACCAAGTTCTTTTGGGCTGAATGGTGGTTAGCCTCTCAGCCGTTGTGCTTATCTCATTATGCACTTTCTCCTCTACCTGTCTCTGCCAAGGGGTCATCCATTGCTAATTTAATCTCTGATGGAGGAGGGTTTCCATCACAAGTGCTATCCCTGCTCCCTGCATCTCTTTCAACTCAATTGGTTAATGTTAGCTTTAATATTTCTGATGACAGATGGTGGTTCTCTCTTTCCAAAGATGGGAAATTTAAGACTAAAATCGCTGCTAGATCTTTAACGCCTAGAGCTAACTCATCTTTTAGTTTGATTTCCTCTTGGTGGAATGTTTTTTGGAAGCTTAAGATTCATCTCAAGTTTAAATTCTTTTTCTGGCGTTTGATAAATGCAAGACTTCCGGTCAAGGCTTTCATTTCAAAATGGCTTCAGATCGACCCTACCTGTGGTTTTGTGAAAATTGTTCTGAATCCTATTGGCACCTTTTCCTATCTTGCGATTGGGTCAAACACATCTAGACAGCTGGCCCTCTGGGACTAAGGACTGAATTCCTATCTTATGATTCCTTGATTGATTTTTGTTTGGTTTTTTTTTTTTTTTTTCCCCTTCTAGACAGCTAGATAAAACTTCTAGTATTTGGTTTTTTGAGGTGTTCGTTATCACCTGTTATTTTATATGGGCTGCAAGAAACAATGTCCTCATGAAGTCCACTTCACCCGATGCCAAATGGGTGCTCAAACAGGTTGATCGCTGGATAGCTAATCTAGACATTTCTCCCCTTCCTATTTCATCCCATTATGTAACTGAGGATCCTGCCATACAATACACTATTTCATGTTGGTCTTCTCTACCAATTCTTAAATTTCCTGTTTTGATCTGTGCAGGTGTCCAGGATCCGGGATTAAGCTTTGCGAGCTGGTCGAATATCATTTTGTTAGATGGAAGAATTTTATCTTTGTCTGTAGGGTTTATAAACGTTTCTTTAGCTTTGGAGATAGATCTGTACAGCATCAGGATGGGTCTTGAACAAGCTCGCGAATTTGGGTTGGAGATTAAAGAAATGTGGATAGATCTGTACAACATCAGGATGGGTCTTGAACAAGCTCGCGAATTTGGGTTGGAGATTAAAGAAATGTGGTGCTCTAATCATGCGATCACTGACGTTCTTCCATCTCCATCTCGTACCCCCTGACTGTGGTATCTAATTAAAGATTTATTATATATTAGTAACTTGGGTCCCAATATCACATATATACCTGTACTGGATCGATTTTGTTTGGGCATAGCTCTTAACCTAGCCAAATATGGCCAAACCAAAAACAGTGTACATCTTTCATTTACGTAACATATTTTATTTCTTTCATCCAAAAAAAAGAAACATTTAGTAAGAGCCAAGCAGTCTGGAAAAAACAATGGGGTCCTATTTTTCAGTTACCGACGCATCACATGGAGTCGACATTGTGGGCCCATCATCTAACCTTTTTGATAATTACATTGTGATTCATGAATATAACGGCAAAAAGTGTAGCTGCACCGGATTGATGGTTTCCATTTCAATCGGTTCTTGGTTCTTTGTTGATCTTTCAATTTTGAAACAATCGGAAAATTTGGAAATTTCTCCTTCCGTCTCATTTAATAATTAATTCATCTTAAAATCAATTCCCATGGCAAAAGGTTTCGTGCTCCATCTTGCACGACCCTCGTTTGGAACAATAAACCAATCGAATTCCTATCGCAGATTAAAACACCCTTACTTTCACATGCTTTTCGTTGTTCTCTTTCAGTTTTTTCATATTCCAATGCTCCACCGGAGATAGTACCAAACAAACACGCCTTTCATATATTTCCTCTTCTTCCGATAAATTTTTCAGATTCCAATGCTCCATTGGAAACAGTACCAAACGATGGCCAATTCACGAATCATCATAAGGGGCAGTTTTTATAGTTTACCCACCACGCTTTCCTTTCAATGCTTTTCCTCTCAATGCTTTTCCTCTCAGATTCCAATACTCCACTGGGAATAGTACCAAAATATGTTCCGGTGAAAACGGGCCATCACTCTTGCTTTCCATTGTCTTCTTATCCTCTAACTTCTCACAGCACTCTCCACCCCAAAAATATCAATCTAAAATAATTAATAAAATAAAAACAATTGTGTTCAAGAATCAGACGTGGGCCTATCAATGGACCAGATTTTATATCCAATCAGATGAGAAGGATCTACTCATCTTACCCAATATCTGATTAATACTGGGAGGGATATTGATAATATGTATATCCGTTCCAATTAAGACATACCGCTCCCATCTCATTATTGATATAAATATCATGTCATATCATATCATATTATTATACTATTATATAAGTGCATGAACTCATATTTTGTGGCTATTTTTTCACTTGACTTTTCTATCCATCTTTTACTTAATGTGAGTGGTAGCAGAACGTACGTTTTGTGAATTTATTTCCACGTATATTGATTATAGCCATTGATGTTTCATGAAGTTAATCTAAGCCATTGATTCAGTTAATAACTGGTTCCCAGCTTTTGTGGTGAGAGCCTCTCTCCCCTCCCCCGTCACCTGTTGCGCCGCTGCAACCCTGCATATTGTTTCATCGAAATTGCGCATCACTCATCTTTGTGATTTTGGCGGCTAATTTCTTTCATTCATCTCCCCTTTTAGATCCCCTCTGTAAATCGCAAATTTGTATGAAGGAAGGAAAAAAATATAAAGATGAAGTATTCTCTTTACGTTTCATGGGTTTTGTTTTTTTTTTTTCTAGTGAGAATCTAACAAAGTGAAAGAGATCTTTGAAAGATCTAAGAAGGTATTTGCAGGGAGGTTTAATTTGTTGGATTACAGCTTGAGTTTTGGGTTTTTTCTTGTCATTTTGGTAGAATCGGAGAATCAGAAGTTGAAGTTAGCATGTTTTTTTCTTGTCGTTTTGGTAGAATCGAAGAATGAAAGTTGAAGATATCATGCTTCTGTTTTGGCTTTATATAGTTCAAATTGGATTTTGAAGAAGACTCTTGGTTTATTGCGTTAGTGGCAACTAAAGATTGTTAAGAAACACATCATACTAGTTCGTTGTTGGGAATTAAATTTCTTTAAATTCACAATTTGATATACAGATGATATCCGGAGATGAGCTTTCAATTCCCACTTTCATCAGAGGTTTCGCTCATGAGGAAACCAATCCCAATCTTAATGCTCCCCCAAATCCAGCTCTACGTCCAGTGATGAAGAAGAGGAGGAATCCTCTATTGCTTTTTAGCATTGGATTCCTCATTTTCCTCTATTGCTTCAAAACCTCTTTCTAATAAATGGCTGCAAACCCATCGCTTTTGTGTCTGGAATTCTTGTTCTCAGAACTAGATGCCAAGACCCTCTTCATCAAGGCTTGTGAAGAATTAGGGTTCTTCAGGGAGATCAACCATGGCGTCCCAATGAAGTTCATCTCCGAATTAAATTCAAAAGATGTGAAGTTCTTTTCTTTCAACAGCTTGAGAAAGAGAAAGCTGGCCCTGTTGATCCATTTGGTTATGAAAGCGGAAAAAATTGTCAAATGGATATATTTCGACAGGAGTGGGGAGGTAGTCCGTGGAAAGGGGAGTTGCAGCGCCATATAATGAGATTTGAGGGAAAAACGGTAACAGGTAATATCGGTTAATTAAGATAGAACTATTCAACGACTGAGATTTACTTGATTAAAATTAATGATTGAATTTCATCAACGTACTGCAAACCTCCTCTTACCCGCGTTCCACGACCTTTTAGCCTTTACTTTATCTTCTTTATTATATATTTATTTCAAAATTTTGATATCCTTTCTATTTGTTTTAATATTCAATTACTCATTTAAAAATTAATTTCCTTATTCTTCCCATCTCTCACGTTTCGTTCCTCATATCTCTCTCTCTCCTACTTTCCTTTTTATCCGCTCTCTCTTTTTAAAATATCCCACTCTTCCTATTGCGGGCTCCCATCCCAATCTCTATCTTTCTAAGTTTTCTTGTTTATCTAACCCAACCCTCTCTTTCATTATTGTTCTAAAAAAAATTTTTGTTCTAAATGTTTCCCAATCCCCGGAGTCTTCCGACTTGAAAGCTTCCCATGCCGGAGCGTGGGACGAAGATGGTACAGCGCCGCCATCGTAAACTCTAATGCCAACTTGTCACCATGCTCCTCGGTGGTCACCATGTCGACGTATAGATTCAATAGGTCGGCTTCTTTTCGGGTGGCGGTGTTATTGGGTTTTTGTTTGGTCTCTTCTTTCTCTTCTTCATCGGCCTTGGCTTCGTTCTGTTGGAAGCCTTCCGGTGGCGGCAGCACTTTGATATCCGACATATCCTCTTCCTCTTCTTCGACGATGGGCTTTGACATCTTTCTCTTCTTGGACGATGAAGTTGTTATTCCTTTGTGGACAGGTGACTGCTGATGTGTCGTGCTAGACCGATGATGACGTGGTGCCACGCCAACCAAGATTTTGAAGTTCTTGGTGGCTGGAATCTGTTCTCTCAACCACAGCTTTTGACATCTTTCTCTTCTTGGACGATGAAGTTGTTATTCCTTTGTGGACAGGTGACTGCTGATGTGTCGAGCTAGACCGATGATGACGTGGTGCCACGCCAACCAAGATTTTGAAGTTCTTGGTGGCTGGAATGCGTTCTCTCAACCACAGCTTTTGAGTGGTTGAGACATCCAATGAGAACTGAGAAGGGAGGAATTGTCGCACACTTATTAAACGTCCCGTCCTTGATGTCAACTTTGAATTTTTATCCAATTTTTATCTGAAAACCCGTGAGTGAAGTGGAAATATATTAATGGCTTGAGCGTTGAGCCATGTGAGTGAAGATTTCCATTAAGGAGCTAAAGATCGCATTTCTTCGCTTCAAAATCCAATGGAGCAGAAGATTTTGAGCCGAGTCCAGCCGATAAGGGCTCTAAAATAAGCTCTAAATTAACCTGCAACGACATGAGACATTTCAGCTTTTGTTTGAAAGCAGTTTTTCTATAAAAACTGAAGAAGTCGAAGTGGTGCTAGATCTCTCATTCTCCAATTTTATCGGAACCATCTTTCCAGTTCTACTACTTCTGCGAGCAAGCCCTTCTTCATGACTACAACACTCACCGAAGAACAACAACAGGCTTTCTATTGCCATGGAGAGAACTGGCAAGTGGTAAGTATTACTCAGAATTAGGATTTCTCAGTTCCTCATAATCTATGTTTCCAGTTTAATTTTTCATTTTTGGGTTTTAATTCTTGTTTTAAAAATTGGTTTTAGGGTTTTCTCTCAGGCTTTGTTTAATTGCAAAGGGAATGCAAATTTTTGATGTAAAGAAAATTTTTTTCCCAAGGAAAATAATTATAAGTGTCTGGCTGCCAAGGGAATGTATTTCCCATGGAGAATAAATTTTCACATGTAAAATAACATTGGTATTTATTTTTCCCGACCAAAAACACATGTAAAATCAAAACCCGAGGATTATCGACTTCGCGGCGTTGTTCTCTCGATTGAAATATTAGAACCTCTGAAAGCGTTGGAGAACCTTGGAAGCTCTAACGTCTCTGGTGCTGGTCCGAACACATTGATTCTCTTTCTCTATGAGAAGCTTGGATGCTCTGAGCAAGCATTGGTTCTCTACCTGAGAAGCTCGAATGGTCTGATTTGATCCAAAGTTCAATAACACTGCTCTGATCAGGTACTAAATCTTTTGCATTTTGATGATTTAAATTAAAATAGAATGAATCGAGTTGGATGAGTGAAAAAACCCTAAGTTTACCCCGGCAGCTTAGCTGTCCTTGCATAATACCTGATGTGGGGTTGCTTGCAATGATAATGTTGGTAGAACGAGCCTTGAAATGGTCTTGC
The DNA here is from genome assembly GCF_018873765.1 of Telopea speciosissima. Taxonomy (NCBI): domain Eukaryota; kingdom Viridiplantae; phylum Streptophyta; class Magnoliopsida; order Proteales; family Proteaceae; genus Telopea; species Telopea speciosissima. The sequence continues at coordinate 45,974,448 of NC_057916.1, forward strand.
ACTGTGAGTACTCCTTAGTAATGTGAATAACGGACTTGTACGGATCTGAGCATCCTCTCTTAATGGTTAGGTTTTTAATGATATTTTTATGCCTCTGGAAGGTACTCTCATTTCCTTCTTTCTCTTCTCTGGTTTTGTTCACAAGGCAATTTCTATAAGAAGTATAGTCTGCCATTGTTCGTGTAAGGTTTCTGTTTTAGGGCTAGGATGATTGTTGTTTTCAATTTATAGCATTGTTTAAAATTAAAGAAAATTTTATATTGACTTCAGATGGGGGGAAGTTGTCTCCACAATTCCTACAATTGGGTTTAATGGTGAAACGGTGCAGTAAAACAATATCAAATTTCAAGGATGGGATCTAGGTATTTCTATCTGTACCTTGATCTATCACTATATGTGTTGTGTGATTTTGAACCTTGGCATTTATATTGTGTTTTGATTTGATGCTTGTAAAGAATTAAGGACAATCATAGTTCCACAAACAAATTCTGCATTCCTGCTTTCCTACTCGAACACAACATCAAGAGTCTGAAAAGAAAAAGAGAAATTAGAAAACAATTTAGAAAAAAAACTATGTGCCTGATGAAGATTAGCTAGCTTACTGAATATGCATCTACCTTCAATAACAGTATGAGAAAGATCTCCTCATTCAAAAGAAAAACTGGTAATCTTTGACAGATTTGGAACTGAATGGGAAAGATAATCTTAAGGCACTTCTTCTTCAACCTTTAGAAACATTTTTTTTTGGTTATAGTGTCTCAACCAACTCCGAATGTAATTGTTGTGCAAAGATTTCTGCAGGAGAGAAATCTACCGGTGGCACAACTGATATACTAATGAAGTAACTAGAGGGAATTGGGAATAACGAAGGTGAGACTGCGAAATACTCTTTCTTTATTGAACACTGAATATTGTTAATTGAGTTCCCCTTACTTGAGGGTCTAGCCCTTAATTTATAGCAATGGATGTAAGGTTGGGCCATCCTTCCCCTTTCTATAGTTTCCTTTCCTGGGTGCACGGTTTTAGGAAAGCTCCCATTCCCGTTGAGATTCCCCCCGTAAATCTCGGTATCTCCACGATTCTTGACACAAGTGGGACCTTCTCTTGGTGGTTACGTAACTGCCATAGTGGGGCTTAACTTCATAACCGTCAGGCTTGTGGGAGCCTCCTAGCATGCCTGCAACTTCTTTTGCTTTGTGAATCGTGGGGAGTCCACGTGTACGGTCAAGATTTGGAGTACAAATTATGGCGTATCATTTGCCCTTTCATAATCGTAGTCTTTTACCAATTCCAACCATCGCCTCTGTCTCATATTCAGCTCCTTTTGGGTGAAGAAATACTTCAAACTTTTGTGATCGCTGAAGATCTCGCTCTTTTCACCATATAGGTAATGTCGCCAGATTTTTAACGCGAAAACTACCGCCGCCAATTCCAAGTCATGAGTGGGGTAATTCTTCTCATGTTCCTTCAACTGCCTGGAGGCATAGGCGACTACTTTACCTTTCTGCATTAGGACGCCACCCAATCCTATTCTGGATGCGTCGGTGTATACTACCATTCCTCCGGTTCCATCTGGAATGGTTAGAATTGGAGCTGTTACCAACCGGTTCTTCAATTCCTGAAAACTTTTCTCACATGCTTCATTCCATTCAAATTTGGCTCCCTTCCTTGTGAGTTTTGTCACGGGTGTCGAAAGCTGTGAGAAATTCTCAATAAATCGTCGATAGTAACCGGCAAATCCTAAGAAACTTTGGATCTTAGTGGCACTCTTCGGAGTTTCCCACTCGAGAATCGCTTTCACCTTGCCTGGGTCTACTTTGATACCGTCCTTGGTGACGATGTGCCCCAGGAAACCAATTTGGTGAAGCCAAAATTCACATTTACTGAATTTAGCAAAGAGCTGGTGTTCCCGCAACCGCTGCAACACGAAAGTAAGGTGTCGCGCGTGTTCCTCCTGATTCTTAGAGTACACTAGGATGTCATCAATAAATACTATGATGAACTTGTCCAGCACGTCATGGAACACTCTGTTCATTATATCCATGAATGTTGCTGGGGCGTTAGTTAACCTGAACGACGGAACTAAGAATTCATAATTATTGAGTTCGGAATGCCATCTTATGGATATCACCACTCTTAATCTTCAGTTGATGGTATCCCGACCTAAGATCAATTTTGGAGAAAACTCTCGCTCCTTGTAGCTAATCAAATAGGTCGTCGATACGCGGCAACGAATATCGATTCTTGATTGTCCGCTTATTCAACTCACGGTAGTCAATACACAGCCGCATACTACCATGTTTCTTCTTAACAAATAGCACCCGTCCTCCCCAGGGTGATACACTGGGTCGTATAAATCCTTTCTTCAGCAAGTCTTGAAGTTGAACTTGCAACTCCTTCAGCTCGATTGACGCCATTTTGTACGGTGCCCTAGATACTGGTGCTGCTCCAAGAATTAGGTCAATCGCGAATTCTATATCGCGGTCAGGCGGTAGCTGAGTCAGATCTTCTGGAAAAACATCAGGAAATTCTCTAACTACTTCCAGTTCCTCCAATGGTTTTATCCTTGCCTCCGTGTCTATTATCGAGGCCAAAAAGCCTTGGCATCCATCGTCAAGCAACTTACGCGCCTGGAGGGTTGACAGAGTTATTCTCCTGGATTTCTTCTGGGGTTCACTTTGATAGGTGAAGGTTAACCCGTCTTTCAAGTTGAACCTTATCTTCTTCTCCGCACACAAGACGTTTGCACCATAGGCCGACAACCAGTCCATGCCTAGGATTACATCAAAATCATTTATATCCATCTTTATCAATCGTGCGGTTAGTTCCTTCCCACATATTTCAATCTGACAAGGGTCGTAGACCTCCTTCAAGCTCACGACACTCCTTGTCGGCATACTGATCACTAACTCGTGCCCGATGTCTCTCGGTTGATCTTTCATCTTACTCGCAAAGGTTGAGGAGACGAAAGAGTGGGTTGCGCCCAAGTCGAATAGTACTCGTGCGGGTATGGTTGAGACATTCAGGGCACCTAGGGTTTGTAGGTAGTTTATGTTACATGAAGTAAGCCAATTAGTCCCTATAAGTTAGTAGTGTTTAGCAACTTACCTGTCAATACATCAGGATTCACCTCAGCTTCTTCATTCGTCACTGCAAACACCTTTCCTCGTGTCTGATTATCCCGTGGCTGGAAAGTCCTAGCGTAGGGCTGATTTTGCGAGTTGTTACTGTACCCACGCGCTCTACAATCTCTGGCCATATGCCCTTCCTTATTACACTGGTAACACTTAAAGGGTGGAGCAGCAGATGTTGAGGCTTGGCTCACTAGACTTGTTGCTAGTCGGGCTGGCGAAGCTGGTGTTGTCGCTTGGCTCGTCACAGGTTGAGCAGGTCAATTAAAGGTGGGGCGAAAAGGGTTCTGACCCAAGTTCGGCCTACCATATGGGGTCGAGACAGAGCCTAAATTGGTTCCACGGTAAACTTTATTTGGCCAGGTATAGGTTCAAAAATTGTTTGGCCTTTTGCCCACAGGCGACGTCACAGCCTTCTCTTTCTCTTTCTCCTTAAATCTATCTTTCATGGTTTTCGCCTTGTCGACCATCTGAGCATAATCTCGAATGTCCATGATTGACAACACGGATCTAATCATAGTCTTGAGTCCTTTCTCATATTTCTTCGCCTTACTAACTTCTCCCTTCAAATGCTCTGGATCAAAATGGAACAAATCCTCAAATCGCTGTTGATAGTCCAGCACTGACTTAGTTCCTTGCACCAGTGCGATAAATTCTGCTTCCTTCCTGCCCTTAAAACTCTCAGGAAAGTAGTTCTTGAAGAAGACCTCTTTGAATTGCTCCCACGTGGGGTTCGGGTGAGTAGCTTCCGAATTAGGCCTAGTTGCCTTCCACCAAGCTTCGGCTTCATTCTGCAACTGATAACCCGCACATATCAACTTATGTGCATCCGTGCACTCAAGTACTTCAAATGCCTTTTCCAGGGCACTGATCCACCGCTCCGACTGCATCGCTTCTGATGTTACTTTGGAAAATAAAGGCAGTTGGAGCTTCTTAAACCTTTCCATAACCTTGGCGGTAGAGTTTTTTGCTAAATGTTGAGGTACTGGTGGTGGAAATAGTACGGGTCGATTGGGTGGTGGTGGTGGTGCAGCACGCTCGTGCATCATGGTTGCAAATTGAGTTGACATTTAACCAAGCAATTCTTATTGCTGTTGCATGGTCCGCATCATAGTGGTCATGAATGCAGTCGCGTTACCAGCTGCCACATTTGGCTGAGGTGCAGCAGTAGTGGCTTCAGCAGCCGCTGGTGCTTCTGAGGAAGCAGCCGATGCCTCAAAGTTTTAAGCCTTAGTTCCATTAGGCAGCTCAACCTCCGCTACAACCCTAGGTTGTTCACCTTTACGACCTCCACGAGAACTTCTAATGTTGACCATTGTTGCTTCTCTGAAAATAGGAGCATGTTCAATATTCCCAATTTCATCTATGTGGATAACTAGTTGTTTTCTAGCTAAGCAGGTACAAATCTAGTCCACAATTCCAATGAGTATCATGAGTCATACCAGTAAGGTAGTTTGCTAGATTCATTATCTTGGTTTCTTAAGTGATGTGTCTTATTGAATGCTTTATGTTTCACTTTCTTATGCATTTTATGGGTCAAGATTCTATGCATGGCACTAATGAAAAATTTCAGAATTTTAATTATTTACCTGATCTAGCAGGCAAGCATCTCCAGCTTCTTCCTAGTCACAAATTCCATTGCGTGCGAATATCCTATGTCAGTTGTAACCTCTTTGACTAATGCTAAATAGAAATCCCGTTCTCCTTGCTCTGTAACTTTTGCAAGAGCTAAGTATACTACTAGTAGGTTCTCGGCACGGGCTCGGGTATCACGTATCCTAATCAACCTCCTTCTCAGTTGCCTAATAAGTTGCATGATGTCAGGGTTCCCAAGCTGGCTGAGGTAATAGGTCCTGCCACAGAAAATGGTTCTAGGCATTAGGGCATACTTAATTAAAAGAATTAAGTACATATCTACTGAAATTTTAGTGACTACGGATAAAATTCTAACTTTTGGGTTGGGTCAAGGTGCCCTATCATCTAAGTACTTCGATTGGTTTGACAGCCTATTCTTGGTCGACCTAGTCCACGATTTGGGTAAGATCTACGCTCCCCGTACTTACTAATCTCTTATTACAACATACCTATATATCTAAGTTCTGTTTGCATAGCAACACTACAATCAGCTTGTACATCACAATATTCAAGCATATAGTAGCTAGGTTGTATTCACCAATCATTATACACATTTATCTATATGTATTAAATATTTATCATAAACATGTCAACAAAAGTTTTTCAAACCCTATGTGCTCTATTCAACAGTCAAATAGAAATTTCACCCCTTTGGGTTTAAGAAAGTCGTGTTTGCTTAGTACTGGATTAATTTATTGTTTTTTTTTTTTATATTCATTTTTTTAAAACCATTTGAGAAAGTTCATATTTTTATGTTCATTAGGGGTAATATGGTCAAATCTCAAGTCCTTGTATGTAAATAGCCCAAAACAGCAAAATTGCACACACTGGGCGATGTCTCTAGGCGTTGCCACGTCGCCCAGTGCCATTGCCCAAAGAATCGGGCGTAGGCTTTTTAAGTCCGAGAGGGGCCCATTTTGGTTCTATTCCTCTCAAAACACACCTAATCACATGGGAGAAGCTCTTGGAGGGTAGTGTGACCTATTCCACACCAAATCCTCACAATCCCCCATGATTTTCGCGAGTCTACACGTGCCTAGGTATGCTTTCTTCACTACATTACCTAGATAGATGTTTATTTCTTTAAATCCTTCCATGGGTTAGGGTTTCTCTATTCTTCCTTACCCTAACCTAATTATTTTTATTATTCCTTGTAGGAGATGTCTACAAGCCATCGTACCGCTAGGAAATCGGTAGCCCAAAAGAGGCTATGGGTCGAATTCGAGGAATCATCCTATTCTACGGTACCACCTTCGTCCCCTAGAGAGGATTCATCTTCCGAGGAACCAGATTTCGGCCACCATCTTTTCTCCAGGTATGAGTACGCTAAGGAGTGGAAGAATTTTGTTTCCGTAAAGATAGTGAATGGCCGGGTGGTGCGAGTAGAGGACTTCCACCAATACAACATCTTCGCCAGATTTAACGCCCCAGGTTGGGCATCAATGTTGTCTCCTACCGAGCCTTGTTATCCCAACTTGGTTCGGTTTTTCTAAATTAACCTGGGGCCTTCCAGTGCCCAGGAGTTTGGAGTGGAGAGTAGGGTGAAGGAAGTGGATATCAGGCTGACCACTACCCTATTGGCAGAGATTTTGGGCTCACCTGACACAGGAGAGAGGGTTTACTATCAGCCTCGTATGGACATATCAGATATGTTCTCTTTGGAGACCAGGAGGATGGTCTTCAAAGCATTGACAGGGTCACAGAGCACACCCAAATCCGAGATTTCTTACAAACCCAGTGCCCATGTCATTAGCAGGTGTGTGACTTACAACATCTACCCTAAAGGCGGTAACAAGGGTAGCATATCCATGATGAGGGCATACATTACTTACTGTCTCGGGAGCTGGTCAGGGGTGTCCAGTCATCAACCTTCCCTATTTATTACTTCAGGTGATGCTCTACCACGCCCGGAACCCAGCTGATGGGAACCTTCCTTATGGGAAGTTCCTCACCTTGGTCTTTCAGTATTTTAGGGTTGCATTGGAGGGTGAGTATGTTGATAAGACCAGATCCAGGCCCATAGACAAGACTTCCATTCTGAAGATGAAGGTGCTTGGGGAGGATCCACCAGAGGACGAGGGGCAGGAGGGGATGCAGCAGGGAGAGGAGCATGGAGTGGAGCATGGTGATGATGTGCACGATGAGGAGGTGCAGGGGATGGAGCAGGGAGACATCGGGGTAGCTACCCAGAGCATACATGTAGAGGAGTAAGGCCCAGGTCAGGGTGGTTTTGAGGGCATTGACACTCAGTTTTCTGACTTACCCGCTTATGAGGCGACAGGCACTACTAGCTTCCAAGTTCCAAGACCTCCAGAGTGGGCGTAGTTGATGACACACTTCCAGAGTCTTGGCACTCAGCTCTCTAGCTTGGCGACCAGGGTGGATCAGGGCTTCACTTCTTTAGAGACGAGAGTGGGGTCTGTGGAGCAGCGTCTAGACTTCTGGGACAGGTTCTATAGAGTTGACTCTCGCTAGACTCAACCTCCTCCTAGTGATCTGCCTTCGACTGAGTAGTTTTAGCAGTTTCGGGCATTCTCGCTATGTGGTTCTGATTACTTTCTTTTTTTTTTTGTTTTTGTTTTTCTTTATGCTTATGTACTTTTCTTTGTTTGGAACGAATCTGGTTTAGTGCTTGTTCGTTGTTTTTTTTTATCAGCTGTGTAGTTATTGCATTTCAGTTCATGTACTTGAAGCTTATGTAATGGCTTAGTTGTAATTATCTTTTAATTAATGGACTTTATGCACTTTTGTTTATTTACATCTAACCCCCTTATGGCTTTTAATTATTACATGTTTTACTGTTTAAAGCTTATTAGTCCTAGTCTGCAATCCATAATCATAAGAAGAGCCTCACTCTCTGATACCAAGCTTTGTCACACCCCAAACCACCCCCTAGGAGGATTGGGTAGGTGATCCGAATTGCATAACGGCAATCCGCCAAATCCCACGAATCTAGAAGTAGTGCTTACGATCATGGAACCACAACCATCTCTTTACCATAGGTAAGATCAGAGTGTCACAGATAATTACAATTTGATAATCAAAAGGAAGCATAGCGATACGGGGAAACAGTGATAATATATACATATAAAAGTTTTACATTTCCCATCAATCCACACACAAAGAAAGCAAAGAAACAAAGCTGATAAGTACAGTACTACATACAAAAACATGTACAGGGCGAACATACTCAACCCCAAAAAGAAAAAGGTAAGAACTACAACAACCAAATCAGAATGGGGATAACTCCAGATAACCTAAAAGGAGTCCCCCAGCCAAAAAGCTATCACGAACACACTTCAATGGTCTTCATCAATAACCACCGAAATGTGTGTAGAATCGGTATGACCTCTGTCGGGGTCCACACCAACATCGACATAACAACCAAGACTCTCCTCTTGGAGATAGTCTGCCATCCCACAGCGGCATCCACCTGCAAAATCATCTAAGAAAAACATTGTACAATAGAGTGTGAGCCCCATTGAACTCGTGAGCAAATAACATCAATCATGCATGCATATGCAATCACAATTCACAATTCATATGGTCCTACATGACATGCAAGTCCAGTTTAATTATTAGCCACCTAGCAATACAACTAAGTCAGTGTAGTGCTACTACAATCCCCAATACATGTATCCCTGGTGTGGGCATCTAACCACTTTCCCACGATACACCCATTGAGTTGTCGGAGAGGACCAGTCAGCTCCCGCACCAGTCACCAAGGTCAGCCCGACCAACCCTCTATGATTAACCCGCGGGGCAATCCATTTCTTTTCTCTTTTCTTTTTTGGCTTATAGCCCGGCATATAGGTCAATATCACCATTCCGGTGTTCTATTCATTTCTTTTTCTCTTTTCTCATTTTCTGATGGTCGCCCCCACAGGCATTCAACACCTTAACCCCTATTGGTAAAGGTGCGTAGCACGGGTGATGAAACTCTAGCCCCATGTCTATATGGCATCGTATGAGTCAGGTGGTGTCAACCGCATCACATACTACGGGCTACCACGGGCCTCATTTCCAAGCCGACTGTGGCATCTACTCTAACATTCACAATCGTCATAGAAGAATTCACAGTGTTGATCAACAGACAGTCATTATGCAGTGATTTGAGTAATTGAACAGAAGTAAATAACACAACAATTATATTCAATTCTTATTAGCCGGCATCAGATCATGATTACATTTACACATATGATAGAATTATTCACTCACCTGAGTTCGGTTCTAAGACCTCAGTTGCAAACTCAGTTCTTGTCACACCCCAAACCACCCCCTAGGAGTATTGGGTAGGTGACCCGAATTACGTAACAGCAATCCGCCAAATCCCACGGATCTAGAAGCAGTGCTTACATTCATGAAACCACATCCACATCTTAACCATAAGTAAGATCAGAGTAATACAGGACATCTACAATTCAAAAGTAAATGGAAGCATAGCGATACGGGAAATGGTGATAATATATACATATAAAGTCTTGTTTGATACATCTCCCGGGCACACACAACCCACAACAAAGAAACAAACGCTGATACGTATATATGAAAATATATACAGGGCGAGCATTCTCAGCCCCAAAAGAAAAACAAAATAAAAACAACACAACCAAGTCAGAACGGGGATACTCCAGAAAACCCAAAAGGAGTCCCCAGTCAAAACATCACATGCACGCTTCAATGGTCTTAATCAACAACCACCGAAAACGTACACAGAATCGGTATGACCTCCATCGGGGTCCACACCAACATCGTCAAAACAATAAAAACTCTCCTCCTTGAGATGGCCCGCCATGCCACAGTGGCATCCCCCTATAAGATCATCTAAAAAGAAATGGCATATAATAGAGTGTGAGCCCCACCGAGCTCATGAGTAAATAACATCAATCATGCATGCACATGCAATCACAATCCACAGTTCACATGATCTACATGATATGCAAGTCTAGATTTTATTATTATCTACCTATCATTACAACTAAGTCTGGTCTTGCCACTATAATCCCCAATACATGTATCCCTGGTGCGGGCTTCTAACCCCTTCCCGCAATACACCCATTGAGTTGTCGGAGAGGACCAGTCAGCTCCAGTACACTAGTCCTTAGTCAGCCCGACCAGCCCTCTGTGATTATCCAAGGGGACAACCGTTTCTTCCTTCATGCACCATTCCGGTGTTCTTTTATTCTTTTTTTTTTTCACTCCCTGATAATTGTCCCCACAGGCATCCAACACCTCAACCCCTGCTGGCAAGGGTTCGTGGCATGGGTGATGAAACTCTAGCCCCACGTCTATATGGCATCGTATGAGTCTAGCGGTGTCAACCGTACCCCATAATACAGGCTACCACAGGTCCCATTTCCAAGCCGAGTACGACATCTAATCTAACAATCTCAACCATCATATAGAATTCACAGTGTTGATCAACAACAGTCATGCAGTGATTTGAGTAACTTGAATTATAAATAAATAACACAGCATTCATGATTCAATTATTAATAGCCAGCATCAGATCATAATTACATTTGCACATACGATAGTATTATTCACTCACCAGTACTTGGCTCTAGGTACTCAGTCACAAATTCAGTTCCAGTAGTTGTCTGATTGTTGTCCTCGAGCACGGGATCAGGTCCTAGACATAAATCAAACATTATCTTATTCAGTTATCAGCTCTATACTGGTGATCCTAGGGTTACCCTAATTTACTGAGTTGACCCGGAGTTCAATTGGTTAACTCTTGGTATCACTGAGCCTTACACCAAGCCTTAGGTCATGTTTTGGTGCATGGGCCAGTGCTAGGGCACAGGGGCAAATTGGTCATTTATAATACCAGAACTTGCCACTAGGTCAGAACATGGTCCCACAATAGTCTGTGACATAATTACACTGCTGTCCACTTTAGGTCAGCGATGTAGAATCAAACATAGTAGTGCACAGTCACATGCGGGGCCCACTTAGGGTTCCAAAATATTTTTTATTTATGGACAGATGTGGGGGAAGGGCATTTTTGTCATTTCCCACATCCCACAGTGTCCAAGGATGAAGGCCATCAAGAAATTATAGATCTGCCCGTTCATTTTTGAAAGATTCCATCACTGGGCCTTGCACTGGACCTTGCTGCATCGCCCAGTACCTGCAGAATCGACCTTGGGCTGAGTTTCCAAGGTGGGGCCTACAGGGCTGGGCCCACACTTGATCCTCTGCATGTTTAGGGATCTGGGTAGCCCTTGTAATGGTCTATCTCATGGTCTAGTCGATTTCATCATCAGGGTTCCAGTCAGGCTAACTGTGGCTGCCTAAATAACCCTGGTGAATAGTGTTTAGAGTTTTGGCAAACCTGAAATCTTGGATTCAGCCACATGCAAGGCTGGATATGCATGTTCAATAGGGTTTCAGGGCTGCAACCATCTAGGGTTTGGTCTCTGCAGCCCTGGCTTGCAGTCTGGGCTTCAATCCATTAGCCAGAAGGGGATCTGGGCAGTGCAACCATGCACAGCCAGATTTCGGCCAAGGTAGCAGCATAACTCAATATTGATTTTCATAGAAAAACCTAGATCTACCATGCACAAGGTCTGCATGGCTGACCTGGACCAAGACTGGGCAAACCCTAGCTTGTCTGGGCTGCCCAGGGACCAAAACATCACAAAAATAGAGAAGAGATGGAGGCAGCAGGCTTGAGGGCATAGTTTTATACCTGAATAGGCCTGAGGGAGGTTCGGTTGTAGGCTGGAATGGCTGCAGCTGGTGTCCTTCCTTTCCCCTTCCTTCCTTCTTCCTTCCCTTCCTCTCTTTTCTCTCTCTTCTTTCCTTTCTTCTCTCTTTCGGATTCAGATTTGCCAAGGGCTCTAAAATGAGCCCAAGGCCTCCTATTTATAATCTTAGCCTCTACTGAGGCCTGTTTGCCTCCTTAAGCCTCTTTTAAAAAATTCATTTTTGAACTGATTCTGTTTGATTCTGGGTACACTGGTGGGGTCCACACTGAACCAGGAATATGAGGTGGTCCCTCAGAGTCCCCTTTATCACTAGAGAGTGTCCATGGTCAAGTGGGGTGGTCCCCACATTTTTAATAATTAAAAATGTGCAAAAACAGCCACTGGGCGATGTCTTTGGGCCTTGCTGCATCGCCCAGAGAATTCTAGCAATAGAATTCAAAGGGGAACAGCATAGGGGTTTGACCCTGGGTTAGGGTATTGTCCCCATATGCCCACCATGGGTTTTCACATGATTTTTTAGAGGTGGGTGCCTCCATTTTAGGGAGAGAGAGATTACCTGGGATCCAAGTCATACATCAGTCTATGAGCTGTGCAAGTACAGGGGTTTGCTATCCATCTTCTGATAGGTATATAAGGAAACCTATTCAAAGCATTCTCATTGATCTCATTGAGTGGAGTGATGCTCCACAGTGATTCTGGTGGCCTGGCCAGGGGTTCCTGCACTTCAGTCAGATTCCAGCCAGTCAGGGGGCAGGGTTTGACATTTCTCCCCGCCTTACAAAAATTTTATCCTCGAAATTTGCTTACCTAGTAATCCAAAGAGTTGAGGATACCTCTCCTTCATTTCTTCCTCATGTTCCCACGAAGCTTCTTCCACTGGGTTATTTCCCCATTGAACCTTCACGAAAGCGACGGTGCGGTTTTGGAGGTTATGCTCCTTTCTATCCAATATCTCCATGGGGTGCTCTTCATAAGTCATATCCATGTCCAACTGTTCAGGTTCAGCTGATAATACATGCGTCGGATTGTTTAAGTACTTTCGTAACATTAACACATGAAAAACATCATGGACGTCTGATAAAGATGGTGGTAGAGCCAGCCTGTATGCTACGGGTCCCACTCTATTTAGAATTTCATATGGACTAAGAAATCTTGGGCTCAACTTGCCTTTTTTGTTGAAGCGCAGCAGTCCTTTGGTTGGAGACACTCGAAGAAATACTTTCTCTCCGATCTCAAATTCAATATCCTTCCTTCGATTATCCACATAACTCTTCTGTCTTGACTGAGTTGCCTTGATCTTCTCTCTTATGACATCTACCTTATCGCAGGTCCCTTGAATCATTTCGGGTCTGAGATATTTCCGCTCACCAACTTCATCCCAATAAAGTGGAGTTCGACACTTTCTGCCATAAAGTGCTTCGAACAGTGCCATGCCAATGGTGGAGTGATAGCTATTACTATATGCAAATTCCACTAGTGGTATGTGAGCATCCCAATTGTCATTCATTTCCAAAACACAGGCTCGGAGCATGTCCTCCAGAGTCTGAATGGTTCTTTCTGATTGTTCGTCTGTCTGCGGATGGAAAGCTATACTAAGATTCAATTGAGATCCTAATGCCTTTTGTAAACTTCTCCAAAACCTTGAAGTAAATCGAGGATCTCTGTCAGACACAAAACTGATAGGCACGCCATGTAAGCGGACTATGTTGTCAATGTAGATCTGGGCAAGCTTCTCCATCGGATAACTTATTTTAATTGGTATGAAGTGAGCTGCCTTTGTCAATCCGTCTACGATCACCCAAATTGCATTCATGCCTTTCATGGTGTTAGGCAGATTTGTTACGAAATCCATAGTGATTCTTTCCGACTTCCACTCAGGTATGGGAAGTGGTTGTAAAATTCCAATCTACCAATAATATTTCTTTAAGTCCTTGTACATCTTTGTACTTCTTGGGTGGATGGTATAGGGTGAGCTGTGCACCTCTTTAAGAATTCAGTCTTGGACATCAAAATCTTCAGGCACGCACAATCTATCACGAAACTTCAATACTCCATCTTGGGCCAATGAAAAATCTGGGTCCTTATGGACACCTCGTTGAATTTCCCAAATTATTTTGGCCAGCTCAGGATCCAATGGTTGTTTTATAATTATTTATTCTCGTATCAACGGCTGCAGATCCATTGCTGCTAATTGCATAGCCGCTTCTTCGATCACGAACTCTAAATCAAATTTTTGAGCTTCCTCTATTAACTGTTCACTTACGACTAATGATGCGAGGGATGCAGTCTGAGATTTTCTGCTTAATGCATCCGCCACAACATTGGCCTTACCAGGGTGGTACTGGATTTCACAGTCATAATCCTTTACCAATTCCAGCCACCACCTTTGTCTCATGTTCAGCTCCTTTTGGGTGAAGAAATACTTCAGGCTCTTATGATCGTTGAAGATTTCACTCTTTTCACCATATAGGTAGTGTCGCCAAATTTTCAATGCGAAGACTACCGTTTCCAACTCCAAATCATGAGTGGGGTAATTCTTCTCGTGTTCCTTTAACTGCCTGGAGGCATAAGCGACTACTTTACCTCTCTGCATCAGGACGCCACCTAGGCCTGTTCTAGATGCATCCGTATATACTACCATTCCTCCAGTTTCGTCTGGAATGGTCAAAACCAGAGCTGTTACCAATCGGTTCTTCAGTTCTTAAAAACTCTTCTCGCATGTCTCATTCCATTCAAACTTAGTACTCAATGAATCAGCGGTAATAACCAGCCAATCCCAAGAAACTTTGGATCTCCGTGGCATTCTTCAGAGTTTCCCATTCGAGTACCTCTTTCACCTTGTCGGGGTCTACCTTGATGCCGTCTTTGATGATGATATGACCCAAGAACCCAATTTGGTTGAGCCAAAATTCACACTTACTGAACTTGGCATAGAGTTAGTGTTCCCGCAGCCGCTGCAACACGAATGTAAGATGTTGCACGTGCTCCTCCTCATTCTTAGAGTACACCAGAATGTCATCAATAAATACTATAACGAACTTATCCAGCACGTCATGGAATACTCTGTTCATCATATCCATAAATGCTGCCGGGGGCATTGGTTAATCCGAACGACAACATTAAGAATTTGTAATGTCCGTATCGGGTTCGAAATGCCGTTGATGGTATCCTGACCTAAGATCAATCTTGGAGAAAACTCTTGCTCCTTGTAGCTGATCAAACAGGTCATCGATACGCGGCAATGGGTATCGATTCTTGATTGTCAGTTTATTCAACTCGCGATAGTCGATACACAGCCCCATGCTTCCATCTTTCTTCTTTACGAATAGCACAGGTGCTCCCCAGGGTGACACACTGGGTCGAATAAATCCCTTCTTCAGCAGATCTTGAAGTTGTGTCTGCAACTCTTTCAATTTGACTGGTGCCATCCTGTATGGTGCCTTGGATACCGGTGCTGTACCAGGAGTCAGGTCAATCGCGAACTCTATATCGCGGTCCGGCGGCAACTGTGTCAGATCTTTTGGAAATATAGCAGGAAACTCTCTGACAACGCAAAGTTCCTCCAAGGGTTTTATCTTCGCCTTCGTGTCTATCACAGTGGCCAAAAAGCCTTGGCATCCTTCTTCTAATAACCTCTGCGCCTGGAGTGCAGATAATGTTATCCTTTTGGATTTCCTCCTTAATTCACTTTGATAGGTGAAGTCCGACCCATCTTCTAGTTTAAACTTTATCTTTTTCTCCGTACACATGATGTTTGCACCATAGGCAGACAGCCAATCCATGCCTAATATCACATCAAAATCATTTATATCCATTTTTATCAATCATGCGGTTAGATTCTTTCCACAGATTTCGATCTGATAGGGGTCATAAACCTTTTTCAAACTCACGACACTTCCTATTGGCATACTGACTATTAACTCGTGCCCGATGTCCCTTGGTTGAACTTCCATCTTACTCGCAAAGGTTGAGGAGACGAAAGAGTGGGTTGCACCCGAGTCAAATAATACTCGTGCGGGTATGGTTGAGACATTCAGGGTTTCACGAATTAAACCAGTTATTCTCTATAATTTACAATGTTCAACCACTTACCTGCCATTACGTCAGGGTTCGCCTCAACTTCTTCGTTGGTCAAGGCGTACACCTTTCCTTGCATCCGATTGTCATGTGGCTGAAATGGTCTCGCGTAGGGCTGATTAAATGAATTGTTGCCATATCCACGCGAATTGCAATCTCTAGCCATATGTCCTTCCAACATAGATAACACTTAAAGGGCAGAGCTCCAAGTGTTGAGGCCTTGCTTGCTTGACTTGTTGCTGGTTGAGTTGGCGAAACTGTTGTCGTCGCTTGACTCATAGTAGGTTGAGCAGGTCGAGTAAATGTAGGGAGAAAAGAATTCTGACTTACGCTCGGCCTACGATACAGAGTTGGAGTAGGGCTTGAATTTGTTCCTCGATAAACTTTGTTTGGCCAACCATAGGTTTAGAAATTATTTGATCTTTTGTTTAAACCAGGCAACGTCACAGTCTTTTCTTTCTCTTTTTCCTTGAGTCTATCCTCCATTGTCTTCTCCTTATCAACCATTTGAGCATAATCTTGAATATCCATGATTGACAAAACTGATCCAATCTCAGTTTTGAGTCCCTTCTCAAATTTCTTGGCCTTACTATCTTCCCCTTTCAAGTGCTCTGGAGCAAAGTGGAACAGATCTTCGAACCGCTGCTGGTAATCTAGTACCGACTTGTTCCCTTGCACCGGTGCGATGAATTCTGCTTCCTTTCTATCTTTGAAGCTTTCGGGAAAGTAGTTTTTGAAGAAAACTTCTTTAAACTGTTCCCATGTGGGGTTTGGGTGAGTAGCTTCCAAATTAGGCCTCGTTGCCTTCCACCAAGCTTCAGCTTCATTTTGCAACTGATAACCCGCACAAATAATCTTTTGTGCATCCGTGCACTCGAGTACTTCAAATGCTTTTTCCAAGGCACTAATCCATCTTTCCGGCTGCATTGCCTCAGAGGTTATTTTAGAAAATGCAGGCGGTTGGAGTTTCTTGAACCTTTCCATAACTTTGGCAGTAGAATTTTCCGCTAAGTGATGAGGCACAAGTGGTGGAAGCAGTACGGGTCGATTAGGTGGTGGTGGTGGTGCAGCGCGTTCATGCATCATAGTTGCAAACTGTGTAGACATCTGACCAAGCAACTCCTTTTGTTGTTGCATGGTTCACATCATCGTGGTCATGAACACAGTCACGTCGTCGGCTACCACACTTGGCTGAGGAGCTACTGCAGTAGCTTGTGCAGCTGCTGGTGCTCCTGATGAAGCAGCCGATGCCTCAGAGTTTTGAGTCTCAGTTTCATTGGGCAGTTCAACCTCTGGTACAATTCTAGGTTGTTTACCCTTACGACCTCCACGAGAACGTCTAGTGTTGACCAGTGTTGCTTCTCTGAAAAGAGGAGTGAGTTCAATATTCCAATTCATCTATACGGATCAACAGTTGTTCCCTAGCTAATAGATACTAACCCAGTCCATAGTTCTAATGAGTATCATGAGTCATACCAGTAAGGTGGATTATTAGATTCATTATCTTGGTTTGTTAGGTGTTGTGTCTTATTGAATACCTTATGTTTCTCTTGCTTATGTTGTTTTATGAGTCAGTATGTTATGCATGGCACTAATGGAGAGAAAGAAAAAAAAGATTTCAGATTTTTAAATAAAGACTTTTAATTAATTACCTGATCTAGTAGGCAAACATCTCCAGCTTCTTCCCAGTCTCAAACTCTAGTGCCAGTAGAAATTCTATGTCAGCTGTTACCTCTCCAGCTAGACTCAGGAAATGCTCTCGATCCTCGGGTCCACTAATGGCTGCAATAGCCAAGTAAAAGTCCAGTCGACTCTCAGCCCGGGGTAACACTAACCGTATCCATCTCAGTCTCTCTCGTAAATGTCTAATATAAAGCATGATGCTGGGGTCACCAGCCTTAGTCAACTCAGTGGTCCTGTCACATAACATGGTTCTAAGCATTAGGACATACTTAATTGAAAGAATTAAGTACACAACTATTGGAAACTTAAATAACCATAACACCATTATAACAAATCCTTAGGTTTGCTCGAGGTACCTTAGCGTCTAAGGATTCGATTGACTAGACAACCTATCAGATCCTGCTCTCAGCTATCCTATACCTTGGTTAAGGTAGGATCTATGCTTCCCACACTTAGTAAACACATAATACAACATACCTACGTAATCTAAGTTCTGTTTTGCATAGCAACAGTCCAGTCAGTTCGTACATTACAATAGGCAAGCATAAAGCATATTAATAATACATACCATAAGCTGTAATTATACATACAATTATACTCACAAATATGATGTACACTAATTATTTATTTTAACCTAACCATATAGATTTTCCCTAATCCCCAATGTGTTGCATTTGTAAAATTTTCACTCTCTTGGATTCATGAGATCTAAGTTCTTAGGTCATGAATTATTTAGTATAATATTTTATTAATATAATATTCTTATTATTTAATAATAATAATATTTATTATTTTTTTTTGTTTGTCCTTGTTTTTATGTCCTATGGGGTTATTATGCCCAAAATTAAGTTCCCATGTGCAAATACTGAGATTTCTACAAATTCACCATCACTGGGCGATGTCTTTGGGCGTTGCCACATCGCTCAGTGCCATCGCCCAAAGAATCGGGCTCAAGCTTTTTAAGTCCGAGAGGGCCCCATTTGTTCCCTATTCTATTCCAAACTTCTCCAAACCTTAGGGAAAAGTTCTTTAAGAGTAAGGGAACCACTTCCACACTATTTCTCATTGATTCCTCGGCCTATTTGCGATCACATACGCTCTCTGGTAAACTTTCTAGGTCAAACTTGTCTTTTACATATCTCTATTCACTTCCCCCTTGTTTTGGTTTTGATTTTCACCAAATTGCTAGTCCTAACTATGGGGTTCCTTTCTCTTTTGTAGAGAATGTCCACTAGCAGGCATATTACCCGTAAATCAGCAGCCTAGAAGAGGCTACGGGATGAGTCTGAGGATTCTTCCAACTTAGAGATTCCTCCTCCATCTCCTAGGGAGGATTCATCTTCAGAGGAACCTGATTTCGACCACCATCTTTTCTCCAGGTACGAATATGCTAAGGAGTGGAAGAATTTCATTTTCGTAAAGATAGTGAATGGTCGGGTGGTACGAGTAGAGGACTTCCACCAATATGCCCTCTTTACCAAGTTTAATACCCTAGGCTGGGCATTGATGTTATCTCCTACCGAGCCTTGTTATCCCAACTTGGTTCGGTACTTTTACTGTAACCTAGGGCCTTGTAGTGCCCAGGAGTTCAGGGTGGAGAGTAAGGTAAAGGGAGTAGATATCAGGCTGACCACTACCCTATTGGCGGAGATCCTGGGTTTACCTGACACAGGTGATAGGGTTTATTACCAACCTCGTATGGACATATCCGAGATGTTCTCCCTCGAGACTAGGAGAACAATTTTCACTACTTTGACCGGTTCAGGGAATACTCCTAAGTCTGAGACTATCTACAAGCCCAGTGCTAGGGTGATTAGTAGATGTGTGACCTATAACATCTACCCCAAGGGAGGAAACAAGGGCAGCATATCTATGATGCGGGCGTATATCACTTACTGCCTGTTGGGTGCTGGTCAGGGGGGTCCAGTCATCAACCTCCCATATTTGTTGCTTCAGGTGATGCTTTATCACGCACAGAATCCAACCGATGGTAACCTTCCTTATGGGAAGTTCCTTACATTTGTCTTTCGATACTTTGGGGTTCCGTTAGAGGGGGAATACATTGACAGGGTCCGATCCAGGCCTATAGACAAAACTTCTATCTTGAAGATGAAAGTACCTGATGAAGATCCAGTAATGGATGAGGAGCAGGGTTTCGATGCACAGGATGTGGATCAGATTGGAGAGGAGCAGGGAGATATTGGAGTAGACACTCAGGGCATGTATACGGAGGAGCAGGGGTTAGGTCTAACTGATCTCGAGGGTTTTGACACACAATTTACGGACTTACCTGCTTAGGAGAAGACCGGTGCCACCAGTTCACAGGTTCCAGGGCCTCCAGATTGGGCTCAGGTGATAGCACAACTTCAGAGCCTCAGCACACAGATGTCAGACTTGGGATCCAGGGTGGTCCAGGGCTTCACTTCCTTGGGCAGTAGAGTGGGTGCTGTCGAGAAGAGATTGGGTTTCTGGGACCGCTACTTCCGAGTTGATTCTCGCCTGCCTCAGCCTCCTACAGATGATTTACCTCCTACAGAGTAGCTCTCAGCATCATCCAGACACTTTGGCTATATGGTTTTGACTATTTTTATTTTCTTATGCTTATATACTTTTTCTTTCTTTGTCTTCAGTTTATGTACTTGTTGAATTGCAGTTTTGCAATCAAACTTTTGTAACTATTGTTAAATTAATAAAAATCTTGTGTCTTTGTTTATTTACATTTACCTACCCTGTGGCTTTTAAGTGTTGCATATTTTATTGCCTATATCTTATTAACCCTAGTCTGCATGTCATGAATGTAAGAAGAGCCTCACGCTCTGATACCAAGCTCTGTCACACCCCAAACCACCCTGAGGAGGATTGGGTAAGTGACCCGAATTGCGTAACGGCAATCCGCCAAATCCCACGGATCTAGAAGCAGTGCTTACATTCATGAAACCACATCCACATCTTAACCATAAGTCAGATCAGAGTAATGTAGGACGTCTACAATTCTAAAGTAAATGGAAGCATAGCGATATGGGAAATGGTGATAATATATACATATAAAGTCTTGTTTGATACATCTCCCGGCACACACAACCCACAACAAAGAAACAAAAGTTGATACGTACATACGAAATTATATACAGGGCGAGCATTCTCAGCCCCAAAAGAAAAACAAAATAAAAACTGCACAACCAAGTCAGAACGGGGATACTCCAGAAAACCCAAAAGCAGTCCCTAGTCAAAACATCACATGCACGCTTCAATGGTCTTCATCAACAACCACCGAAAACGTACGTAGAATTGGTATAACCTCCGTCGGGGTCCACACCAACATCGTCAAAACAACTAAAACTCTCCACCTGCAAGATCATCTAAAAAGAAACGACATATAACAGAGTGTGAGCCCCACCGAGCTTGTGAGCAAATAACATCAATCATGCATGCACATGCAATCACAATCCATAGTTCACATGATCTACATGATATGCAAGTCCAGATTTTATTATTATCCACCGATCATTACAACTAAGTCTAGTCTTGCCGCTACAATCCCCAATACATGTATCCCTGGTGCGGGCTTCTAACCCCTTCCCGCGATACACCCATTGAGTTGTCGAAGAGGACCAGTCAGCTCCAGCACACTAGTCCTTGGTCAGCCCGACCAGCCCTCTGTGATTATCCAAGGGGAGAACCGTTTCTTCCCTCATGCACCATTTAGGTGTTCTTTTATTTATGCACCATTCCGGTGTTCTTTTATTCTATTTTTTTTTCACTCCCTGATAATTGTCCCCACAGGCATCCAGCATCTCAACCCCTGCTGGAAAGGGTTCATGGCACGGGTGATGAAACTCTAGCCCCATGTCTATATGGCATCGTATGAGTCTAGCGGTGTCAACTGTACCCCATAATACGGGCTACCATAGGCCCCATTTCCAAGCCGAGTACGGCATCTAATCTAACAATCACAACCATCATATAGAATTCACAGTGTTGATCAACAACAGTCATTATGCAGTGATTTGAGTAACTTGAATTATAAATAAATAACACAGCATTCATGATTCAATTATTAATAGCCGACATCAGATCATAATTACATTTGCACATACGATAGTATTATTCACTCACCAGTACTTGGCTCTAGGTACTCAGTCACAAATTCATTTCCAGCAGTTGTCTGATTGTTGTCCTCGAGCATGGGATCAGGTTGTAGACATAAATCAAACATTGTCTTATTCAGTTATCAGCTCTACACTGGTGGTCCTAGGGTTACCCTAATTTACTGAGTTGACCCGGAGTTCAATTGGTTCACTCTTGGAATCACTGAGCCTTGCAACGAGCCTTAGGTCATGTTTCGGTGCATGGGCCAGTGCTAGGGTACAGGGGCAAATTGGTCATTTATAAGACCAGTACCTGCTCTAGGGTTAGCCTAAACTTACTGAGTTGCCCCGGGGTTCAGTTAGTTCTCACTTGGAAACACTGGCCTTACACTGGGCCTTAGGTCATGTCCCGGTGCATTAACCAATGGCAGTGGCTCAAAGGGTAAAATGGTCATTTCAATGGTTGTACCTGACCCTAGGTCAGATCAGGTTCACAGTGCTGTCCACAGCTTGTCTGTGCTGTAGGACCAAGCACAGCAGGGTTTCTTCCACCTACGGGGCTCACTAGGGTTCCAAAGCATCTCCAACTAAGGACAGATGTGAGGAAGGGCTTTTTTATAATTTTCCAACCTTCCCACAATGTCCTAGGGTCAAAGGGTGAGATCCCCCAAGTCTATCCATCAATCCAGCCAATTTCCCTTCACAGGGCGTTGGCTCTAGGGAAATGTCTGCATCGCCCAGTGGTTGTAGAATCGATATCGGCTGAGTTTCCAAGGTGGGGCCTTATGGGCTGAGCTTAATCTTGATCCTTTGCATGTCAGGGGGGTTTGGTAGCCCCTGAGATGGCCCACCTATTGGTCGAATTGGATCCTCCATCAGATCCAACATCAGGCTGCCAATGGCTACCCAGACAGTCCCAGTAAATAGTGTCACATGGTTTTGTCAAGCTTGGGAATCTGATTTCAGCCACATGCAAGGCTGGAAATGGATGCTAAACAAGGTTTAATGGCTACAACCACCTAGGGTTTGGTCTCTGCAGCCCTAACTCATGCCCAGGGTTCCAATCCATAGGGCAACAGGGTCAACTGGCAGTGCAGGTGGGCACAGCCAGGTTTTGGCCTCAAGAACAGCATATCAGCCTTTTATTTTTCTATGAGAATCTCAGATCCTCCATGCACAAGGTCTGCATGGTTGATCTGGATCAGATCTGAGCAAACCCTAGTTACTTTGGGCTGCCCAGGGAGCATAAACACAGAAAATGAGAGAGGAAAATAGAAACAGCAGGCATAGAGGGTGTTCTTATTCTTACACAGAGCCAGGGAGGGCTCGGTTTCCAACCTAGATGGGTGGTGGCAGCAACCCTTCTTCTTCTTCTTCTTCTTCTTTTTCTCCTTTCTTTCCTCTCTTCTCTCCCACGGATTTCAGGTTTACTAAGGGTTCTAAATGAACTCAGACCCCTCCTATTTATAGACTCAACCCTCACTGAGGCTTGTTTGGTCAATAAGTCCCTTTTTTAAAAAAATCAGTTTTTAAACTGATTCTGACTGATTTTGGGCACACTGGTGGGGTCCACAGTGAACTGAGGGCATGAGGTGGTCCCTTAGACTTCCCTCTATCAGTGGAGGGTGGCCATGTTCATATTGGGTGGTCCCCATGATTAAAATCTAATAAAATATTCAAAATCAGTCACTGGGTGATGTCTCTGGGCCTTGCTGCATCGCCCAGTGCCATCGCCCAGAGAATTCCAGCAACCTGAAATTCAATGGGGCTTGCACAGGGTTTGACCCTAAGTCAGGGTATTGTCCCCACATGCCAAATAGGAAATTTTACACACTTTTCACATAGGTGGGTCCCACTGTTTACGGAGGAGAGAGATTACCAGGGATCCAAGTCATACATTAGGTTGTGAGCTGCACAGTTCTAAGGGTCTGCTATCCATCTTCTGACAGGTATATAGGGAAACCTGTTCAAAGTATTCTCATTGATCTCATTGAGTGGTGTGATGCTCCATAGTGATCCTGGTTGCCTAGACAGGGGATCCTGCCCTTCAATCAAAAATCCAACCAGTCAGGAGCAAGGTTTGATAAATTATGCCGAGCACAAGGCCGAGCACCGAAGACTCGATCGCCCAAGGCCGAGCATCAAAGACTCGATCGCCTGGGGTCGAGCACTAAGGACACGGCTGTCCGAGGCCGAACCCTCCTCAGAAGCAATAATAACGGCCCACCGGGGATCACGGAGCCACACCAGCATGCCCCAACAATCACAGGATAAGAATCGAGCTACGATCCCCACCACGATACGAAGTTACACTCCAATAAGGACTCTTACCTTAGTGAGAGTCGGACCCCGAAAATAACTCTCCACTCCGCCCTGCGCGGAAGAGCCCTACCAACAGAGGACTCTTACCATATAAGGACTCCTCCAACCGCCTCACCTCATTCTATAAATACTCAGGTATGGAGCTGAAATGCTCACCTCATTTTTTACTAAGCTGTTATGCTGTTGCACTGGAGACCTGACTTGAGCGTCGGAGAGTCCTAGGTCGGAGCCACACCCGCTCTCTTGCGGTCACTCAGTTTTTGCAGGCTCATCCATGAGCGAACCGAGCATCGAAGGTTTTCACACGCAACAGATTTGGCGTCGTCTGTGGGAACGACATCAGATAGTCATTGTCGTTTCTACCAATCGCAAGAGCAAGAACGATGGTTGTGCAGACAAGGTCAGGGCAACACGGCTCAGCCTCCCGTGGGGATGAACCACAACCTGACAGATAGGTGAGACATTCACCACCCCCTGAGACATCGCGGCAAGGTACAATCAAAAGCCCCCACGAGGGGGAGGAACTCAGCGCAGCACGAGCGTTACCGCCAACCCGATTCCATCGCCGGAGGGAAGAAATGGTGGAAGTGTGCTAGATATGGAGGCAGTGGACCGGACTCAGGCCGAGCCGAATGGGTTGAACCTACCACTGCTACCGCCCTTACCGGAGATTTTGGATCCCGAGGCTCAAGCGAACAATTGAAAAGTTATGGACCTTCAGCTACAAGTGCTTCGCACTAATGAGATGTTGCAGACACTCATGGGACAGATGGCCCAGGGTGGGTTGCTAGGTCAGCCATCGACAGCACCCCCCTTGGCCCCAACACTTGTCGAGGGGAATTTGGAGCCAAATGGGGGCCGGCATCGGGCCGAACAGAGCCAGGCAGCATCGTCTCATCCACCCCGTCAGAGAACACCTCCTTCGCGCCCCAATAGGAGCGCTCGGCGGGACGAACTGGAACATTATCGGAGCCCAAGATCAGGGCGACAAATTGAATCAACAGCATTGGCCACGAGAAGAGCGATATTTTCTGATCGGCTCAAAGAGGACGGACAGCCCAAGGGAAACTAAGAACAGAGGGAAGAACCTCATGGGAGACCCGACGCAAGGAATGGAGAAAGATCTCGCCATAGCCCGCCATGCCGAAACCCACCTCTCTGAGAAGAGCAGCAGAGAATCCCCCCACGGGTCTAACTTTTAGGAGGAAAGAAGATCAAGAAGGGGCGAGGCTGACCGAGTCGAGGAGCAGAACGATCGACCTCGGCCGAACGGATAGGATGACCTACACCAAGCTGATGAACTGAACGATCGAGCACCCAAAATTGAGGTGGAAAGGAGGCTACGAGAGTTGGCCGAGCAGGTGGAGGGATTAAAGAAACAGGGGACCCCGGATGCCTACTCACTGGTCGGACGGCACCCTTATCCTCCCGAGATCATGACTGCACCTCTACCGGCCGGGTTCAAGCCACCCCCCTTTGATCGGTATGATGGAACCACAGACCCGACGGATCACATTAACTACTTCAATGCGATGATGACTATGTACGGGGGAACAGAAATCGTCTCATGTCGTGCCTTCCCTTCTTCTCTTAAGGGCGCGGCGACCTCGTGGTTCTCATGGTTACCGCCGAACTCCATCACAAGCTTCACTCAGCTCTGCTGGGCCTTCGTCACGCATTTTTAGAGTAGCATGAAGCATAAGAAGACAACTATCAATCTCCTCAGCGTGAAACAAAGGCCGGACGAGTCGATTCGAGCATTTGTTTCCCGCTTCAACAAGGAATCCTTGGATATCAAGGACCTGGATGAAGCCACAGCACACACGGCGATGAGAAACAGACTTACGGACATGGACCTCATCAAGGACTTGGCCCGAAAGCCGACTAAGAATATGGCCAAGCTCTTGGAGAGGTGTAATGAGTTCGCAAACATGGCGGAGGTGCTCCAAGCCCGAAAGACGAGTGAAAACGAGGGAGAGAAGAAAAGGTCAACGACCGATGACCGAAGGGATGAAAAGCGGACCAAGATTGACCGCCAAGCCGAGAGCCCAGACCGAGCTCGGTGTCCCTAGTACACTCCCTTAAACAAGTCGCAGAAGGAAATTTTGATCCAAATTCAAGACGACGGGTACATACGTCGATCTCGGTCGATGCAAGCCGGGTCATCCCAGAACCCCAACAAGTACTACCTATTCCACAAGGACGTAGGCCATGACACCGAGGAGTGCTACCAGCTGAAATGAGAAATCGAAGAGCTGATCAAAGCAGGGCACTTGAAGTGGTACATAAAGGGGAGCCGAGAAGAACGTGGAAGTCGATGACGCAAAGACTGCGATCAAAGGAAGTCCGAGCAGAGGTCCGAGAGTCAGAGGGCCGAGCGCGACGAGGATAAGGTCCGAGCCAAAAAGAAGGATGATGGATCTGGGCCAAGCAATGAGAAAAGAGCTCCCATATACACCATCCTCGGAGGGCCCGAACAAGAATCCACCCGGAAAGCCAAGGCGAATGCGCAGTTCGTCGGAGTCACGGAGATGCCGAGCAAAAGGCCGAAGTCCGAGGCAACGATATCCTTCTCTGAGGCTGACCTCGAAGGTATAAGTTTACCTCACCAGGATGCTTTGGTGGTGCAGGTAGAAAATAGCAAGGAGACCCATTCACCGGGTATTAATCAATACGGGAGCATCCGTGGATCTTATGTCACTGGACGCGTATCGACAGTTTGGCTTCGGGGATGAGGTGCTCAAACTGGAAGGTACCTCACTCCATGGATTCTTGGGGGTCGCTGCCACGATCAAGGGGTCGATAGACCTCTTGGTCACGTTCGGGCAAGCTCCATACCAAGCAACGATCCAAGTCAAGTTCATAGTGGTATGGTCAGTGGTGGCCTTCAATGCCATACTTGGTTGCCCATCGCTCATTGCCCTCCAAGCTATCATCTCGTCGATACACTTGAAGATGAAATTCCCCACGGAGAACGGCATCGGAGAAATCCGAGGTGATCAAAAGAGAGCTTGAGAGTGTTACGCCACCTTTGTCAAGCAAAACAAAGAAAATGTCCGAGGAATGGCTATGTGCGTTGAGCACCTCCCTGAAGACCAGCGGGATGAGCTCACCGAAAGGCACAGAAGGCCCGTGGGAGACCTCATCCCGTTCTCCCTTAGTGACGAAGACCCAACGAAGACAGTACAACTTGGGTCACTGCTGAGCAAAGAACAAAGAAATCAGCTCAAAAATTTCTTGAAGATGAATGCCGACGTCTTTGCCTGGCCGAACGCTGACATGCCCGGTATACCGAGGCACATAGCTGAGCACAAACTCCATGTGGATCCGAGCCGAAAGCAGATCCAATAGAAAAGAAGGAACTACGCCCTCTACTGGCAAGCCACGATCAAAGAAGAGCTCCAAGTGTATCTAGCCGCGACCCCGATATCGATCAATATGGTACTGATCAGAGAGGAGGGCCGAGCACAAAAGCCCATATACTACATTAGCCATGTGCTCGTTGATGCCGAGACAAGATACTCCAAGTTCAAGAAAGTAGCATTCACCCTTGTCACGGCTATGAGAAAGCTGAGGCCATATTTTTAAGCTCATCTGATCATAGTGTTAACCGATCAGCCCCTTAAGAAGATACTGCACAAGCCCAATGTATCAGGTCGGTTGATTATGTGGGCGGTAGAGCTGAGCGAATATGATATAAGCTATCACCCGAGGACCACGATAAAAGTACAAGCCTTGGTCGACTTTGTCGTCGAGTGCACCATGCCCGACCCCAAGGCCGGAGGTGAGAGAGCAGCGGAAGGGGCCGAGGCCGAGCAATCATGGACCATGAATGTAGACGGCTCAAGTAACTTTGGTGGTAGTGGAGCCGGGCTGATCTTAGTCAGCCCCGAGGGATTTCGCATCCAATACACCTTGAGATTTAAGTTCCCCGCCTTCAACAATGAGGCCGAGTACGAAGCCCTTCTAGCCGGACTCCGAGTAAGCAAAGCCATAGGAATCAGGCGACTGAAGGTACGAAGCGACTCCCAACTTGAGGTGAACCAGATCAACGAGGAGTATGAAGTGAAAGATGAAAGGATGGTAGCTTATCTGAGCCGAGCACAAGAACTGATAACCGTGCTCAAGTACTTTGAGATGACCCGAATACCTAGAAAGGAGAATGCTGTGGCCTGTCAAGGTTGGCCGAGGCCGACCTCCCAAATCTTAGCCGATCAGTGTACATTGAAATTTTGGAAAAGCCATCCCTATAAGAAGAGAGAACACTCTACTGCGGAATACTGCATACCAACAGAAGACAGCGAGGTACTACGACTCAAGGGTGAAGGAACGACACTTTCGCTAAGGAGACCTAGTCCTCAGAAAACTCAGCGCGTCTCAGCCAAGGAAGCAATGAAAGTTAGTGCCCAATTGGGAAGGACCGTACATAGTCTCCAAGCAAATTCGCCCAGGGATGTATCGTTTGCAGACTTCGGGGGGCAAGAAGGTACCAAGGCCTTAGAACTCGGAAAATTTAAAGAAATTTTTTCAATGAAGTATTCTGTTTAGCTCGGCTTTGAACAAGCACTTATGTACTTGGCTTCGGCCTCCACTTTTATGATTCAGTTCAGCTCAGATGTTTATTTGAAGTTTGAAATCCAATAAAATGAGATTTTCCCCACTTTCGAGTCTATCTCAAATCCACAACATGCCGAGTCGTAAGACCAGTCCTCATAGACTGGCTGACGTTAAAGACCGATACTCATAGATCGGCAGCCATGTCATAAGACCAGTCCTCATAGACTGGCCAATGTTAAAGATCGACCCTTATAGGTCGGCACCCAAGTCATAAATGCCGAGTTGTAAGACCAGTCCTCATAGACTGGCCGACATTAAAGACTGATCCTCATAGATCGGCAGTCGTGTCATAAGACCAGTCCACATAGACTGGCCAACGTTAAAGACCGACCCTCATGGGTCAGTACCCAAGTCATAAGACCAATCCTCATAGATTGGCCGACGCCAAAGACCGACCCTCAAAGGTCGGTACCCAAGTCATAAGACCAATCCTTATAGATTGGCCGACGCCGAAGACCGACCCTCATAGGTTGACAACAAGGTCACAAGGATAGCTCTCATAGACTGGCTGACGTTAAAGACCGAGCCTCATAGATCGACAGCCGTGTCATAAGACCAGTCCTCATAGATTGGCCAACGTTAAAGACCGACCCTCATAGGTCGACACCCAAGTCATAAATGCCAAGTCGTAAGACCAATTCTTATACACTGGTCGACGTTAAAGACCGATCCTCATAGATCGGCAGTCGTATCATAAGACCAATCCTCATAGACTGGCCGACGTTAAAGACCGACCCTCATAGGTTGGCACCCAAGTCATAAGCCCAATCCTTATAGATTGGCTGACCCCGAAGACTGACCCTTATAGTGTCACACCCCAAACCACCCCCTAGGAGGATTGGGTAGGTGACCCGAATTGCATATCGGCAATCCGCCAAATCCCACGGATCTAGAAGCAGTGCTTACGATCATGGAACCACAACCATCTCTTCCAAGGGCAAGATCAGAGTGTCGCAGATAACTACAATTTAATAAACAAAAGGAAACGTAGCAATACGGGGAAACAGTGATAATATTTACATACAAAAGGTTTACATTTCCCATTAATCCACACACAAAGAAATCAAAGAAACAAAGCTGATAAGTACAGTACTACATACAAAAATATATACAGGGTGAGCATACTCAGCCCCAAAAGGACAAAAAAAGAGTAAAAACTACAAACAGTAAGTCAAAATGGGGATAACTCCAGATAACCCAAAAGGAGTCCCCGGGTCAAAAACCTAACATGAACACACTTCAATGGTCTTCATCAACAACCACCGAATATGTGAACAGGATTGATATGACCTTTGTCGGGGTCCATACCAACATCGTCATAACAACCAAATCTCTCCTCCTCGAGATAGCCCGCCATGCCACAGCGGCATCCACCTGCAAATTCATCTAAGAAAAACATTGCACAACAGAGTGTGAGCCCCACTGAGCTCGTGAGCAAATAACGTCAATCATGCATGCATATGCAACCATAATCCACAATTCATATGATCCTACATGATATGCAAGTCCAGATTTTATTATTAGCCACCTATCATTACAACTAAGTCGGGTCTATGCCACTACAATCCCCAATACATGTATCCCTGGTGCGGGCTTCTAACCCCTTCCCACGATACACCTATTGAGTTATCAGAGAGGACCAGTCATCTCCGCAATTCGTTCACTAAGGTCAGCCCGACTAGCCCTCTGTGATTAACCCGCGGGACAATCCATTTCTTTCTTTCTTTTCTTTTCTGGCTTATAGCCCATATGCACCATTCCGGTGTTCTATTCATTTCTTTTTTTTTTTTTCTTTTCTCATTTCTGATGGTCACCCCCACAGGCATCCAACACCTTAACCCCTGTTGGCAAGGGTGCGTAGCACGGGTGATGAAAATCTAGCCCCATGTCTATATGGCATCGTATGAGTCAACCGTACCCTATAATACGGGCTACCATAGACCCCATTTCTAAGCCGACTACGGCATCTAGTCTAACATTCACAATCATCATAAAAGAATTCACAGTGTTGATCAATAGACAGTCATTATACAGTGATTTGAGTAAAATAACACAACAATTATATTCAATTCTTATTCGCCGGCATCAGATCATGATCACATTTACACATATGATAGTATTATTCACTCACCAGTACTTGGTTCTAGGTACTCAGTCACAAATTCAGTTCCAGCAGTTGTCTGGTTGTTGTCCTTGAGCAGAGGATTAAGTCCTAGATATAAATCAAAAGTTGCCATGGTAAGTTATCATTCTATCATTAGAAGTCCTAAGGTTACCCTAATCTTACTGGGTTGACCCGGGGTTCAATTGGTTCACTCTTGGAATCACTGGGCCACACACTGGGCCTTAGGTCATGTCCTGGTGCATCAACCAATGTCAGTGGCTCAAAGGGTAAAATGGTCATTTCCAGGGTTGTACCTGACCCAAGGCCAGAATATGCTTACAGTGCTATCCACAGCCTATCTGTGTTGTAGGACTAAGCACAGTAGGGTTACCTTTACCTATGGGGCTCACTAGGGTTCCAAAATATTTCCAATCAAGGACAGATGTGGGGAAGGGCTTTTTGGTCTTTTTCCACATCCCACAGTGTCCAGGGGACCATTGGGTGAGATCCCCCAGCTCTGTCCACCAAAACAATGATTTTTCACTCACAGGGCGTTGCTGCATCGCCCAGTGCATCGTCCAGTGCCTGTAGAATCGATGCAGGCTGAGTTTCCAAGGTGGGGCCTGCAAGGCTGGGCTCTAAATGGATCCTTTGCATGTTAAGGGGGTCTAGTAGCCCCTGAGATGGCCTACCTCATGGTCCAATTGGATTCTTCATCAGATCCAACTTTAGGCTGACAGTGGCTGCCCAAGTAGCCCAGATGAATAGTGTTCAGGGTTTTGGCTAAGCTTAGGAGTTGGTTTCAGCCACATGCAGGGTTGGAACAGCATGCCAAATGAGGATCCAGGGCTGCAATCATCGAGGGTTTGATCTCTGCAGCCCTAGCTTGCACCCAAGGTTCCAATTCAGCCATCTAACAGGGCATCTGGTAGTGCAGGTGGGCACACATAGATTTTGGCCAAAGGAACAGCAAACAGATTATAAAAAATGCATAAAGATCTCAGATCTTCCATGCACAAGGTCTGCATGGTAGATCTGGACCAAATCTGGGCAAAACCTAGCTAGTTTTGGGCCGCCCATGAAGCAAAAACACAGCATACATAGAGAGGGAATGGGAACAGCAGGTGAGGATAGGTATTTTTATACCTGAAGTGGCTGAGGGTGAGCTCGGATGCAGCAGGGATGGGTGGCAGCAGCTCCCTCCTCCTTCCTTTCCTTCTCCCTTCTCCTTCTTCTTCCTTTTTCTCTCCTTTGTCCTCTCTTTCTCTCCTCTCGGTTTTAGTAGGTAGCAAGAGCTCTAAATGAGCTCAAGCCAGCCTATTTATAGGCCCAAGACCAACTGAGGTCTGTTTGGTCCTTAGGTCCCTTTTTAAAAATCAATTTTTAACTTGATTCTGACTAATTCTGGGCTCACTGGTGGGGTCCACAGTGAACTGAGAGCATGAGGTGGTCCCTCAGACTCCCCTCTATCAGTGGAGGGTGCCCATGTTCATGTTAGGTGGTCCCCATAATTATAATAATTAAAAATAATCAAAATCAGCCACTGGGCGATGTCACTGTGCCTTGCTACATCGCCCAGAGAATTTCAGCTTGCTGAAATTCAATGGGGCTTGCACAGGGTTTGACCCTTGGTCAGGGTATTGTCCCCACATGCCAAATAGGAGGTTTTACATACTTTTCACATAGGTGGGTCCCACTGTTTGGGGAGGAGAGAGATTACCTGGGATCCAAGTTAGACATCAAACTGTGAGCTGCACAATTGCATGGATCTGCTATCCATCTTCTAACAGGTATGTAGGGAAACCTGTTCAAAGAATTCTCATTGATCTCATTGAGTGGATTGATGCTCCACAGTGATCCTGGTTGCTGAGACAGGGGTTCTTGCCCTTAAATCAAAACTCCAGTCAGTCAGGGGCAGGGTTTGACATTTCTCCCCACCTTACAAAAATTTCGTCCTAGAAATTTGCTCACCTTGTAATCCTAAAAGTTGAGGATATTTCTCCTTTATTTCTTCCTCACGTTCCCATGAAGCTTCTTCTACTGGATTGTTTCCCCATCGAACTTTCACGAAAGCGACGGTGCGGTTACGGAGGTTATGCTCCTTTCTGTCCAATATCTCCGTGGGGTGTTCTTCATAGGTCATATCCACGTCCAGCTGTTCAGGTTCAGTCGATAATACATGCGTTGGATTGTTTATATACTTCCTCAACATGGACACATGAAAAACATCATGGACGCCTGACAAGGATGGTGGTAGAGCCAGTCGGTATGCTACGGGTCCCACTTTATTAAGAATTTCATATGGACCAATGAATCTTGGGCTCAACTTGCCTTTCTTGTTGAAACGTAGCAATCCTTTGGTTGGAGATACTCGAAGGAATACTTTTTCTCCGACTTCAAACTCGATATCTTTCCTTCGATTATCCGCATAACTTTTCTGTCTTGACTGGGCTGCCTTGATCTTCTCTCTTATGATATCCACCATGTCGCAGGTCGCTTGAATCATTTTGGGTTCGAGATATTTTCGCTCACCAAATTCATCCCAATTAAGTGGAGTTCGACACTTCCTGCCATAGAGTGCTTCGAACGGTGCCATGCCAATGGTGGAGTGGTAGCTATTATTGTATGCAAATTCCACTAGAGGTATGTGAGCATCCCGACTGTCATTCATTTCCAAAACAGAGGCTTGGAGCATGTCCTCCAGAGTCTGAATGGTTCTTTCTGATTGTCCGTCCATCTGCAGATGGAAAGCTGTACTAAGATTCAATTGAGATCCCAATGCCTTTTGTAAACCTCTCCAAAACCTTGAAGTAAATCGAGGATCTCTGTCAGACACAATACTGACAGGCATGCCATGTAAGCGGACTATGTTGTCAATGTATATCTAGGCAAGCTTCTCCATTGGATAACTTATTTTGATCGGTATGAGGTGTGTCGCCTTTGTCAGTCCGTCTACAATCACCCAAATTACGTTCACGCCCTTCCTGGTGTTGGGCAAGTTTGTCACAAAATCCATAGTGATTCTTTCCCACTTCCACTCAGGTATGGGAAGTGGCTGCAACAATCTATACGGTCGGTGTCTCTCCGATTTTATTTGTTGACAGGTGAGGCACTTGGACACGTATATTGCTATGGTTGCTTTCATTCCCATCCACAAGTAATACTTCTTCAATTCTTTGTACATCTTTGTGCTTCCAGGGTGGATTGTGTAGGGTGAGTTGTGCGCCTCTTTAAGAATTCGGTCTTGGACGTCAAAGTCATCAGGCACGCATAATCTATCTCAAAACTTCAATGCACCATCTTGGGCCAAGGAAAAATCTGGGTCCTTATGGACACCTTGTTGAACTTCCCAAATTATTATGGCCAGCTCGGGATCCAATGGTTATTTCGCAATTATTTCCTCTCGTATCGACGACTGTAGGTTCATAGCTGCTAATTGCATAGTCGTTCCTTTGATCACGAGTTCCAGGACAAATCTCCGAGCTTCTTCTATTAATTGCATACTTACGACCAAAGATTCGAGGGACGCAGTCTGAGATTTTTTGCTTAATGCATCCGCCACAACATTGGCCTTATCAGGGTGGTACTGGATTTCACAATCATAGTCTTTCACCAATTCCAACCATTGCCTCTGTCTCATATTTAGCTCCTTCTGGGTGAAGAAATACTTCAGACTTTTATGATCGTTGAAGATCTCGCTCTTTTCACCATACAGGTAATGTTGCCAGATTTTCAACGTGAATACTACTGCTGCCAACTCCAAATCATGAGTGGGGTAATTCTTCTCGTGTTCCTTCAACTGCCTGGAGGCGTATGCGACTACTTTACCTCTCTATATCAGAACGTCACCTAAGCTTGTTCTAGATGCATCCGTATATACCACCATTCCTCTGGTTCTGTCTGGAATGGTCAAAACTGGAGCTATTACCAATCGGATCTTCAATTCTTGAAAACTCTTCTCGCATGTCTCATTCCATTCAAACTTAGCACCATTCCTCGTGAGTTTTTTCATGGGCACCGAGATGCGCAAGAAATTCTCAATAAATCGACGGTAATAACCAGCCAATCCTAAGAAACTTCGGATTTCGGTGGCATTTTTTGGAGTCTCCCACTCGAGAACCGCTTTCACCTTGTCGGAGTCTACTTTGATGCCGTCTTTGGTGACGATATGCCCCAGGAAACCAATTTGGTGAAGCCAAAATTTGCATTTGCTGAACTTGACAAAGAGCTGGTGTTCCCGCAATCGCTGCAACACAAAAGTAAGGTGTTGCGCGTGCTCTTCCTCATTCTTAGAGTACACCAGGATATCATCAATAAACACTATGACGAACTTATCCAGCACATCATGAAATACTCTATTCATCATATCCATAAACACTGCCGGGGCATTGGTTAATCCGAACGACAGAACTAAAAATTCATAGTGTCCATATTGAGTTCGAAACGTCGTTTTATGAATGTCACCACTTTTGATCTTCAGTTGATGGTGTCCTGACCTAAGATCAATCTTAGAGAAAACTCTTGCTCCTTGAGCTGATCAAATAGGTCGTCAATACGCGGCAATGGATATCGATTCTTGATTGTCAGTTTATTCAACTCGCGGTAGTCGATACACAGCCGCATGCTTCCATCTTTCTTCTTTACGAACAGCACAAGTGCTCCCCAGGGTGATACACTGGGCCGAATGAATCCCTTCTTCAGTAGATCTTGGAGTTGATCCTGCAACTCTTCAGCTCGATTGTCGCCATCCGGTATGGTGCCTTGGACACCGGTGCTGTACCAGGAATCAGATCAATTACAAACTCTATATCGCGGTCCGGCGGTAGTTGAGTCAGGTCTTCTGGAAATACATCAAGAAAGTCTCTGACAACATGGAGTTCCTCTAAGGGTTTTATCTTCGCCTCCGTGTCTATCACAGTGGCCAAAAATCCTTGGCATCCATCATCAAGCAACTTCTGCACCTGAAGTGCGGATAATGTTATCCTTCTGAACTTCCTTCTTGGTTCACTTTGATAGGTGAAGTCTGACCCATCTTCCAATTTAAATTTTATCTTTTTCTCCGCACATAAGACATTCGTACCACTGGCAGACAGCCAATCCATGCCTAGTATTACATCGAAATCATTTATATCCATCTTTATCAGTCGTGCGGTTAGAGTCTTCCCACAAATTTCAATTTGACAAGGGTCATAGACCTCCTTCAAACTCACAACACTCCTTGTCGGTGTGCTGACTACTAGCTCGTGCCCGATGTCCCTTGGTTGATCTTTCATCTTGCTCGCAAAGGTTGAGGAGACGAAAGAGTGGGTTATGCCCGAGTCAAATAATACTCGTGCGGGTATGGTTGAGACATTCAGGGTACCTAGGGTTTGTAGGTAATTTAGGTTACATGATGTAAACCAATTATTCCCTATAGTCAAGTAGTGTTCAACAACATACCTATAGTCAAAGCATACACCTTTCCTTGTGTTCGATTGTCCCGTGGCTAAAATGGCCTAGTGTAAGGCTGGTTTGATGAATTATTGCCATATCCACGCGATCTGCAATCTCTAGCCATATGGCCTTCCTTGTTGCACAGGTAGCACTTAAAGGGTGGAACTCCAGGTGTTGAGGCTTTGCTCGCTTTGCTTGTTGCTGGTTGGGCTGGCAAAACTATTGTCGTCACTTGACTGGTAACAAGTTGAGCGGGTTGAGTGAATGTAGGGCAAAAAGAATTCTGACCTACACTCGGCCTACGATACAGGGTCGAATTCGGACTTGAGCTCGAACCCCTATAAAATTTACTCGGCCATCCAGAGGTTTGAAAATTATATGGCCTTTTATTCAAACCAGACGACATCACAGTCTTTTCTTTCTCTTTTTCCTTGAATCTATCCTTCATTGTCTTTACCTTATCAACCATTTGAGCATAATCCCGAATATCCATAATTGACAAAACTGATCCAATCTCAGTTTTGAGTCCTTTCTCAAATTTCTTGGCCTTACTAACTTCCCCTTTCAGGTGCTCTGGAGCAAAATGGAACAGATCTTCAAATCGCTGTTGATAGTCCAACACCAATTTATTTCCTTGCACTAGTGTGTTGAACTCAGCTTCTTTTCTATCCCTTAAACTCTCGGGAAAGTAGTTCTTGAAGAAAACTTTCTTAAATTGTTCCCACGTGGGATTTGGGTGTGCAACTTCCAAATTAGGCCTAGTCGCCTTCCACCAAGCTTCGACTTCATTCTACAACTGATAACCCGCACAAATAATCTTTTGTGCATCCGTGCACTCAAGTACTTCAAATGCTTTTTCTAGGGCACTAATCCATCGTTTCAATTGCATTGCCTCAGAGGTTAGTTTCAAAAATGCAGGCGGTTCAAGTTTCTTGAATCCCTCCATAACCTTGGCGGTGGAATTTTTCGCTAAATGCTGAGGTACTGTGGTGGGAATAGTACGGGTCGATTAGGTGGTGGTGGTGGTGCAGCGCGTTCATGCATCATGGTAGCAAAGTGCGTAGACATTTGACCAAGCAACTCTTGTTGTTGTTACATGGTCCGCATCATCGTGATCATGAATGCAGTCACGTAGCCAGCTGCCACACTTGGCTGAGGTGCTACTGCAGTAGCTTATGCAGCTGCTGGTGCTCCTGATGAAGCAGCCGATGCCTCAGAGTTTTGAGCCTTAGTTCCGTTAGGCAGCTCAACCTCTGGTACAACTCTATGTTGTTTACCTTTACAACCTCCACGAGAACTTCTAGTGTTGACCATTGTTGCTTCTCTAAAAAGAGGAGCGTGTTTAATATTCCCAATTTCATCTATGTGGATAAATAGTTGTTTCTTAACTAAGCAGGTACAAATCCAGTCCACAATTCCAATGAGTATCATAAGTCATACCAGTAAGGTGGATTGTTAGATTCATTATCTTAGTTTGTTAAGTGATGTGTTTTATTGAATACTTTTGTGTTTCTCTTTCTTATGCATTTTATGTGTCAATATGCTATGCATGGCACTAATGAAAAAAAGTTTTTCAGATTTTTAAATAAAATCTTTTAATTAATTACCTGACCTAGCAGGCAAGCATCTCCAGCTTCTTCCCGGTCACAAACTCCATAGCCATTAGGAATTCTATGTCAGCTCTTACTTCTTCAGCTAAAGTCATAAAATAGTCTCGCTCTTCTGGTCCACTAATGGCAGCAATAGCCAAGTAAAAGTCCAGTCGATTCTCAGTCCGGGGTAATACTAGTCGTATCTATCTCAGTCTCTCTCTCAGGTGTCTAAGATAGATCATGATGCTGGGGTCTCCAGACTCAGGTAAGGTAATATCTGTCACATAAAATGGTTCTAGGTATGAGGGCATACTTAATTAAAAGAATTGAGTACACAACTACTGAAACTTAAACAACTAAGATCTAAGAAACTAAATTTTTTTTTGGGTTGGCTCAAGGTACCTTAGCGTCTAAGTGTTTCAATTAATTAGGAGCCCTATTAGGTCCTATTCTCAATTATCCTAGGCCTCGGTTAGAGCAAGATCTACATTTCCCACACGCGTAGTACATATGTATTACAACATACCTATGTAACTATGTCTGATTTTCACAGCAACACTCCAGTCAGTTTGTACATCGCAATATTCAAACATATAATAATTTGGGTAGTACACACCTTAGGTTAGTGTACGCATTCATTTATATATATTAAATACTCATTATAACATATCAACAAAAGCTCTATATACTTTATTCACTCCTCAAATAGAAAATTTTACCCCCCTTTTAAGAAGTTTATGTCATTAAATATTGTTTATTATATATATTTTTTTAAACCATCTGTGAAAGTTCATATTTTATGTTTATTGAGGTTAATATGGTCAATTCTCAAGTCCCTACTTGTAAATAGCTCAAAACAACAAAGTTGCACACACTGGGCAATGTCTCTGGGCGTTGCCACATCACCCAGTGCCATCCCCCAAAGAATCAGGCGCAGGGTTTTTAAATCCGAGAATGGCCCACTTTGACTCCATTCTCCTCTAACCTCTTCTAAACACCTAGGGAATAGTCTTGGAGGGCAGTAGGACCTATTCCACACCAAATCTTCGCAAACCCCGCAATTTGCACGAGCTTACACGTGTCTAGGTAAGTTTCTTCTCCACATCTACCTTTTTGATCATTTACTTTATTAAATCAGTTCCGAGATTAGGTTTTCTCTTTTCCTTTCCCTAACCTAACCACTTTTATTATTATTTTTTTTTTTACTTCTTGTAGAAAATGTCTACAAGCCGCCGTACTACTCGGAAATCGATAGCCCAAAAGAGGCTACGGGTCAAATCCGAGGAATCTTCCTTTTCTTCAGTTCCACCTTCATCCCCTAGAGATGATTCGTCTTCAGAGGAACCCGATTTTGACCATCATCTTTTCTCTAGGTTTGAGTATGCTAAGGAATGGAAGAACTTTGCTTGATGAAAATAGTGAATGGCCGGGTGGTGAGAGTTGAGGACTTGAGCGTATAACCTCTATGCCGATTTAATGCCCTAGGTTGGGCATCCATGTTATCCCCCACCGAGTCATGTTATCCCAACCTGGTTCGGTATTTCTACTGTAACCTAGGGCCCTCTAGTGCACCAGGGTTCGGAGTGGAAAGTAGGGTGAAAGGAGTGGACATCAGATTGACTACTTCCCTCCTAGCAGAGATCTTGGATTTACCAGACACAAGAGAGCGGGTTTACTATCAGCCTCGCATGGACATCTCAGAGATGTTCACCCTAGAGACCAGGAGGACTGCATTCGGGGCTTTGACAGGTTCTTGAAACACTCCTAAGTCTGAGACTGCCTACAAACCTAGTGCCAGGGTAATTAACAGGTGTGTCACCTATAACATCTACCCTAAGGGCAGCAACAAGGGTAGTATCTCTATGATGAGGGCATACATTAACTACTGCTTACTAGGAGCTGGTCAGGGAGGTCCAGTCATCAACCTTCCATACTTGCTTCTTCAGGTCATGCTTTATCATGCAAGGAACCCAGCTGATGGGAACCTTCCTTATGGGAAGTTTCTCACCTTGATTTTTCAGCATTTTGGGGTTCCATTGGAGGGTGAGTTTATTGATAGGACCAAATCCAGGCCTATAGATAAGACTTCTATCTTGAAGGTGAAGGTGCCTGGGGAAGATCCAGTAGTGGGCAAGGAGTAGATGATGGCTGAGGATGTGTAGCAGGGCAGAGAGCAGGGTGGTGATGCACAGGGTGAGGGTCAGACCGGAGAGGAGCAGGGCGACATTGGAGTAGACACTCAGGGCATGTATATAGAGGAGCTAGGCATGGATCAGGGCGACTTAGAGGGCTTAGGTACCCCATTCACTGACCTACCCGGTTATGAGTCAACCGATGCCACTAGCTCACAGGTTCCAGGTCCTTCAGAGTGGTCTCAGATGATGGCACATTTCCAGAGCCTCGGTACCCAGCTCATTACCTTGACGACCAGAGTGGATCAGGGTTTCACTTCCCTGGAGCATAGAGTGGATTCTGTAGAGCAGTGCCTCAACTTCTGGGATAGGTTCTATAGAGTTTATTCACGCCAGACACAGGCTCCGCCTAGTGATATTCCTCCTACAGAGTAGTTCCTTATCAGTTCCTGACAGTCTGCTATGTGGTCTAGATCATCATCATTCTTTGTTTCATGCTTATGTATTTTTCTTTCTTTGTTTTCAGTTTATGTACTTGTTGAATTGCAGTTATGCAATCAAACTTTTGTAACTATTGCTAAGTTAATGAAAATTTTGCATCTTTACTTAATTGCATCTACCTCCCCTATGGCTTTGAATTCTTACATGTTTTATTGTTTAAAGCTTATTAGTCCTAGTCTGCAATCCATAATCGTAAGAAGAGCCTCACGCTCTGATACCAAGCTCTGTCACACCCCAAACCACCCCCTAGGAGGATTGGGTAGGTAACCCAAGTTGCATATCGGTAATCCGCCAAATCCCACGGATCTAGAAGCAGTGCTTACGATCATGGAACCACAACCATCTCTTCCAAGGGCAAGATCAGAGTGTCATAGATAACTACAATTTAATAAACAAAAGGAAATGTAGCGATACGGGGAAACAGTGATAATATTTACATATAAAAGGTTTACATTTCCCATCAACCCACACACAAAGAAAGCAAAGAAACAAAGTTGATAAGTACAGTACTCCATACAAAAATATATACAGGTGAGCATACTCAGCCCCAAAAGGAAAAAAAAAGAAGTAAAAACTACAAACAGCAAATCAGAACGCGGATAACTCCAGATAACCCAAAAGGAGTCCCCGGGTCAAAAAGCTAACATGAACACACTTCAATGGTCTTCATCAACAACCACCGAATATGTGAGCAGGATCAATATGACCTCCGTCGGGGTCCATACCAACATCGTCATAACAACCAAAACTCTCCTCCTCGAGATAGCCCACCATGCCATAGCGGCATCCACCTGCAAAATCATCTAAGAAAAATATTGCACAACAGAGTGTGAGCCCCATAGAGCTCGTGAGAAAATAACATCAATCATGCATGCACATGCAACCACAATCCACAATTTATATGATCCTACATGATATGCAAGTCCAGATTTTATTATTAGCCACCTATCATTACAACTAAGTCGGGTATGTGCCACCACAATCCCCAATACAAGTATCCCTGGTGCGGGCTTCTAACCCCTTCCCGTGATACACCCATTGAGTTGTCGGAGAGGACCAGTCAGCTTCCGCATTCGTTCACCAAGGTCAGCGCGACCAGCCCTCTCTGATTAACCCGCGGGACAATCCATTTCTTTCTTTCTTTTCTTTTCTGGCTTACAGCCCATATGCACCATTCCGATGTTCTATTCATTTCTTTTTTTTTTCTCTTTTCTCATTTCTGATGGTCGCCCCCACAGGCATCCAACACCTTAACCCCTGTTGGCAAGGGTGCGTAGCATGGGTAATGAACTCTAGCCCCATGTCTATATGGCATCGTATGAGTCAAGCGGTGTCAACTGTACCCCCATAATACGGGCTACCACAGGCCCCATTTCCAAGCCAACTATGACATCTAGTCTAACATTCACAATCATCATAAAAGAATTCACAGTGTTGATCAACAGACAGTCATTATACAATGATTTGAGTAATTGAACAGAAATAAATAACACAACAATTATATTCAATTCTTATTAGCCGGCATCAGATCATGATCACATTTACACATATGATAGTATTATTAACTCACCAGTACTTGGTTCTAGGTACTCAGTCACAAATTCAGTTCCAGCAGTTGTCTGGTTGTTGTCCTCGAGCACAGGATCAAGTCCTAGATGTAAATCAAAAGTTGCCATGTTAAGTCATCAATCTGTCATTAGAAGCCCTCGGGTTACCCTAATCTTACTGGGTTGACCCGGGGTTCAATTGGTTCACTCTTGGAATCACTAGGCCATACACTGGGCCTTAGGTCATGTCTCGGTGCATCAACCAATGTCGTGGCTCAAAGGGCAAAATGGTTATTTCCAGGGTTGTACCTGACCCTAGGCAGAATATGCTTACAAAGGTCTGTCCACACTGTATGCGTATTCTGTGACTAAGCATAGTAGGGTTACCTTTACTGCGGGGCCCACTAGGGTTCCAAAATATTTCCAATCAAGGATAGATGTGGGGAAGGGCTTTTTGGTCTTTTCCCACATCCCACAGTGTCCAGGGGGCCATTGGATGAGATCCCCGAGCTCTGTCCACCAAAACAGTGATTTTCCACTCACTTTGGGGATTGGCTACAGGCGTTCTTTGCACGCCCAGTGCACTGTAGAATCGATGCAGGCTGAGTTTCCAAGGTGGGGCCTGTAAGGCTGGGATCTAAATGGATCCTTTGCATGTCAGGGGGGTCTGGTAGCCCCTGAGATGGCCTACCTCATGGTCCAATTGGATTCTTCATCAGCTCCAACTTTTGGCCGGCAGTGGCTGCCCAAGTAGCCCAGATGAATAGTGTTCAGGGTTTTGGCTAAGCTTGGGAGTTGATTTCAGCCACATGCAGGGCTGGAACAACATGCCAAATAAGGATCCAGGGTTGCAATCATCTAGGGTTTGATCTCTGCAGCCCTAGCTTGCACCTAGGGTTCCAATTCACCCATCTAATAGGGCATCTGGCAGTGCAGGTGGGCACACACAGATATCGGCCAAAGGAACAGCAAAACAGAGTATTAAAAATGCATAAAGATCTGGACCAAATCTGGGCAAACCCTAGCTAGTTTTGGGCTGCCTAGGAAGCAAAAACACAGCATACACAGAGAGGGAATGGGAACTGCAGGTGAGGATAGGTATTTTTATACCTGAAGTGGCTGAGGGTGAGATCGGATGCAGTAGAGATGTGTGGCAGCAGCTCCCTCCTCCTTCCTTTCCTTCTCCCTTCTCCTTCTTATTCCTTTTTCTCTCCTTTTTCCTCTCTTTCTCTCCTATCGGTTTTAGTAGGTAGCAAGAGCTCTAAATGAGCTCAGGCCAGCCTATTTATAGGCCCAAGACCAACTGAGGTCTGTTTGGTCCTTAGGTCCCTTTTTAAAAATCAATTTTTAACTTGATTTTGACTGATTTTGGGCTCACTGGTGGGGTCCATAGTGAACTGAGAGCATGAGGTGGTCCCTCAGACTCCCCTCTATCAGTGGAGGGTGCCCATGTTCATGTTGGGTGTTCCCCACAATTATAATAATTAAAAATAATCAAAATCAGTCGCTGGGCGATGTCACTGGGCCTTGCTGCATCGCCCAGTGCCATCGCCTAGAGAATTCCAGCAAGCCGAAATTCAATGGGGCTTGCACAAGGTTTGACCCTTGGTCAGGGTATTGTCCCCACATGCCAAATAGGAGGTTTTACACACTTTTCACATAGGTGGGTCCCACTGTTTGGGGAGGAGAGAGGTTACTTGGGATCCAAGTCATGCATCAAACTGTGAGCTGCACAATTGCATGGATCTGCTATCCATCTTCTAACAGGTATATAGGAAACCTGTTCAAAGTATTCTCATTGATCTCATTGAGTGGAGTGATGCTCCACAGTGATCCTGGTTGCCTGGTTAGGGGTTCCTACCCTTAAATCAAAACTCCAGTCAGTCAGGGCAGGGTTTGACACATAGGTCGGTAACAAGGTCATAAGGACAGCTCTCATAGGCTGGCTCACTCACAAGACTAACCTCGCGGGTTAAATAACTTAACACTAGGCGCGATGGCGAAGCGGTGATATATGCGTACAACAAAATTGCCCAAGGCATAAAGCTCGGCCGAGTTGATGACACGGTATAATAACCCTCCGCCAAATACCAAACACAGCGACCAAACCAAGCAGCGATTGTTAACACGAACCAAGTCTGTAGGCTTGGTTGGGAGATCGGGCTCAGTGCCTAAATACAAGGTAAAGGCTAAACGCGATGACCAAGCCACAGGGTCGAGAGCTCGGGCTCAACCATACATTTTTGTATCATAGCCAAATGCCTTAGTCAAGCCAACAAATGAAGTAAAAATTGCTAAGACACGAAGCTCGGCCGAACACTCGGAGTGAGTGCTCGGCCTCGGTGCTCAAAGATAAGAACAGCGTCTTCAAAGTAATAAGAGGCGAATTGTCACCTATTTATAACCTTTGAAGTCCCGAGATCCGATAGCCGAGAAGAGCTCGGTGAGATTCAACGGTCTCGATTGAGAGATGATTCAAATTCCTAAATGCCATAATGTCGCCGATTGATCGTGGCCCTAACAACCTAAGCCCGCCGAGTCCATACATTATCAAATCACCACAGAGAAAGAGCTCGGAGGTCGAACGGCCTCAATAGTCTCAGTGACATAATTACACTCGCTGTCCACTTTAGGTCGTTGATGTAGAATCAAACACGAGAGTG
Organism: Telopea speciosissima; assembly: GCF_018873765.1. NCBI lineage: Eukaryota > Viridiplantae > Streptophyta > Magnoliopsida > Proteales > Proteaceae > Telopea > Telopea speciosissima. The sequence continues at coordinate 46,018,686 of NC_057916.1, forward strand.
CACACACAAGCGGGGCCCACTTAGGGTTCCAAAATATTTTTTATTTATGGACAGATGTGGGGAAGGGCATTTTTGTCATTTCCCACATCCCATGATGTCCAAGGATGAAGGCCATCAAGAAATTATAGATCTGCCCCTTCATTTTTGAAAGATTCCATCACCTGGGCCTTGCATCTGGACCTTGCCGCATCGCCAGCACACGCGGAGATCGACCTTGGGCTGAGTTTCCAAGGTGGGGCCTGCAGGCTGGGCCCACACTTGATCCTCTGCATGTTTAGGGATCCTGGGTAGCCCTTGTAATGGTCTATCTCATGGTCCAGTCAATTTCATCATCGGGTTCCAGTGCTAAGCTGTGGCTGCCCAAATAACCCTGGTGAATAGTGTTTAGAGTTTTGGCAAACCGAAATCTTGGATTCAGCCACATGCAAGGCTAGATATGCATGTTCAATAGGGTTTCGGGGCTGCAACCATCTAGGGTTTGGTCTCGCAGCCCTGGCTTGCAGTCCGGCTTCAATCCATTAGCTAGAAGGGGATCCGGGCAAGGCAACCATGCACAGCCGATTTCGGCCAAGGTAGCAAGATAACTCAATATTGATTTTCATAGAAAAACCTAGATCTACCATGCACAAGGTCTGCATGGCTGACTGGACCAAGACCGGGCAAACCCTAGCTTTGTCCGGGCTGCCCAGGACCAAAACATCACAAAAATAGAGAAGAGATGGAGGCAGCAGGCTTGAGGGCATAGTTTTATACGAATAGGCCGAGGAGGTTCGGTTGTAGGTTGGAATGGCTACGCTGGTCTCCTTCCTTTCCCCTTCCTTCCTTCTTCCTTCCCTTCCTCTCTTTCTCTCTCTTCTTTCCTTTCTTCTCTCTTTCGGATTCGATTTGCCAAGGGCTCTAAAATGAGCCCAAGGCCTCCTATTTATAAGCTTAGCCTCTCACTGAGGCCTCGTTTGCCTCCTTAAGCCTCTTTTAAAAATTCATTTTTGAACTGATTACGCTTGATTCGGTACACTGGTGGGGTCCACACTGAACCAGGAATATGAGGTGGTCCCTCAGAGTCCCCTTTATCACTAGAGAGTGTCCATGGTCAAGTGGGGTGGTCGTCACATTTTTAATAATTAAAAATGTGCAAAAACAGCCACCGGGCGATGTCTTTGGGCCTCTGCATGCGACGCTGCCATCGCCCCAGAGAATTCCCGAGAAGATGGAATTCAAAGGGGAACAAGACAGGGGTTTGACCCTGGGTTAGGGTATTGTCCCCATATGCCCACCATGGGTTTTCACATGATTTTTCAGAGGTGGGTGCCTCCATTTTAGGGAGAGAGAGATTACCTGGGATCCAAGTCATACATCAGTCTATGAGTTGTGCAAGTACAGGGGTCTGCTATCCATCTTCTGACAAGTATATAAGGAAACCTGTTCAAAGCATTCTCATTGATCTCATTGAGTGGAGTGATGCTCCACAGTGATTCTGGTGGCATGGCCAGGGGTTCCTGCACTTCAGTCAGATTCCAGCCAGTCAGGGGGCAGGGTTTGACATTTCTCCCCACCTTACAAAAATTTTGTCCTCGAAATTTGCTTACCTAGTAATCTAAAGAGTTGAGGATACCTCTCCTTCATTGGACGTATGGATGCGATGTTGTGGGTTGTGACCTTCGAATCGATACTTATGTTGACATATGTTCATTTTCTGTGTAACCCAGACCGCGTGGGTCGTTTGGGGTTATTAGGAGGAATTTCTGTACTTTTCTGGGTTTGGGATTTTCTAAAAAGTGTCCTTATCTCTTATTAGACATGTGGATGCAATGTTGAGGATCATGACGTTTGAATCCATACCTATTTTGACATATGTTCATTTTCCATTTAAACCAGATCGGGTGGGTCGTTTGGGGTTATTTGAGGGCATTTTTGTACTTTTTTGGGTTTGGGATTCTCTAAAAGGTGTCCTTATCTCTTATTACACGTGTGGATGCAATGTTGAAGGTCATGACCTTCGAATCGATACGTATTTTAAGATATATTCCTTTTCGGTCCGAACCATATCGGAGTGGGTCATTTTGGGTTATTTGGGGGCATTTCTGTATTTTATTGTGGATCGGATTTCCAAAAAATTGTACTTATCTCATATTCGACGTGTGGATGCGATGTTGACGGTTGTGACCTTCGAATCGATACCTATTTCGACATAGGTCAATTTCTGATTTAAACCTGACCAGGTGGGTCGTTTGGGATTATTTGGGGGCATTTCTGTACTTTTTTGGGTTTATGATTTTCTAACAAGTGCCCTTATCTCTTATTAAACGTCTGGATGCGATGTTGAGGGTCGTGACATTTGAATCGATACCTATTTCGACATATGTTTTCGGTTTAAACCATACCAGGTGGGTCGTTTGGGGTTATTTGGGGGCATTTCTGTACTTTTTGGGTCTGGGTCTTTCTAAAAAGTGTTCTTATCTCTTTGTAGACGTGTGGGTACGATCTTGAGGGTCGTGACCATTGAATCAATACCTATTTCGACATATGTTCATTTTCGGTTTAAACCAGACAGGATGTGTCGTTTGGGGTTATTTGGGGGCATTTCTGTACTTTTTTATGTTTGGTATTTTATAAAAAGTGTCCTTATCTCTTATTAGACGTGTGGATGCAATGTTGAGGGTCGTGACGTTCGAATCCATACCTATTTCGACATATGTTCATTTTCGGTTTAAACTAACCGGGTGGGTCGTTTGGGGTTATTTGAGGGCATTTTTATACTTTTTTGGGTTTGGGATTTTCTAAAAAGTGTCCTTATCTCTTATTACACGTGTGGATGCGACGTTGAGGGTCATGACCTTCGAATCGATACGTATGTTGACATATGTTCCTTTTTGGTCTGAACCATACTGGCTGGGTTATTTGGGGTTATTTGGGAGTATTTTTATACTTTATTGTGGTTCGGATTTTCAAAAAAATGTACTTATCACATATTAGGAAGTGTGGATGCCATGTTGACGGTTGTGACCTTCGAATCGATACCTATTTCAACTTAGGTTGATTTTTGGTTTAAACCTGACCAGGTGGGTCGTTTAGGGTTATTTGGGGGCATTTCTGTACTTTTTTGGGTTTGTGATTTTCTAAAAAGTACCCTTATCTCTTGTTGGCCGTGTGGATGCGATCTTGAGGGTCGTGACATTTTAATCGATACCTATTTCGACATATGTTTTCGGTTTAAACCAGACCGGGTGGGTCGTTTGGGGTTATTTGGGGGCATTTCTGTACTTTTTTAGGTTTGAGACTTTCTAAAAAGTGTTCTTATCTCTTATTAGATGTGTGGATGCGATGTTGAGGGTCGTGACGTTCGAATCCATACCTATTTCGACATATGTTCATTTTTGGTTTAAACCAGACCGGGTGGGTTGTTTGGGGTTATTTGGGGGCATTTCTATACTTTTTTAGGTTTGGGATTTTCTAAAAAGTGTCCTTATCTCTTATTAGACGTGTGGATGCTATGTTGAGGGTCGTGACCTTCGAAGCGATATGTATTTTGACATTTGTTCATTTTCAGTCCAAACCAGACCGGGTGGGTCGTTTGGGGTTATTTGGTGGTGTTTCTATACTTTTTTGGGTTTGGGATTCTCTAAAAAGTGTCCTTATCACTTATTACACATGTGGATGCGAGGTTGAGGGTATTAACCTTTGAATCGATACGTATTTTGATATATGTTCATTTTTGCTCCGAACCAAACTGGGTGGGTCATTTGAGGGTATTTGGGTCATTTTTGTACTTTTTTGTGTTTGGGATTCTCTCAAAAGTGTCCTTATCTCTTATTAGATGTGTGGATGCGATGTTGTGGGTTGTGACCTTCGAATCGATACCTATTTTGACATATGTTCTTTTTTTATTTAAACCTCGCTGGGTGGGTCGTTTGGTGTTATTTGGGGGCATTTCTGTGCTTTTTTGGGTTTGGGATTTTCAAAAAAGTTTCCTTATCTCTTATTAGACGTGTGGATGAGATGTTGAGGGCCGTGATGTTCAAATCCATACCTATTTTGACATATGTACATTTTCGGTTTAAACCAGACTGGGTGGGTCGTTTTGGGTTATTTGGTGGCATTTCTGTACTTTTTTGGGTTTGGGATTCTCTAAAAAGTGTCCTTATCACTTATTGCATGTGTGGATGCGAGGTTGAGGGTATTGACCTTTGAATCGATACGTATTTTGATATATGTTCATTTTCACCCCGAACCAAACAGGGTGGGTCGTTTGGGGTTATTTGGGGACATTTTTGTACTTTTTTGGGTTTGGGATTATCTAAAAAGTGTCCTTATCTCTTATTATACAGTGGATGCAATGTTGAGGGTCGTAACCTTCGAATCAATACCTATTTCAGCATATGTTCATTTCTGGTTTAAACCACACTGGGTGGGTCGTTTGGGGTTATTTGGGGGCATTTCTGTACTTTTTTGGGTTTGGGATTTTCCAAAAAGTATCCTTATCTATTATTAGACGTGTGGATGCGATGTTAAGGGTCGTGACTTTCGAATCGATACCTATTTTGACATTTGGTCATTTTCGGTTTAAGCCAGACAGGGTGGGTCGTTTTGGGTTATTTGGGGGCATTTCTGTACTTTTTGGGGTTAGGGATTTTCTAAAAAGTGTGTTTATCTCTTATTAGACGTGTGGATGCGATGTTAAGGGCCGTGACATTTGAATCGATACCTATTTCGACATATGTTCATTTTCGGTTTAAACAAGGACAAGTGGGTCGTTTGGAGTTATTTGGGGGCATTTCTGTACATTTCTGGGTTTGGGATTTTCTAAAAAGTGTCCTTATCTCTTATTATACATGCGGATGCGATGTTGAGGGTCGTCACCTTCCAATGGATACCTATTTTGTCATATATTCATTTTCTATTTAAACTAGACCGGGTGGGTCGTTTGGGGGTATTTGGGGGCATTTTTGTACTTTTTTGGGTTTGGGATTCTCCGAAAACTGTCCTTATCTATTATTAGACGTGTGGATGCGATGTTGAGGGTCGTGACCTTCGAATCGATACCTATTTTGATATATGTTCATTTTCTGTTTAAACCTGACCGGGTGGGTCGTTTGAGGTTATTTGGGGGCATTTCTGTACTTTTTTTGGTTTGGGATTGTCAAAAAAGTTTCCTTATCTCTTATTAGATGTGTGGATGCGATGTTGAGGGTTGTGATGTCCAAAGCCATACCTATTTCGACATATGTTCATTTTCGATTTAAACCAGACCGGGTGGGTCGTTTGGGGTTATTTGGTGGCATTTCTATACTTTTTTGGGTTTGGGATTCTCTAAAAAGTGTCCTTATCACTTATTACACATGTGGATGCGAGGTTGAGGGTATTAACCTTTGAATCGATACGTATTTCGACATATGTTCATTTTTGCTCCGAACCAAACTGGGTGGGTCATTTGGGGTATTTAGGGGAATTTCTATACTTTTCTGGGTTTGGGATTATCTAAAAAGTGTCCTTATCTCTTATTATATAGTGGATGCGATGTTGAGGGTCGCAACCTTCGAATCGATACCTATTTCGGCATATGTTCATTTCTGATTTAAACCACACTGGGTGGGTCGTTTGGGGTTATTTGGGGGGCATTTCTATACTTTTTTGGGTTTGGGATTTTCCAAAAAGTATCCTTATCTCTTATTAGACGTGTGGATGTGATGTTAAGGGTAGTGACCTTCGAATAGCTACCTATTTCAACATATGTTCATTTTAGGTTTAAACCAGACCTGGTGGGTCGTTTGGGATTGTTTGGGGGCATTTCTATACCTTTTTGGGTTTGGGACTTTCTAAAATGTGTTCTTATCTCTTATTAGAGGTGTGGATGCAATGTTGAGGGTTGTCACCTTCAAATCGATACCTATTTCGACATATTTTCATTTTCTGTTTAAACCAGACCGGGTGGGTCGTTTAGGGTTATTTGGGAGAATTTCTGTGCTTTTTTGGGTTAGGGACTTTCTAAAAAGTCTCCTTATCTCTTATTAGATGTGTGGGTGGGATGTTGAGGGTCGTGACCTTTGAATCGATACCTATTTCGACATATGTTCATTTTCGGTTTAAACCAGATTGGATGGGTCGTTTAGGGTTATATGGGGGCATTTCTGTACTTTTTAGGGTTTGGGAATTTCTAAAAGTGTCCTTATCTCTTATTAGATGTGTGGATACGATGTTGAGGATCGTGACCTTCGAATGGATAACTATTTCGACATATGTTCATTTTCAATTTAAGACAGATCGGGTGGGTCGTTGGGGGTTATTTAAGAGCATTTCTGTATTTTTTCGGGTTTGGGATTTTCTAAAAAGTGTCCTTATCTATTATTAGACGTGTGGATGCGATGTTGAGGGTCATGACCTTTGAATCGATACCTATTTTGACATATGTTCATTTTCGGTTTAAACATGACCGGGTGGATCATTTAGGGTTATTTGGGGGCATTTTCTGTACTTTTTTGGGTTTGGGATTTTCCAAAAAGTATCCTTATCTATTATTAGACATGTAGATGCGATGTTAAGGGTCGTGACCTTCAAATCGATACCTATTTCGACATATGTTTATTTTTGGTTTAAACCAGACCGGGTGGGTCATTTGGGGTTATTTAGGGGCATTTCTATGCTTCTTGGGGTTTGAGATTTTCTAAAAAGTGTGCTTACCTCTTATTAGACGTGTTGATGCGATGCTGAGGGTCGAGACATTTGAATCAATACCTATTTCGACATATATTCATTTTTTATTTAAACCAGACCGGGTAGGTCGTTTGGGGTTATTTGGGGGCATTTCTATACTTTTTGGGGTCTGGTTGTTTCTAAAAAGTGTCCATATCTCTTATTAGACGTGTGGATGCGATGTTGAGGGTCGTGCCCTTCGAATCGATACCTATTTCGACATATATTCATTTTTGATTTAAACAAGATCGAGTGGGTCGTTTGGGGTTATTTGGGGGCATTGCTGTACTTTTCTGGGTTTGGGATTTTCTAAAAACTATCCTTATCTCTTATTATACAGTGGATGCGATGTTGAGGGTCGTAACCTTCGAATCGATACCTATTTGGACATATGTTCATTTCTGGTTTAAACCACACTAGGTGGGTCGTTTGGGGTTATTTGGGGGCAATTTTGTACTTTTTTGGGTTTGGGTTGTTCCAAAAAGTATCCTTATCTCTTATTAGACGTGTGGATGCAATGTTAAGGGTAGTGACCTTCGAATCGATACCTATTTCAACATATGTATATTTTAGGTTTAAACCAGATTGGGTAGGTCGTTTGGGGTTATTTGGGGGCATTTTCATACTTTTTTTCGGTTTGGGACTTTCTAAAAAGTGTTCTTATCTCTTATTAGAGGTGTGGATGCAATGTTGAGGGTTGTCACCTTCAAATCGATAGCTATTTTGACATATTTTCATTTTCTATTTAAACCAGACCGAGTGGGTCGTTTGGGGTTATTTGGGGGAATTTCTATACTTTTTTGGGTTTGGGATTTTCTAAAAAGTGCCCTTATCTCTTATTAGACGTGTGGATGCGATGTTTAGGGTCGTGACCTTTGAATCGATACCTATTTTGACATATATTCATTTTCGATTTAAACCAGACCGGGTGACTTGTTTGGGGATATTTGGGAGCATTTCTGTACTTTTTTGGGTTTGGGATTTTCTAAAAAGTGTCTTTATCTCTTATTAGACGTGTGGATGTGATGTTGAGGATCGTGACGTTCGAATCCATACCTATTTCCGCATATATTCATTTTTGGCTTAAACCAGACCGGGTGGGTCATTTGGGGTTATTTGAAGGCATTTCTTTACTTTTTGGGTTTGGGATTCTTTAAAAGGTGTCCTTATCTCTTATTACACGTGTGGATACGATGTCGAGGGTCATGACTTTCGAATCGATACTGATTTTGAGATATGTTCCTTTTCGGTCCGAACCGTATCGGGATGGTTGTTTTGGGTTATTTGGGGGCATTTCTATACTTTACTGTGGTTTGGATTTTCAAAAAAGTGTGCTTATCTTATATTAGACGTGTGGATACGATGTTGACGGTTGTGACCATTGAATCGATACCTATTTCAATATAGGTTGATTTTCGGTTTAAACCTAACCAGGTAGGTCTTTTGGGGTTATTTGGGGGCATTTCTGTACTTTTTTGGGTTTGTGATTTTCTAAAAAGTGCCCTTATCTCTTATTAGACGTGTGGATGCGATGTTAAGGGTCGTGACATTTGAATCGATACCAATTTCAACATATGTTTTCGGTTTAAACCATACCGGGTGGGTCGTTTGGGGTTATTTGGGGGCATTTCTTTACTTTTTTGGGTATGGGACTTTCTAAAAAGTGTTCTTATCTCTTATTAGACGTGTGGGTGCGATATTGAGGGTCGTGACCTTTGAATCGATACCTATTTCAACAAATGTTCATTTTCGGTTTAAACCAGACCGGGTGGGTCGTTCGGGGTTATTTGGGGGCATTTCTGTACTTTTTTGGGTTTGGGATTTTATAAAATGTGTCCTTATCTCTTATTAGACGTGTGGATCCGATCTTGAGGTTCGTGACGTTCGAATCCATACCTATTTCGACATATGTTCATTTTTTATTTAAACCAGCCGGGTGGGTCGTTTGGGGTTATTTGAGGGCATTTCTATACTTTTTTGGGTTTGGGATTCTTTAAAAGGTGTCCTTATCTCTTATTACAAGTGTGGATGCGACGTTGAGGGTCATGACCTTCGAATCGATACGTATTTTGACATATGATCCTTTTCGGTCCGAACCATACCGGGTGGGTCGTTTGGGGTTATTTGGGGGCATTTCTGTACTTTATTGTGGTTTGAATTTTCAAAAAAGTGTACGTATCTCATATTAGACGTGTGGATACGATGTTGACGGTTGTGGCCTTCGAATCAATACCTATTTCGACATAGGTTAATTTTCGGTTTAAAGCTGACCAGGTAGGTCGTTTGGGGTTATTTGGGGGCATTTCATTACTTTTTTGGGTTTGTGATTATCTAAAAAGTGCCCTTATCTCTTATTGGACGTGTGGATGCGATGTTGAAGGTCGTGACAATTGAATCGATACCGATGTTGACATATGTTTTCGGTTTAAACCAAACCGGGTTGGTCGTTTGGGGTTATTTAGGGGCATTTCTGTACCTTTTTGGGTTTGGGACTTTCTAAAAAGTGTTCTTATCTCTTATTAGACATGTAGGTGCGATGTTGAGGGTCGTGACCTTTGAATCGATACCTATTTCGACTTATGTTCATTTTCGGTTTAAACCAGACCGGGTGGGTCGTTTGGGCTTATTTGGCGGCATTTCTGTACTTTTTTGGGTTTGGGATTTTATAAAAAGTGTCCTTATCTCTTATTAGACGTGTGGATGCGATGTTGAGGGTCGTGACGTTCGAATCCATACCTACTTTGACATATGTTCATTTTTTGTTTAAACCAGATCGGGTGGGTCGTTCGGCGTTATTTGGGGGCATTTCTATACTTTTTTGGGTTTGGAATTCTAAAAAGTGTCCTTATCTCCTATTACACGTGTGGATGCGATGTTGAAGGTATTGGGTTCGAATCTATACGTATTTTGACATACGTTCATTTTTTGTCCGAACCATACCTGGAGGGTCGTTTGGGTAATTTGGGGGCTTTTTTGTACTTTTTTGGGTTTAGGATTTTCTCAAAAGTGTCCTTATCTCTTATTAGAAGTGCGGATACGATGTTTATGGTTGTGAACTTCAAATCGATACCTATTTCGACATAGGTTCATTTTCGGTTTAAACCTGACCAGGTGGGTCGTTTGAGGTTATTTGGGGGCATTTCTGTACTTTTTTGGGTTTGGGATTTTCTAAAAAGTGTCCTTATCTCTTATTGGACGTGTGGATGCGATGTTGAGGGTCGTGACGTTCGAATCGATACCTAATTTGACATATGTTCATTTTCAGTTTAACCAGACTGGTAGGTCATATGGAGTTAATTGGGGGCATTTCTATACTTTTTTGGGTTTGGGATTTTCTAAAAAGTGTCCTTATCTCTTATTAGACATGTGGATGCGATGTTGAGGTTCGTGATCTTCGAATCGATACGTATTTTGACATATGTTCATTTCCTGTCCGAACCAAATCGGGTCGATCGTTTGGGGTTATTTGGGTCCATTTCGGTACTTTTTTGGGTTTGGGATTTTCTAAGGTGCGTCCTTAACTCTTATTGGACGTATGGATGCGATGTTGTGGGTTGTGACCTTCGAATCGATACTTATGTTGACATATGTTCATTTTCTGTGTAAACCAGACCGCGTGGGTCGTTTGGGGTTATTAGGAGGAATTTCTGTACTTTTCTAGGTTTGGGATTTTCTAAAAAGTGTCCTTATCTCTTATTAGACATGTGGATGCGATGTTGAGGATCATGACGTTTGAATCCATACCTATTTTGACATATGTTCATTTTCCATTTAAACCGAATCGGGTGGGTCGTTTGGGGTTATTTGAGGGCATTTTTGTACTTTTTTGGGTTTGGGATTCTCTAAAAGGTGTCATTATCTCTTATTACACGTGTGGATGCAATGTTGAGGGTCATGACCTTCGAATCGATACGTATTTTAAGATATATTCGTTTTCGGTCCGAACCATACCGGAGTGGGTCATTTTGGGTTATTTGGGGCATTTCTGTATTTTATTGTGGATTGGATTTCCAAAAAAGTGTACTTATCTCATATTCGACGTGTGGATGCGATGTTGACGGTTGTGACCTTCGAATCGATACCTATTTTGACATAGGTCAATTTCTGGTTTAAACCTGACCAGGTGGGTCGTTTGGGGTTATTTGGGGGCATTTCTGTACTTTTTTGGGTTTATGATTTTCTAACAAGTGCCCTTATCTCTTATTAAACGTCTGGATGCGATGTTGAGGGTCGTGACATTTGAATCGATACCTATTTCGACATATGTTTTCGGTTTAAACCATACCAGGTGGGTCGTTTGGGGTTCTTTGGGGGCATTTCTGTACTTTTTGGGTCTGGGTCTTTCTAAAAAGTGTTCTTATCTCTTTTTAGACGTGTGGGTACGATCTTGAGGGTCGTGACCATTGAATCAATACCTATTTCGACATATGTTCATTTTCGGTTTAAACCAGACAGGGTGTGTCGTTTGGGGTTATTTGGGGGCATTTCTGTACTTTTTTATGTTTGGTATTTTATAAAAAGTGTCCTTATCTCTTATTAGACGTGTGGATACAATGTTGAGGGTCGTGACATTCGAATCCATACCTATTTCGACATATGTTCATTTTCGGTTTAAACTAACCGGGTGGGTCGTTTGGGGTTATTTGAGGGCATTTTTATACTTTTTTGGGTTTGGGATTTTCTAAAAAGTGTCCTTATCTCTTATTACACGTGTGGATGTGACGTTGAGGGTCGTGACCTTCGAATCGATACGTATGTTGACATATGTTCCTTTTTGGTCTGAACCATACTGGGTGGGTTGTTTGGGGTTATTTGGGAGCATTTTTATACTTTATTGTGGTTCGGATTTTCAAAAAAATGTACTTATCACATATTAGAAGTGTGGATGCCATGTTGACGATTGTGACCTTCGAATCGATACCTATTTCGACTTAGGTTGATTTTTGGTTTAAACCTGACCAGGTGGGTCGTTTAGGGTTATTTGGGGGCATTTCTGTACTTTTTTGGGTTTGTGATTTTCTAAAAAGTGCCCTTATCTCTTGTTGGCCGTGTGGATGCGATCTTGAGGGTCGTGACATTTTAATCGATACCTATTTCGACATATGTTTTCGGTTTAAACCAGACCGGGTTGGTCGTTTGGGGCTATTTGGGGGCATTTCTGTACTTTTTTCGGTTTGCGATTCCCTAAAAAGTTTTCTGATCTCTTATTAGATGTGTGGATGCGATGTTGAGGGTCGTGACGTTCGAATCAATACCTATTTCGACATATGTTCATTTTTGGTTTAAACCAGACCGGGTGGGTTGTTTGGGGTTATTTGGGGGCATTTCTATACTTTTTTAGGTTTGGGATTTTCTAAAAAGTGTCCTTATCTCTTATTAGACGTGTGGATGCTATGTTGAGGGTCGTGACCTTCGAAGCGATACGTATTTCGACATTTGTTCATTTTCAGTCCAAACCAGACCGGGTGGGTCGTTTGGGGTTATTTGGTGGTGTTTCTATACTTTTTTGGGTTTGGGATTCTCGAAAAAGTGTCCTTATCTCTTATTAGATGTGTGGATGCGATGTTGTGGGTTGTGACCTTCGAATCGATACCTATTTCGACATTTGTTCTTTTTTTATTTAAACCTCGCTGGGTGGGTCGTTTGGGGTTATTTGGGGGCTTTTCTGTACTTTTTTGGATTTGGGATTTTCTAAAAAGTGTCATTATCTCATATTAGACATGTGGATGCGATTTTGAGGGTTGTGACATTTGAATCGATACCTATTTCGAAATATGTTCATTTTCGGTTTAAACCAGACATGTGGATGGGATTTTCTAAAAAGTGTCCTTATCTCTTATTACACGTGTGGATGCGACGTTGAGGGTCGTGACCTTCGAATCGAGACGTATGTTGACATATGTTCCTTTTTGGTCCGAACCATACTGGGTGGGTTGTTTGGGGTTATTTGGGAGCATTTTTATACTTTATTGTGGTTCGAATTTTCGAAAAAATGTACTTATCACATATTAGAAGTGTGGATGCCATGTTGACGGTTGTGACCTTCGAATCGATACCTATTTCGACTTAGGTTGATTTTTGGTTTAAACCTGACCAGGTGGGTCGTTTAGGGTTATTTGGGGGCATTTTTGTACTTTTTTGGGTTTGTGATTTTCTAAAAAGTGCCCTTATCTCTTGTTGGCCGTGTGGATGCGATCTTGAGGGTCGTGACATTTTAATCGATACCTATTTCGACATATGTTTTCGGTTTAAACCAGACCGGGTGGGTCGTTTGGGGTTATTTGGGGGCATTTCTGTACTTTTTTAGGTTTGGGACTTTCTAAAAAGTGTTCTTATCTCTTATTAGACGTGTGGATGCGATGTTGAGGGTCGTGACGTTCGAATCCATACCTATTTCGACATATGTTCATTTTCGGTTTAAACCAGACTGGGTGGGTCGTTTGGGGTTATTTGGGGGCATTTCTATACTTTTTTAGGTTTGGGATTTTCTAAAAAGTGTCCTTATCTCTTATTACACGTGTGGATGCTATGTTGAGGGTCGTGACGTTCGAATCCATACCTATTTTGACATATGTTCATTTTTGGTTTAAATTAATCGGGTGGGTCGTTTGGGGTTATTTGAGGGCATTTTTGTATTTTTTTGGTTTAAGATTCTCCAAAAGGTGTCCTTATCTCTTATTACACGTGGGGATGCGACGTTGAGGGTCGTGACCTTCAAATCGATACGTATGTTGACATATGTTCCTTTTCAGTTTGAACCATACCGGGTGGGTTGTTTGGGGTTATTTGGGGGCATTTCTGTACTTTATTGTGGTTCAGATTTTCAAAAAAGTGTACTTATCTCAGATTAGACGTGTGGAGGCCATGTTGACGGTTGTGACCTTCGAATTGATACCTATTTCAACATAGGTTGATTTTCGGTTTAAACTTGACCAGGTGGGTCGTTTGGGGTTATTTGGGGGCATTTCTATACTTTTTTGGGTTTGTGATTTTCTAAAAAGTGCCCTTATCTCTTATTAAACGTGTGGATGCAATGTTGAGGGTCGTGACATTTGAATCGATACCTATTTCGACATATGTTTTCGATTTAAACCATACCGGATGGGTCGTTTGGGGTTATTTGGGGGCATTTTTGTACTTTTTTGGGTCTGGGACTTTCTAAAAAGTGTTCTTATCCTTAATTAGATGTGTGGGTGCGATATTGAGGGTCGTGACCTTTGAATAGATACCTATTTCGACATATGTTCATTTTCGGTTTAAACCAGATCGGGTGCGTCGTTTGGGGTTATTTGTGGGCATTTCTGTACTTTTTTGTGTTTGGGATTTTATGAAAAGTGTCCTTATCTCTTATTAGACGTGTGGATGCGATGTTGAGGGTCATGACGTTCGAATCCATACCTATTTTGACATATGTTCATTTTCAGTTTAAACTAACCGGGTGGGTCGTTTGGGGTTATTTGAGGGCATTTTTGTACTTTTATGGTTTAAGATTCTCCAAAAGGTGTCCTTATCTCTTATTACACGTGGGGTTGCGACGTTGAGGGTCGTGACCTTCGCATCGATACGTATGTTGACATATGTTCCTTTTCGGTCCGAACCATACCGTGTGGGTTGTTTTGGGTTATTTGGGGGCATTTCCGTACTTTATTGTGGTTCGGATTTTCAAAAAAGTGTACTTATCTCATATTAGACGTGCGGATGCCATGTTGACGGTTGTGACCTTCAAATCGATACCTATTTCGACAGAGGTTGATTTTCGGTTTAAACCTGACCAGGTGGGTCGTTTGGGGTTATTTGGGGGCATTTTTATACTTTTTTGGATTTTTGATTTTCTAAAAAGTGCCCTTATCTCTTATTAGACGTGTGGATGCGATGTTGAGGTCGTGACATTTTAATCGATACCTATTTCGACATATGTTTTTGGTTTAAACCAGACCGGGTGGGTCGTTTGGGGTTATTTGGGGGCATTTCTGTACTTTTATGGGTTTGGGACTTTCTAAAAGTGTTCTTATCTCTTATTAGACGTGTGGCTGCGATGTTGAGGGTCGTGACCTTGTAATCGATACCTATTTCGACATATGTTTATTTTCGGTTTAAAACCAGACCAGGTGGGTCGTTTTGGGTTATTTGGCTACATTTCTATACTTTTTTGGGTTTGGGATTTTATAAAAAGTGTCCTTATCCCTTATTAGACGTGTAGATGCGATGTTGAGGGTCGTGACGTTCGAATCTATACCTATTTAGATATATGTTCATTTTCGGTTTAAACCAAATCGGGTGGGTTGTTTAAGGTTATTTGGGGGCCTTTCTATACTTTTTTAGGTTTGGGATTTTCTAAAAAATGTCCTTATCTCTTATTAGACGTGTGGATGCTATGTTGAGGGTCGTGAACTTTGAATCGATACGTATTTTGACATATGTTCATTTTCGGTCCGAACCAGACCGGGTGGGTCGTTTGGGGTTATTTGGTGGTGTTTCTGTACTTTTTTGGGTTTGGGATTTTTGAAAAACTGTCAGTTTCTCTTATTAGACGTGTGGATGCAATGTTGTGGGTTGTGACTTTCGAATCGATACCTATTTCGACTTATGTTCTTTTTCGATTTAAACCTCGCTGGGTGGGTCGTTTGGGGTTATTTGGGGGCTTTTCTGTACTTTTTTGGGCTTGGGATTTTCTAAAAAGTGTCGTTATCTCTTATTAGACATGTGGATGCGATGTTGAGGGTCGTGACCTTCGAATCGATACCTATTTTAACATCTGTTCATTTTCGGATTAAAGCAGACTTGGTGGGTCGTTTGGGGTTATTTGGGGGAATTTCTGTACTTTTTTGGATTTGGGATTTTTTTAAAAGTGTCCTTATCTCTTATTAGACGTGTGGATACGATGTTGACGGTCGTGACCTTCGAATCGATACCTATTTTGACATTTGTTCATTTTCAGTTTAAACCTGACCAGGTGGGTTGTTTGGGGTTATTTGGGGGCATTTCATTACTTTCTCGGGTTTGGGAATTTTTAAAAAGTGTCTTTTTTTCTTATTAGATGCGTGGATGGGATGTTGAGGGTCATGACCTTCGAATCGATATCTATTTCGACATATGAACTTTCTGTTTAAACCAGATCGGGTGGGTTGTTTGGGGTTATTTTGGGGCATTTATGTACTTTTTTGGGTTTGGGATTTTCTAAAAAGTGTCATTTTCTCTTATTAGAGGTGTGGATGCGATGTTGAGGATCGTGACGTTTGAATCCGTACCTATTTTGACATATATTCATTTTTTATTTAAACCACGCCGGGTGGGTCCTTTGGGGTTATTTGAGGGCTTTTCTGCACTTTTTGGGGTTTGGAATTTTCTAAAAAGTGTCATTATCACTTATTAGACATGACGATGCAATGTTGAGGGTCGTGACGTTTGAATCGATACCTTTCGGTTTAAACCTGACCGGGTGGGTCAGTTGGGGTTATTTGGGGGAATTTCTGTACTTTTTTGGGTTTTTGATTTTGTAAAAAGTATCCTTATCTCTTAGTGGACGTGTGGATGCGATGTTGATGGTCGTGACCTTTGAATCGCTACCTATTTTGATATATGGTCATTTTCAATTTAAACCACACTGAGTGGGTCGTTTGGGGTTATTTGGGGGTATTTCGATACTTTTTCGAGTTTGGGATTTTGAAAAAAGTGTCATTAACTATTATTAGACGTGTGGATATGATGTTGAGGGTCGTGACCTTCGAATCGATACCTATTTTGACATATGCTCATTTTCTGTTTAAACCAGAACGGGTGGGTCTTTTTGGGTTATTTGGGGGCATTTCTGTGCTTTTCTGGGTTTGGGATTTTTTAAAACGTGTCCTTATCACTTATTAGACATGTGGATGCGTTGTTGAGGGTAGTGACGTTCGAATCCATACATACTTGGACATATGTTCATTCTCGGTTTAAACCAGATCGAGTGGGTTGTTCGGGGTTATTTTGGGGCATTTCTGTACTTTCTTGGGTTTGGGATTCTCTAAAAAGTGTCCTTATCTCTTATTACACGTGTGGATGCGATGTTGAGGGTATTGGCCTTCGAATCGATACGTATTTCGACATATGTTCATTTGCGATCCGAACCATTCTAGGTGCGTCGTTTGGGGTTATTTAGGGGGCATTTCTATATTTTTTTATGTTTGGGATTTTCTAAAAAGTGTCTTTGTCTCTTAGTAGACGTGTGCATGCGATGTTGAGGATCGTGACCTTCGAATCGATACCAATTTTGGCATATGTTCATTTTTTGTTTAAAACAGACCGGGTGGGTCGTTTAGGGTTATTTGGGCATTTCTGTACTTTTTTGGGTTTGGGATTCCCCAAAAAGTGTCCTTATCTCTTATTAGACATGTGGATGCAAGTTGAGAGCGTGACCTTAGAATCGATACCTATTTCGACATATGTTCATTTTTAGTTTAAACCAGACTGGGTGGGTCGTTTGGGGTTATTTGGGGTCATTTCAATTCTTTTTTGGGTTTAGGATTTCCTAAAAGTGTCCTTATCTCTTATTAGACGTGTGAATACGATGTTGAGGGTCGTGACCTTCAAATCGATAAGTATTTTGACATATGTTCATTTTCGTTCCTTACCGGACCGAGTGGGTCATTTGGGCTTATTTGGAGGCATTTCTATACTATTTTGGGTTTGGGATTTTCTAAAAAGTGTCTTTATCTCTTATTAGACTTGTGGATGCGATGTTGAGGATCGTGACCTTTGAATCGATACCTATATTGGTAATTATTCATTTTCGATTTGAAGTAGACCGGGTGGGTCGTTTGGGGTTATTTGGGGCCATTTTTGTACTTTTTTGGATTTGGAATTTTCTAAAAAGTGTGGATGCGATGTTGAGGGTCGTGACGTTCGAATCGATACCTATTTTCACATATGTTCATGTTCTGTTTAAACCAGATCGGGTGGGTTGTTTGGGGTTATTTGGGGGCATTTCTGTACTTTTATGGGTTTGGGATTTTCAAAAAAGTGTCCTTATCTCTTATTAGACGTGTGGATACGATGTTGAGGATCGTGACGTGTGAATCCATAACTATTTTGACATATGTTCATTTTCGGTTTAAACCACACTGGGTGGGGTCGTTTGGGGTTATTTTGGGGCTTTTCTATTCTTTTTTGGGTTTGGGATATTCTAAAAAGTGTCGTTATCACTTATTAGACATATGGATGCGATGTTTAGGGTCGTGATGTTTGAATCGATACCTATTTTGACATATGTTCATTTTTTGTTTAAACCAGACCGGGTGGGTCGTTTGGGGTAATTTGGGGGCATTTATGTACTTTTCTGGGTTTGGGATTTTCTAAAAAGTGTCTTTATCTCTTATTAGACGTGTGGATACGATGTTGAGGATCGTGACGTTTGAACCCATAACTATTTTGACATATGTTCATTTTCGGTTTAAACCACACCGGGTGGGTCGTTTGGGATTATTTTGGGGCTTTTCTGTACTTTTTTGGGTTTGGGATTTTCTAAAAAGTGTCGTTATCCCTTATTAGACATGTGGATGCGATGTTTAGGGTCGTGACGTTTGAATCGATACCTATTTTGACATATGTTCATTTTCGGTTTAAACCAGACCGGGTGGGTCGTTTGGGGTTATTTGTTGGCATTTCTGTATTTTTTTGGGTTTTGGATTTTTTAAAAAGTATTTTTATCTCTTATTAGACGTGTGGATGCAAGGATGACGGTCGTGACCTTCGAATCGATACCTATTTCGACATATGTTCATTTTCAGTTTAAACCTGACCAGGTGGGTTGTTTGGTGTTTTTTGGGGGCATCTCATTACTTTTTCGGGTGTGGGATTTTCTAAAAAGTGTCTTTATCTCTTACTAGACGTGTGGATGCGATGTTCAGGGTCGTGACCTTCGAATCGATACCTATTTCGTCATATGGTCATTTTCAATTTAAACCGGACCGGGGGGGTCGTTTGGGGTTAGTTAGGGGCATTTCTGTACTTTTTTGGGTCTGGGATTTTCTAAAATGTGTCATTACCTATTATTAGACGTGTGGATGCGATGTTGAGGGTCGTGACCTTTGAATCGATACCTATTTTGACATCTGTTCATTTTCTAATTAAACTAGACTCAGTGGGTTGTTTGGAGTTATTTGGGGGCATTTCTATACTTTTCTGGGTTTGGGCTTTTCTAAAAAGTGTCCTTATCTCTTATTAGACGTGTGGATGCTTTGTTGAGGGTCGTGACGTTCGAATCCATACCTATTTCAACATATGTTCATTTTTGGTTTTATCCAAATAGGGTGGGTCGTTTGGGGTTATTTGGGGACATTTCAGTACGTTTCTGGGTTTAGGATTTTCTAAAAAGTGTCCCGATCTCTTTATTAGACGTGTGCATGTGAGGTTGAGGATCGTGGCATTTGAATCCATACCTATTTTGACAAATGTTCATTTTTGGTTTAAACCCGACCGAGTGGGTGGTTTGGGGTTATTTGGGGGCATTTCAGTACTTTTTTGGGTTTGGGATTCTATAAAAAGTGTCTTTATCTCTTATTACACGTGTGGATGCGATGTTAAGGGTGATGACCTTCGAATTGATACGAATTTTGACATGTGTTCCTTTTCGGTCCGTACCATACCGGGTGGGTCGTTTGGGGTTATTTGGGGGCATTTCTGTACTTTATTGTGGTCGGGATTTTCTTAAAAGTGTCCTTATCTCATATTAGACGTGTGGATGCGATGTTGAGGCTTGGGACCTTCGAATCGATACCTATTTTGACATAGGTTCATTTTTTGTTTAAACCTGACCAAGTGGGTCGTTAGGGGTTATTTGGGGGCATTTCTGTACTTTTTTGGGTTTGTGATTTTCTGAAAAGAGCCCTTATCTCTTATTAGACGTGTGGATGCGATGTTGAGGGTCGTGACATTCGAATCGATACCAATTTTAATAAATGTTTTCGGTTTAAACCAGACCGGGTGGGTCGTTTGGGGTTATTTGGGGGCATTTCTGTACTTTTTTGGTTTTGGGATTTTCTAAAAAGTGTTCTTAGCTCTTATTAGAAGTGTGGATGCGATGTTGTGGGTTGTGACCTTCGAATCGATACCTATTTCGACATATGTTCATTTTCGATTTAAACCACGCCGGGTGGGTCGTTTGGGGTTATTTGGGGCAGTTCTAAACTTTTTTGGGTTTTGGATTTTCTAAAAAGTTTCTTAATCTCTTATTAGACATGTGGATGCGATGTTGAGGGTCGTGACGTTTGAATCGATGCCTATTTTGACATATGTTAATTTTCGATTTAAACCAGATCGGGGTGGGTCGTTTGGGGTTATTTGGGGGCAATTTTGTACTTTTTTGGGTTTCCGATTTTCTAAAAAGTGTCCTTATCTCTTGTTAGACGTGTGGATACGATGTTGACGGTCGTGACCTTCGAATCAATACCTATTTCGACATATGTTCATTTTCAATTTAAACCTAATCAAGTGGGTCGTTTGGGGTTATTTGGTGGCATTTCATTACATTTTTGGGTTTGGGATTTTCTAAAAAGTGTGCTTATCTCTTATTAGACAAGTGGATGCGATGTTGAGGGTCGTGACCTTCGAATCGATATCTATTTCGACATATGTTGATTTTCTGTTTAAACCAGACCTAGTGGGTCGTTTGGGGGTATTTGGGGGCATTTCTATACTTTTTTGGGTTTGGGATTTACTAAAAAGTGTCCTTATCTATTATTAGAGGTGGGGATGCGATGTTGAGGTTTGTGACCTTCGAATCCATACCTATTTTGACATATGTGCATTTTCGGTTTAAACCACATCGGGTGGGCCGTTTGGGGTTATTTAGGGGCTTTTCTGTACTTTTTTGGGTTTGGGATTTTCTAAAAAGTGTCGTTATCTCTTATTAGACATGTGGATGCGATGTTGAGGGTCGTGTCGTTTGAATCGATACCTATTTTGACATATGTTCATTTTCGATTTAAACCAGACCGGGTGGGTCGTTTGGGGTTATTTGAGGCCATTACCGTACTTTTTTGGGTTTGGGATTTTCTAAAAATTGTCCTTATCTCTTATTTGACGAGTGGATGCAATGTTGAGGGTCGTGACGTTCGTATTCATACCAATTTCGACATATGTTCATTTTCTGTTTAAACCAGACTGGGTCGATCGTTTGAGGTTATTTGGGGGCATTTTTGTACTTTTTTGGGTTTGGGATTTTCTAAAAAGTGTCCTTATCTCTTATTAGATGTGTGGATACGATGTTGAGGCTCGTGACGTTTGAATCCATAACTATTTCGACATATGTTCATTTTCAGTTTAAACCACACCGGGTGGGATGTTTGGGGTTATTTTGGGGCATTTCTATACTTTTTGGGTTTTGGATTTTCTAAAAAATTTCTTAATCTCTTATTAGACATGTGGATGCGATGTTGAGGGTTGTGATGTTTGAATCGATGCCTATTTTAACATATGTTAATTTTCGATTTAAACCAGATTGGGGTGGGTCGTTTGGGGTTATTTGGGGGCAATTTTGTACTTTTTTGGGTTTCGAATTTTCTAAAAAGTGTCCTTATCACTTATTAGACGTGTGGATGCGATGTTGACGGTCGTGACCTTCGAATCAATACCTATTTCGACATATGTTCATTTTCAGTTTAAACCTGACCAGGTGGGTTGTTTGGGGTTATTTGGGGGCATCTCATTACCTTTTTGGGTTTGGGATTTTCTAAAAAGTGTCCTTATCTCTTATTAGACATGTGGATGTGATGTTGAGGGTCGTGACCTTCGAATCAATACCTATTTTGTCATATGGTCATTTTCAATTTAAACCGGACCCGGGGGTCGTTTGGGGTTGTTTGGGGCCATTTCTGTACTTTTTGGGTTTGGGATTTTCTAAAAAGTGTCATTACCTATTATTAGACATGTGGATGCGATGTTGGGGGTCGTGACCATCAAATCGATACCTATTTCGACATATGTTCATTTTCTAATTAAACCAGACCAGGTGGGTCGTTCGGGGTTATATGGGGGCATTTCTATACTTTTTTGGGTTTTGTCTTTTCTAAAAAGTGTCATTATCTCTTATTAGATGTGTGGATGCGTTGTTGAGGCTCGTGACGTTTGAATCCATACCTATTTTGACCTTTGTTCATTTTCGATTTAAACCAGATCGGATGGGTCATTTGGGTTTATTTGGGGGCATTTCTGTACGTTTCTGGGTTAGGGATTTTCTAAAAAGTGTCCTTATCTCTTTTTAGTCGTGTGGATGCGATGTTGAGGATCGTGACGTTCGAATCCGTACCTATTTTGTCAAATGTTCATTTTTGGTTTAAACCCAACCGGGTGGGTCGTTGGGGGTTGTTTGGGGCATTTCTGTACTTTTTTGGGTTTTGGATTCTCTAAAAAGTGTCCTTATCTCTTATTACACGTGTGGATGCGATGTTCAGGGTCATGACCTTCGAATCGATACGTATTTTGACATATGTTCCTTTATGGTCCGTACCATACCGGGTGGGTCGTTTAGGGTTATTTGGGGGCATTTCTGTACTTTATTGTGGTTGGGATTTTCTAAAAAGTTTCCTTATCTCATATTAGACGTGTGCATGCAATTTTGAGGGTTGTGACCGTCGAATCGATACCTATTTCGGCATAGGTTCATTTTTGGTTTAAACCTGACCAGGTGGGTCGTTTGGGGTTATTTGGGGGCTTTTCTTTACTTTTTTGGGTTTGGGATTTTCTACAAAGTGTCTTTATCTCTTATTAGACATGTGGATGCGATGTTGAGGGTCGTGACGTTTGAATCGATACCTATTTTGACATATGTTCATTTTCGGTTTAAACCAAACTGGGTCGGTCATTTGGGGTTATTTGAGGGCATTTTTGTACTTTAGGTTTTGAATTTTCTAAAAAGTGTCCATATCTCTTATTAGACGTGTGTATGCGATGTTGACGGTCGTGACCTTTGAATCGATACCTATTTCAACATATGTTCATTTTCAGTTTAAACCTGACCAGGTGGGTCGTTTGGGGTTATTTGGGGTCATTTCATTACTTTTTCGAGTTTGGGATTTTCTAAAAAGTGTGCTTATCGCTTATTTGACATGTGGATGCGATGTTGAGGGTCGTGACCTTCGAATCGATATCTATTTGACATATGTTTATTTTCTGTTTAAAGCAGACCTGGTGGGTCGTTTGGGGTTATTTGGGGGCATTTCTGTACTTTTCTGGGTTTGGGATTTTCTAAAAAGTGTCCTTATCTCTTATTACAGGTGTGGATGCGATGTTGAGGACCGTGACCTTCGAATCCATACCTATTTTGACATATGTTCATTTTTTGTTTAAACCACGCCGAGTGGGTCGTTTGGGATTTTTTGGGGGCTTTTCCGTACTTTTTTGGGTTTGGGATTTTTTAAAAAGTGTCGTTATCTCTTATTAGACATGTGGATGCAATGTTGAGGGTCGTGATGTTTGAATCGATACCTATTTCGACATACGTTGATTTTCAATTTAAACCAGACCGGGTGGGTCATTTGGGGTTATTTGGGGGAATTTTTGTACTTTTTTGGATTTCGGATTTTCTAAAAAGTGTCCTTATTTCTTATTAGACGTCTGGATGCAATGTTGACGGTCGTGACCTTCGAATCGATACCTATTTCGACATATGTTCATTTTCAGTTTAAACGTGACCAGGTGGGTCGTTTGGGGTTATTTGGGGGCATTTCATTACTTTTTCGGGTTTAAGATTTTCTAAAAAGTGTCCTTATCTCTTATTAGACGTGTGGATGCGATGTTGAGGGTTGTGACCTTCGAATCGTTACCTATTTCAACATAGGTTCATTTTCGATTTAAACCTGACCAAATGGGTCGTTTGGGGTTATTTGGGGGCATTTCTATACTTTTTTGGTTTGTGATTTTCTAAAAAGTGCCCTTATCTCTTACCAAACGTGTGTATGCGATGTTGACGGTCGTGACCTTCGAATCGATATCTATTTCGACATATGTTTATTTTCAGTTTAAACCTGAGCAGGTAGGTCATTTGCGGTTATTTGGGGGCATTTCATTACTTTTTTGGGTTTGGGATTTTCTAAAAAGTTAAAAAGTGTGATTATCTCTTATTAGACATGTGGATGCGATGTTGAGGGTCGTGACCTTTGAATCGATACCTATTACGACATATGTTCATTTTTAATTTAAACCAGACTGGGTTAGTCGTTTGGGGTTATATAGGGGCATTTCTATACTTTATTGGGTTTGGGATTTTCTACAAAATATCTTTATCTATTATTAGACGTGTGGATGCGATGTTGCAGGTCGTGACCTTCGAATCGTTACATATTTTGACTAATGTTCATTTTCTGTTTAAACTAGATCGGGTGGGTCGTTTGGGGTTATTTGGGCGCATTTTTGTAATTTTTTTGGGTTTGGGATTTTCTAAAAAGTGTCCTTGTCTATTATTAGACGTGTAGATGTGATGTTGAAGGTCGTGACCTTCGAATCGATACCTATTTCGACATACGTTCATTTTTGGTTTAAACCTGACCAGGTGGGTCGTTTAGGGTCATTTGGGGGCATTTTTGTACTTTTTGGGTTTGGAATTTTAAAAAAAGTGTCCTTATCTCTTATTAGACGTGTGGATGCGATGTTGAGGGTCGTGACATTCGAATCCATATATATTTTGACATATGTTCATTTTTGGTTTAAACCAGACCGGTTGGGTCGTTTGGAGTTATTTGGGGGCATTTCTGTACTTTCTTGGGTTTGGGATTTTCTAAAAAAATGTCCTTATCTATTATTAGATGTGTGGCTGCGATGTTGAGGATCATGACCTTCGAATCGATACCTATTTCGGCATATATTCATTTTCGGTTTAAAACAGACTGGGTGGGTCATTTAGGGTTATTTGGGGGCATTTCTGTACTTTTTTGGGTTTTGGATTCTCTAAAAAGTGTCTTTGTCTCTTATTAGATGTGTGGATGCGATGTTGAGGGTCGTGACCTTCTAATCAATACCTATTTCGATTTATCTTCATTTTCGGTTTAAACCATACTGGGTGGGTCGTTTGGGGTTATTTGGAGGCATTTCTATACCTTTTTGGGTTTGGGATTTGCAAAAGTGTCCTTATCTCTTATTGGACGTGTGGATGCGATGCTGAGGGGCCTGACGTTTGAATCGATACCTATTTCGACATCTGTTCATTTTTGGTTTAAATCAAACCGAGTGGGCCGTTTGGGGTTATTTGGGGGCAGTTCTGTACTTTTTTGGGTTTGGGATTCTCTAAAAATTGTCCTTATCTCTTATTACACATGTAGAGGCGCTGTTGAGGGTCGTGACCTTCGAATCGATTCGTATTTCGACATATGTTAATTTTCTGTCCGAACCATACCGGGTGGGTCGTTTGGGGTAATTTGGGGGCATTTCTGTACTTTTTTGTGTTTCGGATTTTCTAAAAAGTGTCCTTAATTCTTATTAGATGAGTGGATGCGATGTGTAGGGTCGTGAACTTTGAATCGATACCTGTTTCGGCCAATGTTCATTTTCGATTTAAACCAGACCGAGTGGGTCGTTTGGGGCTATTTAGGGGCATTTCTGTACTTTTTTGGGTTTTGGATATTCTAAAAAGTGTCCTTATCTCTTATTAGACGTGTAGATGGGATGGTGACGGTCGTGACCTTCATATCGGTACCTGTTTTGACATATGTTCATTTTCGATTTACCTCAAACTGGGTGGGTCGTTTATGGTTATTTGGGGGCATTTTTGTACTTTTTTGGGTTTGGGATTTTCTAACAAGACTCCTTATCACTTATTATATGTGTGGATGTGATGTTGAGGGTGGTGGCGCTCGAATCGATACCTATTTAGACATATGTTCATTTTCGGTTTAAACCAGGCCGGGTGGGACGTTTGGGATTATTTGGGGGGCATTTCTATACTTTTTTGGGTTTGGGATTCTCTAAAAAGTGTTCTTATCTCTTATTACATGTGTGGATGCGATCTTGAGGGTCGTGACCTTCAAATCGATACGTATTTTGACATATGTTTATTTTCAGTCCAAACCGGACCGAGTAGGTCTCTTGGGCTTATTTGGGGGCATTTCTGTACTTTTTTGGGTTTGGGATTTTCTAAAAAGTATCCTTATCTCTTATTTGACGTGTGGATACGATGTTATGGGTCGTGACCTTTGAATCGATACCTATTTCGACATATGTTCATATTCGGTTTAAACCAGACTAGGTGGGTCGTTTGGAGTAATTTAGGGACATTTATGTACTTTTTTGGGTTTGGGATTTCTAAACCGTGTACTTATCTCTTATTAGAAGTGTGGATGCGATGTTAAGGGTCGTAACCTTCGAATTGATCCGTATTTCGACTTATGTTCATTTTCGGTCCGAACCAGACCGGGTGGGTCATTTGGGGATATTTGGGGGCAATTTTGTACTTTTTTGGGTTTGGGATTTTCTAAACATTGTACTTATTTGTTATTAGACGTGTGGATGCGATGTTGAGGGTCATGATCTTCGATTTGATAGCTATTTCGACATGTTCATTTTGGGTATAAACCAGACCGGGTGGGTCGTTTGGGAGTATTTGGGGGCATTTCTTTACTTTTTTGGGTTTGGGATTTTCTAAAAAGTGTCCTTTTCTCTTATTAGACGTGTGGATGCGATGTTGAGCGTTGTGACCTTCAAATCGATACCTATTTCATGATATGTTCATTTTTTATTTAAACCAGACCGGGTGGGTCGTTTAGGGTAATTTGGGGGTATTTCTGCACTTTTTTGGGTTTGGGATTAAAAAAATAGTATCTGCGATGTTGAGAGTTGTGACCTTCGAATCGATCCATATTTTGACATATGTTCATTTTCGGTCCAAACCAGACCGGGTGGGTCATTTTGGCTAATTTGAGGGCATTTTTGTACTATTTTGGGTTTAGGATTTTCTAAAAAGTGTCCTTATCTCTTATTAGACGTGTGGAAGCGATGTTGAGGGTCGTGACCTTCGAATCGATACCTATTTCGACATATGTTCATTTTCGGTTTAAACAAAATCGGGTGGGTCGTTTAGGGTTATTTGAGGTCATTTCTATACTTTTTTGGGTTTGGGATTTTCTAAAAAGTGTCCTTAGCACTTATTAGACGTGTAGATCCGCTATTGAAGGTCATGACCTTCGAATTGATACATATTTTGACATATGTTCATTTTCGGTCCGAACCAGACCGAGTGGGTCGTTTGGGCTTATTTGGGGGCATTTTTGTACTATTTTGGGTTTGGGATTTTCTGAAAAGAGTCTATCTCTTTTTAGACGTGTGGTTGCGATGTTTAGGGTCGTGTCCTTCGAATCGATACCGGTTTCGGCATATGTTCATTTTCAGTTTAAACCATACTGGGTGGGTCGTTTGGGGTTATTTCGGGGCATTTTTGTACTTTTTTGGGTTTGGGAGTTTCTAAAAAGTGTCATTATCTCTTATTAGACATGTGGATGCGTTGTTGAGGGTCGTGACCTTCTAATCGATACCTATTTCGGCATATGTTCATATTCGATTTAAACCCGACTTAGTGGGTCATTTGGGGTTATTTGGGGGCATTTCTATACTTTTTTGGGTTTGGAATTTTCTAAAAAGTATCCTTATCTCTTATTAGACGTGTGGATGCGATGTTGAGGGTCATGACCTTCGAATCAATACCTATTTCGAAATATGTTCATTTTCGGTTCAGCTAAGACCGGGTGGGTCGTTTTGGGTGATTTGGAGACAGTTCTGTACATTTTTGGGTTTGGGATTTTTAAAAAAGTGTCGTTATCACTTATTAAACGTGGTGATGCGATGTTAAGGGTCGTGACCTTCGAATCGATACGTATTTGGACAAATGTTCAATTTTGGTCCGAACCAGACCGGGTGGGTCGTTCGGGGTTATTTGGGGGCATTTCTATACTTTCTTGGGTTTGGGATTATCTAAAAAGTGTCCTTATCTCTTATTAGATGTGTGGATGCGATGTTGAGGGTCGTCACCATCGAATCGATACCTATTTTGGCATATGTTCATTTTTTATTTAAACCATACCGGGTGGGTCATTTAGGGTAATTTGGGGGCATTTCTCACTTTTTTGGGTTTGGGATTCTCTACAAAGTGTCCTTATCTCATATTAGATGTGTGGATGCGTTGTGGGGGGTTGTGACCTTCGAATCGATCCGTATTTTGACATATGTTCATTTTCGGTCCGAACCAGACCAGGTGGGTCATTTGGGGTTATTTGGGGGCATTTCTGTACTTTTTTGGTTTTGGGATTTTCTAAAAAGTGTCCTTATCTGTTATTAGATGTGTGGATATGATGTTGAGGGTCGTGACCTTCGAAACGATACCTATTTCGACATATGTTCATTTTCGGTTTGAACCAGATCGGGTTGGTCGTTTTAGGTTATTTCGGGGCATTGCTGTACTTTTTTGGGTTTGGGATTTTCTTAAAAGTGTCCTTATCTCTTATTAGACGTGTGGATGCGATGTTGAGGGTCATGACCTTCGAATCGATACCTATTTTGGAATATGTTCAATTTCGATTTAAACCAGACCAGGTGGGTTATTTGGGATAATTTGGAGGCATTTCTGCACTTTTTTGGGTTTGGGATTTTCTAAAAAGTGTTTGCGATGTTGAGTGTCGTGGCCTTCTAATCGATCTATATTTCGACATATGTTCATTTTTCAGTCCAAACCAGATCGGGTGGGTCGTTTGGGGTTATTTGGGGGCATTTTTGTACATTTTTGGGTTTGGGATTTTCTAAAAAGTGTCCTTATCTCTTATTAAACGTGTGGATGCGATGTTCAGGGTCGAGACCTTCGAATCGATACCTATTTCGACATATATTCATTTTCGGTTTAACCCACACCATGTGGGTCGTTTGGGGTTATATGAGGGCATTTCTGTGCTTTTGGGGTTTTGGGATTTTCTAAAAAGTGCCATTATCACTTATTAGACTTGTGGATGCGATGTTGAGTGTCGTGGCCTTCGAATCGATACGTATTTCGACATATGTTCATTTTTGGTCCGTACCAGACCGAGTGAGTCGTTTGGGCTTATTAGGGAGCATTTCTGTACTATTTTGGGATTGGGATTTTCTAAAAAGAGTCTATCTCATATTAGACGTGTGGATGCGATGTTGAGGGTCGTGACGTTTGAATCGATACCTATTTTGACATATGTTCATTTTCGGTTTAAACCAGACTGGGTGGGTCATTTGGGGTTATTTGGGGGCATTTCTGTACTTTTATGGGTTTGGGATTTTCTAAAAAGTATCTTATCTCTTATTAGATGTGTGGATGCGATGTTTAGGGTCCTGACCTTCGAATCATTACCTATTTTGACATATGTTCATTTTTTGTCCGAACCTGATCGGGTGGGTCGTTTGGTGTTATTTAGGGGCATTTCTGTACTTTTTTTGGTTTGGGATTTTCTAAAAAGTGTCCTCATTTCTTATTAGACGTGTGGATGCATTGTTGAGGGTCGTGACCTTCCAATCGAAACCTATTTTGGCATATGTACATATTCGGTTTAAACCCGACTGAGTGGGTCGTTTGGGGTTATTTGTGGGTATTTCTACACTTTTTTGGGTTTGGGATTTTTTAAAAAGTATCCTTATCTCTTATTATACGTGTGGATGCGATGTTGAGGGTCGTGACCTTGGAATCGATACCTATTTCAAAATATGTTCATTTTTTGTTTAACCTAGACCGGGTGGGTCGTTTGGGGTTATTTGGGGGCATTTCTGTACTTTTTTGGGTTTGGGATTTCCTAAAAAGTGTCCTTATCACTTATTAGACGTGTCGATGCGATGTTGAGGGTTGTGACCTTTGAATTGATACGTATTTTGACATATCTTTATTTTCGATCCGAACCAGACCGAGTGGGTCGTTTGGGCTTATTTGGGGGCATTTCTATACTATTTTTTGTTTGGGATTTGCTAAAAACAATCTATCTCTTGTTAGACGTGTGGATGCGATGTTGAGGGTCGTGACCTTCGAATCGATCCCTATTTTGGCATATGTTCATTTTCGGTTTAAACCAGATCGGGTGGGTCATTTAGGGTTCTTTGGGGGCATTTCTGTACTTTTTTGGTTTGGGACTTTCTAAAAAGTGTCCTTGTCTCTTATTAGACGTGTGGATGCGATGTTGAGGGTCGTGACCTTCGAATCGACACCTATTTCAACATATGTTCATTTTTTGTTTAAACCAGACCGGGTGAGTCGTTTGGGGTTATTTGGGGGCATTTCTATACTTTTTTGGGTTTGGGACTTTTTGAAAAGTGTCCTAAACTCTTTTTACACAGGTGGATGCGATGTTGAGGGTCGTGACCTTCGAATCGATACGTTTTTCGACATATGTTCATTTTCGATCCGAACTAGACCGGGTGCGTCGTTTGGGGTTATAGGGGGGCATTTCACTGTTTTTTCTGGTTTGGGATTTCCTAAAAAGTATCATTTTCTCTTATTAGACGTGTGGATGCGATGTTAACGGTCGTGACCTTCGAATCGATACCTATTTCAAAATATATTCATTTTCGGTTTAACCCACACCGGGTGGGTCGTTTGGGGTTATATGCGGGCATATTTGTACTTTTTTGGGTTTGGGATTTTCTAAAAACTGTCCTTATCTCTTATTAGACGTATCGATGCGATGTTGAGGGTCATGACCTTGGAATCGATACCTATTTTGACATATGTTCATTTTTTGTTCGAACCAGTTCGAGTGGGTCGTTTGGGCATATTTGGGGGCATTTCTGCACTATTTTGGGTTGGGGATTTTCTATAAAGTGTCTTTATCTATTATTAGACATGTGGATGCGATGTTGAGGGTCATGACCTTCGAATCGAGACCCATTTCGGCATATGTTCATTTTCGGTTTAAACCAGACCGAGTGGGTCGTTTGGGCCTATTTTTGGGCATTTATATATTTTTTTTGGTTTGCGATTTTCTAAAAAGTGTCCTTATCTCTTATTAGACTTGTGGATGCGATGTTGTGGGTCGTGACCATCGAATCGATACCTATTTCAGCATATGTTCATTTTTTGTTTATTCCAAACCGGGTGGGTCAATTGGGGTTATTTGGGGGCTTTTCTGTTCGTTTTTGGGTTTGGGATTTTCTAAAAAGTGTCATTATCTCTTATTAGACATGTGGATGTGATGTTAAGGGTCATGACGTTCGAATCGATACCTATTTTGACATATGTTTATTTTCGATTTAAACAAGACCGGTTGGGTTGTTTGGGGTTATTTGGGGGCAATTCTATACTTTTTAGGGTTTGGGATTCTCTAAAAAGTGTCCTTATCTCTTATTACACGCATGGATGCGATGTTTAGGGTCGTGACCTTCGAATCAAAGCGTATTTTGACATAGGTTAATTTTCGGTCCAAACCATACCGGGTGGGTCATTTGGGGTTATTTGAGGGTATTTTTGTACTTTTTTGTGTTTGGATTTTCTAAAAAGTGTCCTTATCTCTTATTAGACGTGTGGATGCGATGTTGAGGGTTGTGACCTTCGAATCGATACCTATTTTGACATATGTTCATTTTCGGTTTGAACCATACCGAGTGGGTCATTTTGGGTTATTTGGGGGCATTTCTATAATTTTTTGTGTTTGGGACTTTCTAAAAAGTGTCCTTATCTCTTATTAGAGGTTTGGATACGATCTTAAGGGTTGTGACCTTCGAATCGATACCTATTTCAATATATGTTCATTTTTCATTTAAACCAGACCGGGTGGGTCGTTTGGGGTTAGTTGGGGGCATTTCTGCACTTCTTTGGATTTTGGATTTTCTAAAAAGTGTCCTTATCTCTTATTACACGTGTGGATGCGCTATTGAGGGTCGTGACCTTCTAATCGATACCTATTCTGATATATGTTCATTTTTTGTTTAAACCAGATCATGTGGGTCGTTTGGGGTTATTTGGGGGCATTTCCGTACTTTTTTGGGTTTGGGATTTTTTAAAATCTTCCTTATCTCTTTTTAGACGTGTAGATGCGATGTTGAGGGTGTGATTCGGATTGAAACGTATTTTGACATATGTTCATTTTCGGTCCGAACCAGACCCGGTGGGTCGCTTGGGGTTATTTGGGGTCATTTCTGTGTTTTTTTTTGTTTGGGATGTTCTAAAATGTGTCCTTATCTCTTATTAGATGTGTGGATGCGTTGTTGTGGGTCGTGACCTTCCAATTGATACCTATTTTGGCATATGTTCATTTTCAGTTTAAACCAGACCGAGTTGGTCGTTTGGGGTTATTTGGGGGCAATTCTGTACTTTTTTGGCTTTGGGATTCTCTAAAAAGTGTCTATCTCTTATTAGACGTGTGGATGCGATGTTGAGGGTCGTGACCTTCGAATCGATACCTATTTCGGCTTATGTATATTTTTGGTTTCAACCAGACGGGGTGGGTCATTCGGGGTTATTTGGGGGCATTTCAGTACTTTTTTGGGCTGGGGACTTTCTAAAATGTGTCCTTATCTCTAATTTGACATGTGGATACGATGTTGAGGGTCGTGACCTTCGAATCGATACCTATTTCGACATATGTTCATTTTCGGTTTAAACCAGACCGGGTGGATCATCTGGGGTTATTTGGGGGCATTTCTATACTTTTTTGGGTTTGGGATTTTTTGAAAAGTGTCCTTCACTCCTATTACAAGGGTGGATGCGATGTTGAGGGTCATGACCTTCGAATCGATACGTATTTTGACATATGTTCAGTTTCGATTTAAACTAGACCGAGTGGGTTATTTGAGGTTATTTGGGAGAATTTTTATTATTTTTTGGGTTTGGGATTTTCTAAAAAGTGTCGTTATCCCTTATTAGGCGTGTGGATTCGATGTTGAGGGTCGTGACCTTCGAATCGACACCTATTTCAATATATGTTCATTTTTGGTTTAAACCAGACCGGGTGGGTCATTTGAGGTTATTTGGGGGCATTTCAGTACTTTTTTGGGTTGGGGACTTTCTAAAATGTGTCCTTATCTCTTATTTTACATGTGGATGCGATGTTGAGGGTCGTGACCTCCGAATCGATATCTATTTCGACATATGTTGATTTTCTGTTTAAACCTGACCGGGTGGGTCGTCTGGGGTTATTGGGGGGTATTTCTGTACTTTTTTGGGTTTAGGATTTTTTGAAAAGTGTCCTTAACTCTTATTACACAGGTGGACGCAATGTTGAGGGTCGTGACCTTCGAATCGATACGTATTTTGACATATGTTCATTTTTGGTCCGAACCAGACCGGTTGGGTCATTTGGGGTTATTTGGGGGCATTTCTGTATTATTTTTTGTTTGGGATTTTCTAAAAAGTTTCCTTATCTCTTATTAGATGTGTGGATTCGATGTACTGGGTCGTGACCCTCGAATCGATACCTAATTCAACATATGTTCATTTTCTATTTAAACCAGACTGGGTGGGTCTTTTGGGGTTATTTGGGGGCATTTCTGTACTTCTTTGGGTTTGGGATTCCCTAAAAAGTGTCCTTATCCCTTATTAGACGTGTGGATGCGATGTTGAGGGTCGTGACCTTCGAATCGATACCTATTTTGACATATGTTCATTTTCGATATAAACCAGACCGGGTGGGTCGTTTGGGGTTATTTGGGAGCATTTCTATACTTTTTTGGGTTTGGGATTTTCTAAAAAGTGTCCTTCTCTCTTGTTAGACGTGTGGATGCGATGTTGAGGGTCGTGACGTTCGAATCGATACCTATTTCAAGATATGTTCTTTTTCAATTTAAACTAGATCGGGTGGGTCATTTAGGGTTATTTGGGGGCATTTCTGTACTTTTTAGGGTTTGGGATTCTCTAAAAAGTGTTCTTATCTCTTATTACATGTGTGGAGGCTATGTTGAGGGTTGTGACCTTTGAATCGATGCGTATTTTGACATATGTTCATTTTTTATCGAAACCCTACCGGGTGGGTCGTTTGGGGTTATTTTGGGGCATTTCTATACTTTTTTGTGTTTGGGACTTTCTAAAAAGTGTCCTTATCTCTTATTAGACATGTGGATGAGATGTTTAGGGTTGTGACCTTCGAATCGATGCCGATTTTGACATATGTTCATTTTCGGTGTAACTCGGACAGGGTGGGTCGTTTGGGGTTATTTAGGGGCATTTCTGTACTGTTTTGGATTTTGGATTTTCCAAAAAGTGTCCTTATCCCTTATTAGACGTGTGGATACAATGTTGAGGGTCTTGACCTTCTAATTAATAGTTATTTTGACATATGTTCATTTTTGGTTTAAACCAAACCGGGTGGGTCGTTTGGGGTTATTTGGGGCCATTTTAGTACATTTTTGGGTTTTGGATTTTCTAATAAGTGTCCTTATATCTTATTAGATGTGTGGATGCGATGTTGAGGGTCGTGACCTTTGAATCGATACGCATTTTGACATATGTTCATTTTTTGTCGAAACTAGTCCGAGTGGGTCGTTCGGGCTTATTTGGGGGCATTTCTATACTAATTTGGGTTTGTGATTTTCTAAAAAGTGTCTTTATCAGTTATTAGATGTGTGGATGCGATGTTGAGGGTCGTGACCTTCGAATCAATACCCATTTTGACATATGTTCATTTTCGGTATAAACCAGACCGAGTGGGTCGTTTAAGGTTATTTTGGGGCATTTCTTTACTTTTTTCGATTTGGGATTTACTAAAAAGTGTCCTTATCTCTTATTAAACGTGTGGATGCGATGTTAAGGGTCGTGACCATCGAATCGATACCTGTTTCGACATATGTTAATTTTCGGTTTAAACCAATTCGGATGGGTTGTTTGGGGTTATTTAGGGGCATTTCTATAATTTTTTGGGTTTTGGGATTTTCTAAAAAGTGAACTTATCTCTTATTAGACGTGTGAATGCGATGTTGATGGTCGTGACCTTCGAATCGATACCTTTTTTTTTCGATAGGTTCTTCGAATCGATACCTATTTCGACATATGTTCATTTTCGATTTAAACCGGATCGGGTGGGTCATTTGGGGTTATTTGGGGGCATTTCTGTACTTTTTAGGGTTTGGAATTTTCTAAGAAGTGACCTTATCCCTTATTCGACGTGTGCATACGATGTTGACGTTTGTGACTTTTGAATCGATACCTATTTCGACATATGTTCATTTTCGGTTTAAACTAGACTGGGTGGGTCCTTTGGGGTTATTTGGGGGCATTTTTATACTTTTTTGGGTTTGGGATTTTCTAAAAAGTGTCCTTATCCCTTATTCGACGTGTGCATACGATGTTGACGTTCGTGACTTTCGAATCGATACCTATTTCGACATAAGTTTATTTTCGGTTTAAACTAGATCGGGTGGGTCCTTTGGGGTCATTTGGGGGCATTTCTGTACTTTTTTGGGTTTGGGTTTTCTAAAAAGTGTCCTTATCTCTTATTAGACATGTGGATGCGATGTTGAGGGTCATGACCTTCGAATTGATACGTATTTCGACATATGTTCAGTTTTTGTCTGAACCAGACTGAGTGGGTCGTTTAGCGTTATTTGGGGGCATTTTTGTACTTTTTTGGGTTTGGGATTTTCTAAAAAGTGTCTTTATCTCTTATTAGACGTGTGGATGCGATCTTGAGGATCGTGACCTTTGAATCGATACGTATTTTGACATATGTTCAATTCGGTCCGAACCAGACCGGGTGGGTCGTTTGGGGTTATTTCAGGGCATTTCTGTACTTTTTTGGGTTTGGGATTTTTAAAAAATTGTCCTTATCTCTTATTAGACGTGTGGATGCATAGTTGAGGGTCGTGACTTTCGAATCGATTCCTATTTCGACATATGTTCATTTTCGGTTTAAACCAGACCGGGTGGGTCGTTTGGGGTTATTTGGGGTCATTTCTATATTTTTTTGGGTTTGGAATTTTCTAAAAAGTGTCCTTATCTCTTATTAGACCTGTGGATACAATGTTGAGGGTCGTGACGTCCGAATCGATACCTATTTCGACATATTTTCATTTTTGGTTTAAACCAGACCGTGTGGGTTTTTTTTGGGTTATTTGGGGACATTTCTGTACTTTTTTGGGTTTGGGATTCTCTAAAAAGTGTCCTTATCTCTTATTAGACGTGTGGATGCGATGTTGAGAGTCGTGACCTTCGAATCGATACGTATTTTGACAAATGTTCATTTTCAGTCTAAACCATACCGGGTGGGTCGTTTGTGGTTATTTGGGGGCATTTTAGTACTTTTTTATGTTTGGGACTTTCTAAAAAGTGTCCTTATCACTTATTAGACGTGTGGATGCGATGTTGAGGGTTGTGACCTTCGAATCGATACCTATTTCGATATATGTTCATTTTCGATTTAAATCGGACTGGGTGGATCGTTTGGGGTTATTTGGGGGCATTTCTATACTTTTTTGGCTATGACATTTTCTAAAAATTATCCTTATCTCTTATTGGACGTGCGGATGCAATGTTGATGGTCGTGATATTCAAATAGATACCTATTTCGACATATGTTCATTTTTTAATTAAGCTAGACAGGGTGGATCATTTGAGGTTATTTGAGGGCATTTCTATACTTTTTTGGGGTTTGGGATTCTCTAAAAAGTGTCCTTATTTCATATTACACGTATGGATGCGTTGTTGAGAGTCGTGACGTTTGAATCGATACCTATTTTGACATGTGTTCATTTTCGAATTAAACCAGACAGGGTGGGTCGTTTGGGGTTATTTGAGGGCCTTTCTTTACTTTTTTAGGGTTTGGGATTTTCTAAAAACTGTCCTCTATTTTTTATTACACCCATGGATATGTTGTTGAGGCTCATGACGTTCGAATTGATACGTATTTTGACATATGTTCATTTTCAGTCCGAACCATACCGGGTGGGTCGTTCCGGGTTATTTGGGGGCATTTTTGTACTTTTTTGTGTTTGGCATTTTCTAAAAAGTGTACTTATCTCCTATTAGACGTGTGGATGCGATGTTGAGGGTTGTGTCCTTCGAATCGATACCTATTTCGACATATGTTCATTTTCGGTTTAAACCAGACCGGATGGGTCATTTGGGGTTATATGGGGGGCATTTTTGTACTTTTTTGGGTTTAGGATTTTCGAAAAAGTGTCCTTATCTCTTATTAGACGTCAGCATGCGATGTTGTGGGCCGTGACATTTGAATCGATACCTATTTTGACATATATTCATTTTCGAATCAAACCAGATCGGGTGGGTCGTTTGGGGTTATTTGGGGGCATTTCTGTACTTTTTTGGGTTTGGGATTCTCTAAAAAGTGTCCTTATCTCTTGTTACACGTGTGGATACGATGTTGAGGCTCGTGACCTTCGAATCGATACGTATTTTGACATATGTTCATTTTTAGTCCGAACCATATCGGGTGGGTCGTTTGGGATTATTTGGGGGCATTTATGTACTTTTTTGTGTTTGGTATTTTCTAAAAAGTTTCCTTATCTCTTATTAGACGTGTGGATGCGATGCTGAGGGTTGCGACCTTCGAATCGATACCTATTTTGACATATGTTCATTTTTTGTTTAAATTGGACTGGGTGGTTCGTTTGGGGTTATTTGGGGGCCTTTCTGTACTTTTTTGGGTTTGGGGTTCTCTAAAAAGTGTCCTAATCACTAATTACATGTGTGGATGCGATGTTGAGGGTCCTGACCTTCGAATCATTGCGTATTTTGATATATGTTCATTTTCGATTCGAACCATACCCGGTTGGTCGTTTGGGGTTATTTGTGGGCATTTCTGTACTTTTTTGTGTTTGGGATTTTGTAAAAAGTATCCTTAACTCTTATTGGACGTGTGGATGCGATGTTGAGGGTTGTGACCTTCGAATCGATACTTATTTTCACATATGTTCATTTTTGGTTTTAACCTGACCAGGTGGGTTGTTTGGGGTTAATTGGGGGAATTTCTATAGTTTTTCGGGTTTGGGAAATTTCTAAAAAGTGTCCTTATCTCTTATTAGACGTATGGATGCGATCTTTAGGGTTGTGATGTTTGAATCGATACCTACTTCGACATATGTTCATTTTGGGTTTAAATTAGACCGGGTGTGTCGTTTGGGGTTATTTGGGGGCATTTCTGTACTTTTTTATGTTTGGGATTTTCTAAAATGTGTCCTTATCTCTTATTAGACGCGTGGATGCGATGTTGAGAGTCGTGACCTTCGAATCGATACATATTTTGACATATGTTCATTTTTTGTTTGAACCAGAGTGGGTGGGTCGTTTGGGGTTATATGGGGGCATTTCTGTACTTTTTTTGGTTTGGGATTTTTTAAAAAGTGTCCTTTTCTCTTATTAGACGTGTGGATGCAATGTTGAGGGTCGTGACCATCGAATCGATTCATATTTTGACATATGTTCATTTTTTGTTTAAACCTGACCAGGTGGATCGATTGGGTGTATTTGGGGGCATTTCCATACTTTTTCGGGTTTGGGATTTTCTAAAATGTCTCCTTATCTCTTATTAGAAATGTGGATGCGATGTTGAGGGTCGTGACGTTCGTATCGATACCTATTTTGACATATGTTCATTTTCGAATTAAACCTATCGGGTGGGTCGTTTGGGGTTATTTGGAGGCATTTCTGCACTATTTTGGGTTTGGGATTCTCTAAAAAGTGTCCTTATCTCTTATTAGACGTGTGGATGTGATGTTGAGGGTCGTGACCTTTGCATCGATACGTATTTTGACATATGTTCATTTTCTGTCCGAACAATACAGGGTGGGTCGTTTGGGGTTATTTGGGGCCATTTCTATACCTTTTGTGTTTGGCATTTTCTAAAAAAGTGCCCTTATCTCTTATTACACGTGTGGATGCATCGTTGAGGGTCGTGACCTTTGAATCGATACGTATTTCGACATATGTTTATTTTTTATCCGAACCAGAACGGGTTGGTTGTTTTTGGTTATTTGGGGGCATTTCTGTACATTTTTGGGTTTGGGATTTTCTAAAAAGTGTCCTTATCTCTTATTAGACGTGTGGATGCGATGTTGAGGGTCGTGACGTTCAAATCGATACCTATTTCGACATATGTTCATTTATGGTTTAAACTAGACCGGACGGGTCGTTTGGGGTTATTTGGGGGCATTTCTATACTTTTTTGGGTTTGGGATTCTCTAAAAATTGTCCGTATCTCTTATTACACTTGTGGATGCGATATTGAGGGTCATGACCTTCGAAACGATATGTATTTCGACTTATGTTCATATTCAGTCCAAAGCATACCAGGTGGGTTGTTTGGGGTTATTTGGGGGCATTTCTGTACTTTTTTGGATTTGGGATTTTGTAAAAAGTCTCCTTATTTCTTATTAGACACGTGGATGCGATGTTGAGGGTCGTGACGTTCGAATCGATACCTATATCGACATATGTTCATTTTTGAATTAAACCAGACAGGGTGGGTGTTTGGGGTTATTTGGGATTCTCTAAAAAGTGTCTTTATCTCTTATTACACGTATGGATACGATATTGAGGCTCGTGACCTTCTTATTGATACGTATTTTGACATATGTTCATTTTTAGTCCGAACCACACCGAGTGGGTCGTTTGGGGTTATTTGGGGGCATTTCTATACTTTTTTGTGTTTGACATTTTTAAAAAGTGTCCTCATCTCTTATTAGACGTGTGGATGTGATGTTGAGGGTTGTGACCTTCGAATCGATAACTATTTCGACATATGTTCATTTTCGATTTAAATCAGACCTGGTGGGTCGTTTGGGGTTATTTGGGGGCATTTCTATACTTTTTTGGGTTAGGGATTTTCTAAAAAGTGTCATTATCTCTTATTAGTCGTGTGGATGCGATGTTGAGGCTCATGATGTTCGAATCGATGCCTATTTCGAGATATGTTCATTTTCTGTTTAAACCAGACCGGGTGGGTCATTTGGGGTTATTTGTTTTTTTTTTTTTTTTCGATAAGTAAGATGATTGTATTAGAAAAAGAAGAAAAAAAACAAAAGAAGGCATTCTATAAGAACCCGAAAGAGGGGAAGAGAACCCAAAGCACAATGGGACAGGCCGCATCAAACGAGAACCAAGCTACTAAGGTTATAGCCTATAATAAGTGACAAAATCCGAGTCCTGCTTAAGGTAGCCAATAAGGGTAGGGGGAAAATCTCATGGATCCCAAACTACCCCATGGGAGTCACATGGGACCGCAGCCATAAAGTCTGCAGGTTGATTCTGCTCTCTCCAAACATGGGTGAATTCCTTCGTTCTTAGATCATTAGCCAAAGCAAGAATTCTGCTCTTGATTGGTTGGACTTTCTAGGGTCCCATAACCTTACCAGAAATGGTGTCAATCGCTAACTTGGAATTAGATCTGATAGAAACATCAAGGATTCCTCTCTCTATACAAAGGGAAATGCCTCTAAATATAGCAGCCAGCTCCATGGAAAGAATGCAAAGTTCCTTCCCTTGGTTAGCAAATGCAGCTACAGGTTGTCCAATCGCATTACGGATCACCCCTCCAAAGGTAGCTCTACCATCGGACCGAGAACCATCACAATGAAGTAACCACATATTGTTAGGAGATAAGAACCAAGAGCAAGGTCTTGATGTCCTAACAGTCCAGTGAACTTGCAAGTTCCAGGCCGAAGCAATGTGGGAATTAGTAGGGCTAGGATCCCCACTCAATGAACCCGATTTAACTACAACTCTAACATCCCCCTTAATAGCTTCTACAATCTGATCCTTAGATCTATCCTTTTGGCGAAAAATTCTGAAATTTCTTTCAAACCAAATATGCTTAACAGTGGCACAAAAGGCAAGTTTTAAAGCCACACCTAAGCCCTCAGCTCTTTGTGCCGCATACCGGACCCAAATGGTAGCGTCAAATATGTTCATGGGAGCCTGGCCATGAAGGGAACACAACCTAAACACCCTTCTCCAAATATCAAAGGAAAAGGGGCAAGCAAAGAATAAGTGATTTCTACTCTCAATTCCAGCCCAACAAAACTCAAACCTATGCTGCACCGTGATCCCCCTGTGAATAAGATTATCCCTAGTGGGAAGAGCATCAACCAAACACCTCTAAGAAACAAACGAATGAGACTTAATGCTGCCTTCAAACCAAACTGCTTCACTCCAATCCACTGGGTTGGCCTTAACACGGGTAGCATTCCAAGCCGATTTGGTTGAAAAGATACCTGTCGAATTGCCTGTCCAAACTATCAAATCTGGGCTGTCACCATGCAACTTATCAATAGAAGGTAAAGCTCTCCAAACATCAATAAGGTCAAAGGAGGTCGAAGGGCCAGGCTGCCAATCTCCATCCCGAACAATTTCCTTAACAAGTGCATGATGGGCTGCAAGCGCATACGAACTCGCATCATAACGAATCCTGCTGCCAAATCTATTTTGAAGGACTCCCTCTGGGTGCCACTTATCAAGCCAAAGTTTGGTAGATCTGCCATCACCAATAAAAGTATTAACCAGAGGCAATGCCTTATCTCTATACTTCAAAACTTTGGCTGCATTTCTGTACTTTTTTGGGTTTGGGATTCTATTAAAAGTGTCCTTATCCCTTATTACACGTGTGGATGCAATGTTGAGGGTCGTGACCTTCGAATAGATACGTATTTTGACATATGTTCATTTTTAGTCCGAACCATACTGGGTGGGTCGTTTGGCGTTATTTGGGGGCATTTTTGTACTTTTTTGGGTTTTGGATTTTTTAAAAGTGTCCTTATCTCTTATTAGACGTGTGGATGCGATGTTGAGGGTCATAATGTTCGAATCGATACCTATTTTGACATATGTTCATTTTTGAATTAAACCAAATCGGGTTGGTCATTTGGGGTCATTTGGGGGCATTTTTGTACTTTTTTGGGTTTGGGATTCTCCAAAAGGTGTCCTTATCTCTTATTACACGTATGGATGCGATGTTGAGGCTCGTAACCTTCGAATCGATACGTATTTTGATGAATGTTCATTTTTGAATTAAACCAGACCGGGTGGGTCATTTGGGGTTGTTTGGGGGCATTTTTGTACTTTTTTGGGTTTGGGATTTTCTAAAAAGTGTCCTTATCTCTTATTAGATGTGTGGATGTGATGTTGAGGGTCGTGATGTTTGAATCGATACGTATTTTGACATATGTTCATTTTCGATTTAAACCGGACCGGGTGGGTCATTCGGGGTTATTTGGGGGCGTTTCTATACTTTTTTGGGTTTGGGATTCTCTAAAAAGTGTCTTTATCTCTTATTACATGTGTGGATGCGATGTTGAGGGTCGTGACCTTCGAATCGATATGTATTTCAATATATGTTCATTGTCGGTCCGAACCATACCGAGTGGGTCGTTTATGGTTATTTGGGGGCATTTCTGTACTTTTTTGTGCATGGGATTTTCTAAAAAGTGTCCTTATCTCTTATTAGATATGTGGATGCGATGTTGAGAGTCATGACCTTCGAATCGATGCATATTTCAACACATGTTCATTTTCAATCCGAACCAAAACGGGTGGGTCATTTGGGGTTATTTCGGGGCATTTCTATACTTTTTCGGGTTTGGGATTTTCTAAAAAGTGTCCTTATCTCTTATTACATGTGTGGATGCGATGTTGAGGGTCGTGACCTTCGAATCAATACCTATTTTGACATATGTTCATTTTCGGTTGAAACCAGACCGGGTGGGTCGTTTGGGGTTATTTGGGAGCATTTATGTACTTTTTGGGGTTTGCAATTTTCTAAATAGTGTCCTTATCTCTTATTAGACATGTGGATGCGATGTTGAAGGTCGTGACGTTTGAATCGATACCTATTTCGACATATATTCATTTTCGGTTTAAATCGGGCCGGGTGGGTCGTTTGGGGTTATTTTGGGGTATTTCTTTACCTTTTTGGGTTTGGGATTCTCTAAAAAGTGTCCTTATCACTTATTACACGTGTGGACGCGATGTTGGGGGTGGTGACCTTCGAATCGATGCGTATTTTGATATATGTTCATTTTCGGTCCGAAGCATATCGGGTGGGTCGTTTGGGGTTATTTGGGGGCATTTTTGTACTTTTTTGTGTTTGGGATTTTCTAAAAAGTGTCCTTATCTCTTATTAGACGTGTGAACGCGATGTTGAGGGTTGTGACCTTCGAATTGATACCTATTTCGACATATGTTCATTTTCGATTTAAACTTGACCAGGTGGATCGTTTGGGGTTATTTTGGGGAAATTTTT
This sequence comes from Telopea speciosissima, assembly GCF_018873765.1. Classification (NCBI taxonomy): domain Eukaryota; kingdom Viridiplantae; phylum Streptophyta; class Magnoliopsida; order Proteales; family Proteaceae; genus Telopea; species Telopea speciosissima. The sequence continues at coordinate 46,061,513 of NC_057916.1, forward strand.
GTACTTTTTTAGGTTTGGGATCTTCTAAAAAGTGTCCTTATCTCTTATTAGACGTGTGGATATGATGTTGAGAGTCGTGAAATTTGAATTAATACGTATTTCGACAGATGTTCATTTTCGGTCCGAGCCATATGGGGTGGGTCGTTTGGGGTTATTTGGGAGAATTTCTGTACTTTTTTGGGTGTGGGATTTTCTAAAAAGTGTCCTTATCTCTTATTAGACGTCTGGATGCGATGTTGAGAGTCGTGACCGTCGAATTGATACCTATTTCGACATATGTTCATTTTCGGTTTAAATCCGACCAGGTGGGTCGTTTGGGGTTATTTTGGGGCATTTTTATACTTTTTTGGGTTTGGGAGATTCTTAAATGTGTCCTTATCTCTTGCTGGACGTGTGGATGCGATGTTGAGGGTCGTGACGTTTAAATCGATACTTAATACGACATATGTTCATTTTCGGTTTAAACCTGACTGGGTGGGTCGTTTGGGGTTATTTGGGGGCGTTTCTATACTTTTTTGGGTTCGGTATTCTCTTAAAAGTGTCCTTATCTCTTATTACACATGTGGATGCGATGTTGAGGGTGGTGACCTTCGAATCGATATGTATTTCGACATATGTTCATTTTTGGTCCGAACCATACCGGGTGGGTCGTTTGGGGCTATTTGGGGGCATTTCTGTACTTTTTTGTGTATGGGATTTTCTGAAAAGTTTCATTATCCCTTATTAGAATAATGGATGCGATGTTGAGAGTCGTGACCTTCGAAACGATACGTATTTTGACATATGTTTATTTTCGGTCCGAACCATACTGGGTGGGTCGTTTGGGGTTATTTGGGGTCATTTCTGTACTTTTTTGTGTATGGGATTTTCTAAAAAGTGTCCTTATCTCTTATTAGACATGTGGATATGATGTTGAGAGTCGTGACCTTCGAATCGGTACGTATTTTGACATATGTTCATTTTCGGTTTGAACCAGATCGGGTGGGTCATTTGGGGTTAGTTGGGGGCATTTCTGTACTTTTTTGGGTGCGGGATTTTCTAAAAAGTGTCCTTATCTCTTATTAGATGTGTGGATACAATGTTGAGGGTCGTGACCTTCGAATCGATACCTGTTTTGACATATGTTCATTTTTGGTTTAAACCAGATTGTGTGGGTCATTTGGGGGTATTTCTGTACTTTTTTGGGTTTGGGATTTTCTAATAAGTGTCCTTATCTTTTATTAGACGTGTGGATGCGATGTTGAGGGTCGTGACATTTGAATCGATACCTATTTCGACATATGTTCATTTTCGATTTAAACCAGACCGGATGGGTCATTTTTTTTTTCCGATAAGTAAGATGATTGTATTAGAAAAAGAATAAAAATTACAAAAGAAGGCATTCTCTAAGAACCCGAGAGAGGGGAAGAGAACCCAAAGCACGATGGGACAAGCCCCATCAAACAAGAACCAAGCTACTAAGATTACAGCCTATAATAAGTGACAAAATCCGAGTCCTGCTTAAGGTAGCCAATAAGGGTAGGGGGGAAATCTCCTGGATCCCAAACTTCCCCATGGGAGTCACAAGGGACCGCAGCCATAAAGTTTGCAGGTTGATTCTGCTCTCTCCAAACATGGGTGAATTCCTTCGTTCTCAGATCATTAGCCAAAGCAAGAATTCTGCTCTTGACAAGTTGGACTTTCCAGGGTCCCACAACCTTACCAGAAATGGTGTCAATCGCCAACTTGGAATCGGATCTGATAGAAACATCAAGGATTCCTCTCTCAATACAAAGGGAAAAGCCTCTAAATATAGCACCCAACTCCATGGAAAGAATGCAAATTTCTAGACCTTGGTTAGCAAATGTAGCTACATGTTGTCTAACCGCATTACGGATCAGCCCTCCAAAGGCAGCTCTACCATCAGAAAGAGAACCATCACAATGAAGATCGAGTGGGTCGCTTGGGGTTATTTGGGGGTATTTTTGTACTTTTTTGGGTTTGGTATTCTCTAAAAAGTCTCCTTTTCACTTATTACACGTGTGGATGCGATGTTGAGGGTCGTGACCTTCAAATCGATGCGTATTTTGATATATGTTCATTTTCGGTCCGAACCATAACGGGTGGGTCGTTTGCGGTTATTTGGGGGCATTTCTATATTTTTTTGTATTTGGGATTTTCTAAGAAGTATCCTTATCTCTTATTAGACGTGTGGATGCGATGTTGAGCGTTGTGAACTTCAAACGATACCTATTTCGACATGTGTTCATTTTCGGTTTAAACCCGACTAGGTGGGTCGTTTGAGGTTATTTGGGGGCATTTTTGTATTTTTTGGATTTTGGATTTTCTAAAAGTATCCTTCTCTCTTACTAGACATGTGGATGTGATGTCGAGGGTTGTGATGTTCGAATCGATACCTATTTTGACATATGTTCAATTTCGGTTTAATCCAGACCCGGTGGGTCGTTTGGGGTTATTTGGGGGCATTTCTATACTTTTTTGGGTTTGGGATTTTGTAAAAAGTGTCCTTATCTCTTATTAGACGTGTGGATGCGATGTTGAGGGTCATGACCTTCGAATCGATACGTATTTTGACATATGTTCATTTTCGGTCCGAACCAAACCGGGTGGGTCGTTTGGGGTTATTTAGGGGCATTTCTGACATTTTTGGGTGTGGGATTTTCTAAAAGTTTCCTTATCTCCTATTACACGTGTGGATGCGATGTTGACGGTCGTGACCTTGAATCGATATGTATTTCGACATATGTTCATTTTACTGGTCTGAACCATACCGGGTGGGTCGTTTAGGGTTATTTGGGGTCATTTCTGTACTTTTTTGTGTATGGGATTTTCTAAGAAGTTTAATTTATCCCTTATTAGAATTTTGGATGCGATGTTGAGAGTCGTGACCTTTGAATTGATACGTATTTCGATATATGTTCATTTTTATCCGAACCAGATCGGTGGGTCGTTTAGGGTTATTTAGGGGCATTTCTATACTTTTTTGGGTGTGGGAATTTCTAAAAAGTGTCCATATCTCTCATTAGACGTGTGGATGCGATGTTGAGGGTTGTGACCTTCGAATCGATACCTATTTCGACATATGTTCATTTTCTGTTTAAACCAGACCGAGTGGGTCATTTGGGGTTATTTGGGGGCATTTCTGTATTTTTTTGGTTTTGGGATTTTTAAAAAAATGTCCATATCTCTTATTAGACGTGTGGATGCGATGTTGAGGGTCGTGACGTTTGAATCGATACCTATTTCGACATATGTTCATTTTCGGTTTAAACTGGACCAGGTGGGTCGTTTGGGGTTATTTTGGGGCATTTCTTAACTTTTTTGGGTTTGGGATTCTCTAAAAAGTGTCCATATCACTTCTTACAAGTGTGGATGCGATGTTGAGGGTCGTGACCTTCGAATCGATGTGTATTTTGATATATGTTCATTTTCGGTCCGAACCAAACTCGGATGGGTCGTTAGGGGTTAATTGGGGGCATTTCGTAGTTTTGTGTTTGGGATTTTCTAAAAAGTGTCCTTATCTCTTATTAGACGTGTGGATGCGATGTTGAGGGTTGTGACCTTGAATTGATACCTATTTCAACATATGTTCATTTTCGGTTTAAACCCGACTAGGTGGGTCGTTTGAGGTTATTTGGGGGCATTTCTATACTTTTTTGGGTTTGGGATTTTTAAAAATTGTCCTTATCACTTATTAGACATGTGGATGCGATGTAGAGGGTTGTGATGTTTGAATCGATTCCTATTTCGACATATGTTCATTTTCGGTTTAAACTAGACTGGGTGGGTTGTTTTGGGTTATTTGGAGAAATTTTGTACTTTTTTAGGTTTGGAATCTTCTAAAAAGTGTCCTTATCTTTTATTAGATGTGTGGATACGATGTTGAGAGTCGTGACCTTCGAATCGATACGAATTTTGACATATGTTCATTTTCGGTCCGAACTTGACCGGGTGGGTCATTTGGGGTTATTTGGGGGAATTTTTGTACTTTTTGGGGTGTGGGTTTTACTAAAAAGTGTGCTTATCTCTTATTAGACGTTTGGATGCGATGTTGAGGGTCGTGACCGTTGAATTGATACCTATTTTGACATATGTTTATTTTCGGTTTAAACCCGACCGGGTGGGTCGTTTGGGGTTATTTGGGGGCATTTCTGTACTTTTTTGGGTTTGGGATATTCTAAACTGTGTCCTTATCTCTTATTAGATGTGTGGATGCGGTGTTGAGGGTCGTGACGTTCGAATCGATACTTAATATGACGTGTTCATTTTTAGTTTAAACTCCCGGTGGGTCGCTTGGGGTTATTTAGGGGCATTTTTGTACTTTTTTGGGTTTGGGATTCTCTAAAAAGTGTCTTTATCTCTTATTACATGTGTGGATGCGATGTTGAGGGTCGTGACCTTCGAATCGATACATATTTTGACATATGTTTATTTTCGGTGGGTCGTTTGGGGTTATTTGGGGGCATTTTTGTACTTTTTTGTGTATGAAATTTTCTAAAAAGTGTCCTTATCTCTTATTAGACGTGTGGATATGATGTTGAGAGTCATGACCTTCGAATCGATACGTATTTTGACATATGTTCGTTTTCGGTTTGAACCAGATCGGGTGGGTCATTTTTGGGCATTTCTGTACTTTTTTGGATGCGGGATTTTCTAAAAAGTGTCCTTATCTATTATTAGACGTGTGGATGCAATGTTGAGGGTCGTGACCTTCGAATCGATAACTGTTTTGACATATATTCATTTTCGGTTTAAACTAGATCGGGTGGGTTGTTTGGGGTTATTTGGGGGCATTTCTATACTTTTTTGGGTTTGGGATTTTCTAAAAAGTGTCCTTATCTTTTATTAGACGTGTGGATGCGATGTTGAGGGTCGTGTTGTTTGAATTGATACCTATTTTGACATATGTTCATTTTCGGTTTAAACCAGACCGGATGGGTCATTTTTTTTTTCCGATAAGTAAGATGATTGTATTAGAATAAGAATAAAAATTACAAAAGAAGGCATTCTCTAAGAACCCAGAGAGGGGAAGAGAACCCAAAGCACGATGGGACAAGCCCCATCAAACAAGAACCAAGCTACTAAGATTACATCCTATAATAAGTGACAAAATCCGAGTCCTGCTTAAGGTAGCCAATAAGGGTAGGGGAAATCTCCCTGCATCCCAAACTTCCCATGGGAGTCACAAGGACCGCAGCCATAAAGTCCGCAGGTTGATTCTTCTCTCTCTAAACATGGGTGAATTCTTCGTTCTCGGATCATTAGCCAAAGAAAGAATTCTGCTCATGATAGGTTGGACTTTCCAGGGTCCCATAACCTTACGAAATGGTGTCAATCGCCAACTTGGAATTGGATTTGATAGAAACATCAAGGATTCCTCTCTATACAAAGGGAAAAGCCTCTAAATATAGCAGCCAGCTCCATGGAAAGAATGCAAAGTTCTAGCCCTTGGTTAGCAAATGTAGCTACATGTTGTCCAACCGCATTACGGATCACCCCTCCAAAGGCAGCTCTACCACCGGAAAGAGAACCATCACAATGAAGACCGGGTGGGTCGCTTGGGGTTATTTGGGGGCATTTCTATACTTTTTGGATTTGGGATTCTCTAAAAAGTCTCCTTATCACTTATTACGCGTGTGGATGTGATGTTGAGGGTCGTGACCTTGAATCGATGCGCATTTTGATATATGTTTATTTTCGGTCCGAACCATACCGGTTGGGTCGTTTGTGGTTATTTGGGGGCAATTCAGTATTTTTTTGTGTTTGGGATTTTCTAAAAAGTATCCTTATCTCTTATTAGACGTGTGGATGCGATGTTGAGCGTTATGAACTTCGAAAGCGATACCTAGTTCAACATGTGTTCATTTTGGTTTAAACCTGATCGGGTGGGTCGCTTTCAGGTTATTTGGGGGCATTCTATATTTTTCGGGTTTGGGATTTTCTAAAAAGTATCCTTATCTCTTACTAGATGTGTGGATGTGATGCGAGGTTGTGACGTTCGAATCGATACCTATTTTGACTTATGTTCAATTTCGGTTTAAACCAAACCGGTGGGTTGTTTGGGGTTATTTGGGGGCATTTCTATACTTTTTTGTGTTTGGGATTCTCTAAAACTGTCCTTATCTCTTATTAGACGTGTGGATGCGATGTTGAGAGTCGTGACCTTCGAATCGATACGTATTTTGACATATGTTCATTTTTATCCGAACCAAACCGGGTGGATCGTTTGGGGTTATTTAGGGGCATTTCTATACCTTTTTGGGTGTGGGATTTTCTAAAAAGTGTCCTTATCTCTTATTAGACGTGTGGATGCGATGTTGAGGGTCGTGACGTCTGAATCGATACCAATTTTGATATGTGTTTATTTTGGTTTAAACCAGACCGGGTGGGTCGTTTGGGGGCATTTTTGTACTTTTTTGGGTTAGGGATATTCTAAAAAGTGTCCTTATCTCTTATTAGATGTGTGGATGCGATGTTGAGGGTCGTGATGTTCGAATCGATACCTATTTTGACATATGTTCATTTTCAGTTTAAACCAGGACCGGTGGGTTGTTTGGGGTTATTTGGGGGTATTTCTATACTTTTTTGGGTTTGGGATTCTCTAAAAGTGTCATTATCTCTTATTACATGTATGGATGCGATGTTGAGGGTCATGACCTTCGAATCGATACCTATTTCGACATATGTTCATTTTTGGTCTTGGAACCATACCTGTGGGTCGTTTGGGGTTATTTGGGGGCATTTCTATACTTTTTTGGGTTTGGGATTTTCTAAAAGGTGTCCTTATCTCTTATTGGACGTGTGGATGCGATGTTGAGGGTTGTGACCTACGAATCGATACCTATTTTGACATATGTTCATTTTGGTTTAAACCTGACCCGGTGGGTCGTTTGGGTTTATTTGGGGGCATTTTTGTACTTTTTTGGTTTGGGATTTTCTAAAAAGTGTCCTTATCTCTTATTTTGGGTTTGGGATCGTGTGGGTCGTTTGGGGTTATTGGGGACGTTTTGTACTTTTGGGTTTGGGAAAGGTGTCCTTATATCTTATTACACCTTATTCGTTACCCATTTGGACATATGTTCATTTTTGGTTTAAACCAGATCGGGTGGGAATCGTTTGGGGTTATTTAGGGGCATTGTATTTTTGGGTTTGGGATTCTCTAAAATGTCCTTATCTCTTATTACATGTGTGGATGCAATGTTGAGGGTCGTGACCTTCGAATAGATACGTATTTTGATATATGTTCATTTTTAGTCTAAACCATGGTGGGTCGTTTGGGGTTATCTGGGGCATTTTTGTACTTTTTTGGGTTTGGGATTTTTTAAAAGTGTCCTTATCTCTTATTAGATGTGTGGATGCGATGTTGAGGGTCATAATGTTCGAATCGATACCTATTTTGACATATGTTCATTTTTGAATTAAACCAAATCGGTTGGTTGTTTGGGGTCATTTGGGGCATTTTTGTACTTTTTTGTTTTGGGATTTCCAAAAGTGTCCTTATCTCTTATTACACGTATGGATGCGATGTTGAAGCTCGTGACCTTGGAATCGATACGTATTTCACATGAATGTTCATTTTGAATTAAACCAGACCGGGTGGGTCATTTGGGGTTGTTTGGGGGCATTTTTGTACTTTTTAGGGTTTGGGATTTTCTAAAAAGTGTCCTTATCTCTTATTAGATGTGTGGATGTGATGTTGAGGGTCGTGGATGTTTGAATCGATACGTATTTTGACATATGTTCATTTTGATTTAAACCGGACCTGGTGGGTCATTCGGGGTTATTTGGGGGCGTTTCTATACTTTTTTGGGTTTGGGATTCTCTAAAAAGTGTCTTTATCTCTTATTACATGTGTGGATGCGATGTTGAGGGTCGTGACCTTCGAATCGATATGTATTTCAATATATGTTCATTGTCGGTCCGAACCATACCGAGTGGGTCGTTTATGGTTATTTGGGGGCATTTCTGTACTTTTTTGTGCATGGGATTTTCTAAAAAGTGTCCTTATCTCTTATTAGATATGTGGATGCGATGTTGAGAGTCATGACCTTCGAATCGATGCATATTTCAACACATGTTCATTTTCAATCCGAACCAAAACGGGTGGGTCATTTGGGGTTATTTCGGGGCATTTCTATACTTTTTCGGGTTTGGGATTTTCTAAAAAGTGTCCTTATCTCTTATTACATGTGTGGATGCGATGTTGAGGGTCGTGACCTTCGAATCAATACCTATTTTGACATATGTTCATTTTCGGTTGAAACCAGACCGGGTGGGTCGTTTGGGGTTATTTGGGAGCATTTATGTACTTTTTGGGGTTTGCAATTTTCTAAATAGTGTCCTTATCTCTTATTAGACATGTGGATGCGATGTTGAAGGTCGTGACGTTTGAATCGATACCTATTTCGACATATATTCATTTTCGGTTTAAATCGGGCCGGGTGGGTCGTTTGGGGTTATTTTGGGGTATTTCTTTACCTTTTTGGGTTTGGGATTCTCTAAAAAGTGTCCTTATCACTTATTACACGTGTGGACGCGATGTTGGGGGTGGTGACCTTGAATCGATGCGTATTTTGATATATGTTCATTTTCGGTCCGAAGCATATCGGGTGGGTCGCTTGGGGTTATTTGGGGGCATTTTTGTACTTTTTTGTGTTTGGGATTTTCTAAAAAGTGTCCTTATCTCTTATTAGACGTGTGAACGCGATGTTGAGGGTTGTGACCTTCGAATTGATACCTATTTCGACATATGTTCATTTTCGATTTAAACTTGACCAGGTGGATCGTTTGGGGTTATTTTGGGGAAATTTTTGTACTTTTTTAGGTTTGGGATCTTCTAAAAAGTGTCCTTATCTCTTATTAGACGTGTGGATATGATGTTGAGTCGTGAAATTTGAATTAATACGTATTTCTGCATGTTCATTTTCGGTCCGAGCCATATGGGGTGGGTCGCTTGGGGTTATTTGGGAGAATTTCTGTACTTTTTTGGGTGTGGGATTTTCTAAAAAGTGTCCTTATCTCTTATTAGACGTCTGGATGCGATGTTGAGAGTCGTGACCGTCGAATTGATACCTATTTCGACATATGTTCATTTTCGGTTTAAATCCGACCAGGTGGGTCGTTTGGGGTTATTTTGGGGCATTTTTATACTTTTTTGGGTTTGGGAGATTCTTAAATGTGTCCTTATCTCTTGCTGGACGTGTGGATGCGATGTTGAGGGTCGTGACGTTTAAATCGATACTTAATACGACATATGTTCATTTTCGGTTTAAACCTGACTGGGTGGGTCGTTTGGGGTTATTTGGGGGCGTTTCTATACTTTTTTGGGTTCGGTATTCTCTTAAAAGTGTCCTTATCTCTTATTACACATGTGGATGCGATGTTGAGGGTGGTGACCTTCGAATCGATATGTATTTCGACATATGTTCATTTTTGGTCCGAACCATACCGGGTGGGTCGTTTGGGGCTATTTGGGGGCATTTCTGTACTTTTTTGTGTATGGGATTTTCTGAAAAGTTTCATTATCCCTTATTAGAATAATGGATGCGATGTTGAGAGTCGTGACCTTCGAAACGATACGTATTTTGACATATGTTTATTTTCGGTCCGAACCATACTTGGGTGGGTCGTTTGGGGTTATTTGGGGTCATTTCGTACTTTTTGTGTATGGGATTTTCTAAAAAGTGTCCTTATCTCTTATTAGACATGTGGATATGATGTTGAGAGTCGTGACCTTCGAATCGGTACGTATTTTGACATATGTTCATTTTCGGTTTGAACCAGATCGGGTGGGTCATTTGGGGTTAGTTGGGGGCATTTACGTACTTTTTTTGGGTGCGGGATTTTCTAAAAAGTGTCCTTATCTCTTATTAGATGTGTGGATACAATGTTGAGGGTCGTGACCTTGAATCGATACTGTTTTGACATATGTTCATTTTTGGTTTAAACCAGATTGTGTGGGTCATTTGGGGGTATTTCGTACTTTTTTTGGGTTTGGGATTTTCTAATAAGTGTCCTTATCTTTTATTAGACGTGTGGATGCGATGTTGAGGGTCGTGACATTTGAATCGATACCTATTTCGACATATGTTCATTTTCGATTTAAACCAGACCGGATGGGTCATTTTTTTTCCGATAAGTAAGATGATTGTATTAGAAAAAGAATAAAAATTACAAAAGAAGGCATTCTCTAAGAACCCGAGAGAGGGAAGAGAACCCAAAGCACGATGGGACAAGCCCCATCAAACAAGAACCAAGCTACTAAGATTACAGCCTATAATAAGTGACAAAATCCGAGTCCTGCTTAAGGTAGCCAATAAGGGTAGGGGGGAAATCTCCTGGATCCCAAACTTCCCCATGGGAGTCACAAGGACCGCAGCCATAAAGTTTGCGGGTGTTGATTCTCGCTCTCTCCAAACATGGGTGAATTCCTTCGTTCTCAGATCATTAGCCAAAGCAAGAATTCTGCTCTTGACAAGTTGGACTTTCCAGGGTCCCACAACCTTACCAGAAATGGTGTCAATCGCCAACTTGGAATCGGATCTGATAGAAACATCAAGGATTCCTCTCTCAATACAAAGGGAAAAGCCTCTAAATATAGCACCCAACTCCATGGAAAGAATGCAAATTTCTAGACCTTGGTTAGCAAATGTAGCTACATGTTGTCTAACCGCATTACGGATCAGCCCTCCAAAGGCAGCTCTACCATCAGAAAGAGAACCATCACAATGAAGATCGAGTGGGTCGCTTGGGGTTATTTGGGGGTATTTTTGTACTTTTTTGGGTTTGGTATTCTCTAAAAAGTCTCCTTTTCACTTATTACACGTGTGGATGCGATGTTGAGGGTCGTGACCTTCAAATCGATGCGTATTTTGATATATGTTCATTTTCGGTCCGAACCATAACGGGTGGGTCGTTTGCGGTTATTTGGGGGCATTTCTATATTTTTTTTGTATTTGGGATTTTCTAAGAAGTATCCTTATCTCTTATTAGACGTGTGGATGCGATGTTGAGCGTTGTGAACTTCGAAACGATACCTATTTCGACATGTGTTCATTTTCGGTTTAAACCTGACTAGGTGGGTCGTTTGAGGTTATTTGGGGGCATTTTTGTATTTTTTTGGATTTTGGATTTTCTAAAAAGTATCCTTCTCTCTTACTAGACATGTGGATGTGATGCTGAGGGTTGTGATGTTCGAATCGATACCTATTTTGACATATGTTCAATTTCGGTTTAATCCAGACCCGGTGGGTCGTTTGGGGTTATTTGGGGGCATTTCTATACTTTTTTGGGTTTGGGATTTTGTAAAAAGTGTCCTTATCTCTTATTAGACGTGTGGATGCGATGTTGAGAGTCATGACCTTCGAATCGATACGTATTTTGACATATGTTCATTTTCGGTCCGAACCAAACCGGGTGGGTCGTTTGGGGTTATTTAGGGGCATTTCTGTACATTTTTGGGTGTGGGATTTTCTAAAAAGTTTCCTTATCTCCTATTACACGTGTGGATGCGATGTTGACGGTCGTGACCTTCGAATCGATATGTATTTCGACATATGTTCATTTTACGGTCTGAACCATACCGGGTGGGTCGTTTAGGGTTATTTGGGGTCATTTCTGTACTTTTTTGTGTATGGGATTTTCTAAGAAGTTTCGTTATCCCTTATTAGAATTTTGGATGCGATGTTGAGAGTCGTGACCTTTGAATTGATACGTATTTCGATATATGTTCATTTTTTATCCGAACCAGATCGGGTGGGTCGTTTAGGGTTATTTAGGGGCATTTCTATACTTTTTTGGGTGTGGGAATTTCTAAAAAGTGTCCATATCTCTCATTAGACGTGTGGATGCGATGTTGAGGGTTGTGACCTTCGAATCGATACCTATTTCGACATATGTTCATTTTCTGTTTAAACCAGACCGAGTGGGTCATTTGGGGTTATTTGGGGGCATTTCTGTATTTTTTTGGTTTTGGGATTTTTAAAAAAATGTCCATATCTCTTATTAGACGTGTGGATGCGATGTTGAGGGTCGTGACGTTTGAATCGATACCTATTTCGACATATGTTCATTTTCGGTTTAAACTGGACCAGGTGGGTCGTTTGGGGTTATTTTGGGGCATTTCTTAACTTTTTTGGGTTTGGGATTCTCTAAAAAGTGTCCATATCACTTCTTACAAGTGTGGATGCGATGTTGAGGGTCGTGACCTTCGAATCGATGTGTATTTTGATATATGTTCATTTTCGGTCCGAACCAAACTGGATGGGTCGTTAGGGGTTAATTGGGGGCATTTCTGTAGTTTTGTGTTTGGGATTTTCTAAAAAGTGTCCTTATCTCTTATTAGACGTGTGGATGCGATGTTGAGGGTTGTGACCTTCGAATTGATACCTATTTCAACATATGTTCATTTTCGGTTTAAACCTGACTAGGTGGGTCGTTTGAGGTTATTTGGGGGCATTTCTATACTTTTTTGGGTTTGGGATTTTTTAAAAATTGTCCTTATCACTTATTAGACATGTGGATGCGATGTAGAGGGTTGTGATGTTTGAATCGATTCCTATTTCGACATATGTTCATTTTCGGTTTAAACTAGACTGGGTGGGTTGTTTTGGGTTATTTGGAGAAATTTCTGTACTTTTTTAGGTTTGGAATCTTCTAAAAAGTGTCCTTATCTTTTATTAGATGTGTGGATACGATGTTGAGAGTCGTGACCTTCGAATCGATACGAATTTTGACATATGTTCATTTTCGGTCCGAACTTGACCGGGTGGGTCATTTGGGGTTATTTGGGGGAATTTTTGTACTTTTTGGGGTGTGGGTTTTACTAAAAAGTGTGCTTATCTCTTATTAGACGTTTGGATGCGATGTTGAGGGTCGTGACCGTTGAATTGATACCTATTTTGACATATGTTTATTTTCGGTTTAAACCCGACCGGGTGGGTCGTTTGGGGTTATTTGGGGGCATTTCTGTACTTTTTTGGGTTTGGGATATTCTAAACTGTGTCCTTATCTCTTATTAGATGTGTGGATGCGGTGTTGAGGGTCGTGACGTTCGAATCGATACTTAATATGACGTGTTCATTTTTAGTTTAAACCCGACCGGGTGGGTCGTTTGGGGTTATTTAGGGGCATTTTTGTACTTTTTTGGGTTTGGGATTCTCTAAAAAGTGTCTTTATCTCTTATTACATGTGTGGATGCGATGTTGAGGGTCGTGACCTTCGAATCGATACATATTTTGACATATGTTTATTTTCGGTGGGTCGTTTGGGGTTATTTGGGGGCATTTTTGTACTTTTTTGTGTATGAAATTTTCTAAAAAGTGTCCTTATCTCTTATTAGACGTGTGGATATGATGTTGAGAGTCATGACCTTCGAATCGATACGTATTTTGACATATGTTCGTTTTCGGTTTGAACCAGATCGGGTGGGTCATTTTTGGGCATTTCTGTACTTTTTTGGATGCGGGATTTTCTAAAAAGTGTCCTTATCTATTATTAGACGTGTGGATGCAATGTTGAGGGTCGTGACCTTCGAATCGATAACTGTTTTGACATATATTCATTTTCGGTTTAAACCAGATCGGGTGGGTTGTTTCGGGTTATTTGGGGGCATTTCTATACTTTTTTGGGTTTGGGATTTTCTAAAAAGTGTCCTTATCTTTTATTAGACGTGTGGATGCGATGTTGAGGGTCGTGTTGTTTGAATTGATACCTATTTTGACATATGTTCATTTTCGGTTTAAACCAGACCGGATGGGTCATTTTTTTTTTCCGATAAGTAAGATGATTGTATTAGAATAAGAATAAAAATTACAAAAGAAGGCATTCTCTAAGAACCCGAGAGAGGGGAAGAGAACCCAAAGCACGATGGGACAAGCCCCATCAAACAAGAACCAAGCTACTAAGATTACATCCTATAATAAGTGACAAAATCCGAGTCCTGCTTAAGGTAGCCAATAAGGGTAGGGGGGAAATCTCCTGCATCCCAAACTTCCCCATGGGAGTCACAAGGGACCGCAGCCATAAAGTCTGCAGGTTGATTCTTCTCTCTCTAAACATGGGTGAATTCCTTCGTTCTCAGATCATTAGCCAAAGAAAGAATTCTGCTCATGATAGGTTGGACTTTCCAGGGTCCCATAACCTTACCAGAAATGGTGTCAATCGCCAACTTGGAATTGGATTTGATAGAAACATCAAGGATTCCTCTCTCTATACAAAGGGAAAAGCCTCTAAATATAGCAGCCAGCTCCATGGAAAGAATGCAAAGTTCTAGCCCTTGGTTAGCAAATGTAGCTACATGTTGTCCAACCGCATTACGGATCACCCCTCCAAAGGCAGCTCTACCACCGGAAAGAGAACCATCACAATGAAGACCGGGTGGGTCGCTTGGGGTTATTTGGGGGCATTTCTATACTTTTTTGGATTTGGGATTCTCTAAAAAGTCTCCTTATCACTTATTACGCGTGTGGATGTGATGTTGAGGGTCGTGACCTTCGAATCGATGCGTATTTTGATATATGTTTATTTTCGGTCCGAACCATACCGGTTGGGTCGTTTGTGGTTATTTGGGGGCAATTCAGTATTTTTTTGTGTTTGGGATTTTCTAAAAAGTATCCTTATCTCTTATTAGACGTGTGGATGCGATGTTGAGCGTTATGAACTTCGAAACGATACCTAGTTCAACATGTGTTCATTTTCGGTTTAAACCTGATCGGGTGGGTCGTTTCAGGTTATTTGGGGGCATTTCTATATTTTTTCGGGTTTGGGATTTTCTAAAAAGTATCCTTATCTCTTACTAGATGTGTGGATGTGATGCTGAGGGTTGTGACGTTCGAATCGATACCTATTTTGACTTATGTTCAATTTCGGTTTAAACCAAACCGGGTGGGTTGTTTGGGGTTATTTGGGGGCATTTCTATACTTTTTTGTGTTTGGGATTCTCTAAAAACTGTCCTTATCTCTTATTAGACGTGTGGATGCGATGTTGAGAGTCGTGACCTTCGAATCGATACGTATTTTGACATATGTTCATTTTTTATCCGAACCAAACCGGGTGGATCGTTTGGGGTTATTTAGGGGCATTTCTATACCTTTTTGGGTGTGGGATTTTCTAAAAAGTGTCCTTATCTCTTATTAGACGTGTGGATGCGATGTTGAGGGTCGTGACGTCTGAATCGATACCAATTTTGATATGTGTTTATTTTTGGTTTAAACCAGACCGGGTGGGTCGTTTGGGGGGCATTTTTGTACTTTTTTGGGTTAGGGATATTCTAAAAAGTGTCCTTATCTCTTATTAGATGTGTGGATGCGATGTTGAGGGTCGTGATGTTCGAATCGATACCTATTTCGACATATGTTCATTTTCAGTTTAAACCAGACCGGGTGGGTTGTTTGGGGTTATTTGGGGGTATTTCTATACTTTTTTGGGTTTGGGATTCTCTAAAAAGTGTCATTATCTCTTATTACATGTATGGATGCGATGTTGAGGGTCATGACCTTCGAATCGATACCTATTTCGACATATGTTCATTTTTGGTCTGAACCATACCAGGTGGGTCGTTTGGGGTTATTTGGGGGCATTTCTATACTTTTTTGGGTTTGGGATTTTCTAAAAGGTGTCCTTATCTCTTATTGGACGTGTGGATGCGATGTTGAGGGTTGTGACCTACGAATCGATACCTATTTCGACATATGTTCATTTTTGGTTTAAACCTGACCAGGTGGGTCGTTTGGGTTTATTTGGGGGCATTTTTTGTACTTTTTTTGGTTTGGGATTTTCTAAAAAGTGTCCTTATCTCTTATTAGACGTGTGGATGCGATGTTGAGGGTTGTGACGTTCGAATCGATACCTATTTCGACATGTGTTCATTTTCGGTTTAAACCAGATCAGGTGGGTCGTTTGGGGTTATTTGGGGACGTTTTTGTACTTTTTTGGGTTTGGGATTCTCTAGAAGGTGTCCTTATATCTTATTACACGTGTGGATGCGATGTTGAGCGTCGTGACGTTCGAATCGTTACCCATTTGGACATATGTTCATTTTTGGTTTAAACCAGATCGGGTGGGTCGTTTGGGGTTATTTAGGGGCATTTCTGTACTTTTTGGGGTTTGGGATTCTCTAAAAAGTGTCCTTATCTCTTATTACATGTGTGGATGCAATGTTGAGGGTCATGACCTTCGAATCGATACGTATTTTGATATATGTTCATTTTCAGTCTAAACCATACCGGGTGGGTCGTTTGGGGTTATCTGGGGACATTTTTGTACTTTTTTGGGTTTGGGATTTTCTAAAAAGTGTCCTTATCTCTTATTAGATGTGTGGATGCGATGTTGAGGGTCGTGGCGATCGAATCGATACCTATTTTGACATATGTTCATTTTTGAATTAAACCATACCAGGTGGGTTGTTTGGGGTTATTTGGGGGCATTTCTGTACTTTTTGTTTATGGGATTTTCTAAAAAGTGTCCTTATCACTTATTACACGTGTGGATGCGATGTTGAAGCTCGTGACCTTGGAATCGAAACGTATTTCGACATATGTTCATTTTCATTCCGAACCATACTGGGTGGGTCGTTTGGGGTTATTTGGGGGCATTTTTGTACTTTTTAGCGTTTGGCATTTTCTAAAAAGTGTCCTTATCTCTTATTAGATGTGTGGATGCGATGTTGGGGGTTGTGACTGTCACACCCTGATAGACCATAATCTATCAGCACTAATCACCCCACGAGATTGGGTTAGCTGGTCATGTCGGGAAATCTTACTAACTCGAGTTAAACACAACCTACATCAATTGACCCCGGTCAATTGGGGGTCACGCACCTTGCATGATCCTAGAATCACACGTTAAGCATGACCCTAGGTCGTACACATGTCAGCTAAGGATGCTGCCATCGAGGACTATGGGAAACCGAAGTTATTGTCTTTGAACAGGAAAAGTTTGAGTATCGTACAACAACTTAAAGCTATAAAATAGCAATGCCAGGCTAAGGTATGGGGACTTCTTTTTGCTTGCTTAAGCTCTTTAGCTTGAGATTTATCTGTTGCAAGTTCTGACTTACGCATCGGAGTGTACTAACCAGCTCAGGCTGGAGCTTCTTTGTCTTTTTGTGGTTTTGTCTGAGTAGGACCACCTGAGGAAGACCCGACCAGCTGAACCATTACACGAGTCAGAATTTATCACAAAAGATTGGCACCGTCTGTGGGAAACGTCACAAAGAGCTGTGTGACATGACTTTTGAGAGGGGAAACAGTTCCCGCCAAGGAGGAGGAAGAGCTGGCAGGAGCCTATCTCGGGAGGAGGCTTGGATGGAGAGAGGCCCGATAACTCGGCAAACAGCAAGGAAGTGCGGTGATCGCCCGAACTGGTGATTGAAGAGAACCTGCCTCCGCTACCTCCATTAGCAATCCTCGGGATCCTGGGGGCAGGGACAAGACTGATGCCTGCTATTCCAAGAGCTCAGTATTTCGATTCGAATGCCCCCGCCACTAACGTACAAGTGCACGACTTGCGTCTTCAGGTGGCAGAAATAAACAGGATGCGGAGAAGGATTGTACAGGGGGAGCCTGGTCAACAGCAATTTTTGCCCCGGCCACTTCAACGACAAGAGGAGCAGGTCGCTCATAGAAGCGAGAGTAGAGCAAGCACCGCCAGGGGAAGAGGAAGAACCCCACCCTCGTAGGGGGTTATAAGGCGAGAAGATCAGGCATAGGAGCAATGGATGAGGTCGTCGACCCGATTTGGGCGCAGCCCTAGGAGGGGACTTGAGGATCAGGTGCAAGAACATCGGGCCAGATCACCTACCCGATCGGTCCGAAGCCCAAGGAGGGTACGAGAAAGATCACCTACTATACAGCCCCGAAGGAGAACGCCACAGTAGGGTTCCCCCCGCGGAGGGAGCAAGCGCGGATCTTACCGTCCCAAGGACATTGAGATCGGGCGCCGCCTGAAGGACCTTGATGAACGCCTATGGAGCTTCGGGAAAAACGTAGTAGAAGAGATGTTGACTGTGTCAAACCAGCATCCGTTTGTCAAAGGGATCATGGAAGCAGAGCTTCTGAAGGGATTTAAGATCCTAGCTTTTATGCTTTACGATGGTTATACTGACCCGATCGATCACATCAATTACTTCAACTCAGTCATGATGGTGTACAATGGGTCAGACACTGCATCTTGCAGGTTTTTCACTGCATCACTAAAAGGAGTAGCCACCTATTGGTTTTCACACCTCAGGCCGGGGTCAATCAGCGGTTTTGCAGAGCTGTTAAGGGCTTTTATTATTTGGTTCTAGAGCAGTATCAGGCAAAAGAAGACAGTGGCCAACCTTCTGGCCATCAAGCAGTGGAGGGACGAATCCATCCGAGATTTTGTCTCCAGGTTCAACCGGGAGTTGTTGGACATTCTCGACCTGGATGATTTGGTGGCATTCAATGCATTGCAAAGCGGGATAACGGACATGGAGTTGATAAAATCCCTCATATTGAACAAAGCTCACAACATGACTGACCTGATCAGTCGATGTCACCAGTTCGCCAATATGGCAAAAATCATCGCAGCCCGGAATGAGGCAAGTGGAGTTCTGGAAAAGAGGAAAACATTGGATAAAGAAGAGAAGAAGGGAGAGAAGAAGGAGGATAGAAAACCCCGAGCTGACAGGGCACCCAGCCCTGAGTACACACCACTCAACACAAGAAGATCAGAGATATTAATGCAGGTCGAGGGAAAAGGGTTGCTGAACTGGCCCGCACCTATGTTTTCAAAGCCTGAGGATAGAAACCCTCAAAAATACTGCCATTTTCACAGGGATACAGGCCATAACACGGAAGATTGTAGGCAGCTGAAGAGTGAAATAGAGAACCTTATTCAGGATGGGCACCTATCGAAGTACGTAGACAGAAGGAAGGAATCCCGACCCGACCACAAGGAAGAAGAGCAGGACCACAAAGATGATCGAAGAGATCAGCAGAGAGATGATCGAAGACATGACAAAGAAAAAATGACTGAAAAAAGGAGTGAGCCCACTAGAGAAGCAGGGCAGTCAAGCCGGCCTCTGGTGGCCCCGATCCTGATGATCTTGGGAGGGCCGGGCCAAGAGTCTGTCAGGAAGGCCAAGGCACATGCAAGATTTATCGGAGTAGCTGAAGCGACCAACATGGTCGCCAAGAGCGACCCGATCATATCCTTCACCAACGAAGATATGGAGGGGATTAGCTGGTCTCATGACGACGCGATCGTGCTACAAATGATCATTCAAGATCGAATTGTCCATAGAATATAGGTAGATACTGGAGCTTTGGTTGATTTGTTGTCATATCAAGCCTTCAAGCAGTTCGGGTTGGGAGACAAGAGCCTCACCCCAGATGGTACCAACCTATATGGCTTCTCGTGTGTGGCGGCAAAAATAGAAGGAAGCATAAGAATGTCTGTTACAGCGGGAGAGTACCCCAATGAGGTAACTGTTGAAGTAAACTTTATGGTGGTGAGATCGGTATCAGCCTTTAACGGTATTCTAGGCCGACCCGCACTCAACGCTCTTGGAGCCGTGGCGTCCACTAAGCACCTGAAGATCAAGTTCCCAACCCCTAATGGCATTGGGGAATGCCGAACTTACCAGAAGAAGTCAAGGGAGTGTTACGCTAACTTCGTCAAATAGAAAATCAACTGCAGAGGGATGGCCCTCACCATTGACGTACCCAATTACAAGGAGGAGGAGGTAGTTGCAGTCCCGATCCATGAAGAAAGTCAGGACTGAACAGTACAGGTCGGGAGCCGACTGGACAAAGAACAGAAAAATAAAATAGTGGCACTCCTGAGGGTAAACGCCGACGTTTTTGCATGGTCAGCGGCGGACATGCCGGGAATTCCCAGGGATATTGCAGAGCACTACTTAAACATCAACCCAAAGTGTAGACCAATACAGCAGAAGAGGAGTAACTTCACCTCTGAGAGATTGTTGGCCATCGAGGTCGAAGTACAAAAACTCAAAGACTTGGGTTTTATCCAAGAAATTGAGTTCCTAACTTGGCTCTCCAATGTCGTAATGGTCCCTAAATCCAACGGCAAGTGGAGAATGTGTGTGGACTTTACAGATCTCAATAAAGCCTGTCCTAAAGACTGCTACCCCTTGCCCCGTATCGATCAGTTGATCGATGCAACCGCCGAACATGAACTATTAAGTTTCATGGACGCATATTTAGGCTACAACCAGATCATGATGTGTGAGGAAGATCAAGAGCACACGGCTTTTCGAACCGAGCAGGGAAATTTCTATTACAGAGTGATGCCATTTGGATTAAAAAATGCTGGGGCAACTTATCAAAGGACATTTAACTGCGTTTTCAAGCCTCAGATCGGTAGGAACATGGAGGTTTATGTCGATGACATGCTTGTTAAGAGTGTCCGAGCCGACCACCATGTCACTGACCTGAATGAGACATTCCAGTGCTTGAGGAAAAATAGAATGAAGCTCAACCCGGCAAAATGTGTGTTCGGGGTTTCCTCCGACAAGTTCCTTGGGTTTATAGTATCGCAGAGAGGCATAGAGGCGAACCCAGACAAGATAAAGGCTATCCAAGATATGGAATCCCCTCGGAATGTTAAAGAAGTACAGCGGTTAACGGGCAGAGTGGCTGCACTCAGTAGGTTCATGGCCCGAGCAGGGGATAGGTGCCTACCTTTCTTTGGCACTCTGAAGAGCATCCGTAATCCAAAAGATTTCCAGTGGACTCTTGAATGCTAGAAGGCCTTTGAGGAGCTGAAAGTGTATTTACAAAAAGCTCCGTTAATATCCTGACCCGTCCCAGGTGAAGAGCTGCAGCTTTACTTGGTAGTATCAACAGTAGCGGTAAGTGCCGCCCTGATCAGAACAGATGAGAATACCGGATCTCAGTTACCAATCTATTATGTCAGTCATGTCTTGATTGGAGCCGAGACCAGGTACCCCCAGCTAGAGAAGGTAGCTTTCGCTTTGACAATGGTGGCACGAAGGCTCAGGCCTTATTTCCAAAGTCATCCGATTGCAGTACTCACAAATCAGCCCCTGAAGAAAACTTTGCACAAACCCGACCTCGCTGGCCAGCTGGTCGGATGGGCTATAGAGCTTAGTGAGCATTGTATCACTTACAGGGCAATAAAGGGTCAGAGCTTCGCAGATTTTATAGTAGAGTGCACCCGAGGAGGTGAAGAAGAAGATGAAGAGAGCTTGGAAGGCCACAACTCATGGTCGTTATATGTGGACAGGTCAAGCAACTCAACAGGAAGTGGAGCAGGTTTGATATTGACCAGTCCAGAAGGATTCAAAATCCAATATGCACTCAGATTTCAATTTTTGGCCTCAAATAATGAAGCACAGAATATGAAGCTTTATTGGCAGGGTTAAGAGTGGCCCGTTTAGTTCAGGTCGGATGCCTGGTCGCTTACAGCAATTTTCAGTTAGTAGTCAATCAAGTTCAGGGGAGTTACGAGGCCAAGGAAGAATGGATGGCCAGATATTTAGGAAAGGTTCGCACGCTAGTTGAGCAGTTCAAATACTTTGAGATAAACAACATCCCGAGAAGCGAGAACGGGTCGGCAGACGCTCTCTCAAGACTGGCCACCAAGGAATGGGAGAACCTTGATCGTTCTATGTATATAGAACTCCTAGACCAGCCATCACATAAGGACGAACCACGGGTAAACGTTATCGAAGAAGGACCATGTTGGATGGACTCGATAATTGAATACCTAAAAAATGACAAACTACCTTCGGACCGAACCGAAGCCCAGAAAGTTGTGAGAAGAGCAGCAAGATACACTCTGATAGAAGGGGTCTTGTACAAGAGAGCTGTAATAAGTACACCGCTCCTGAGATGCCTCGGACCAGCAGGGGCAAGGTATGCTTTAGCGAAAGTACATGAGGGCATCTGTGGCAATCACTTAGGTGGTCGGGCGCTAGCGTACAAGATACTCAGGCAGGGTTTTTTCTGGCCCAAAATGCAGGAAGAAGCGGTGAACTATGTCAAAACATGTGTACAATGCCAGCTGTTTGCACCAGTGCCGCACCGACCAGCGACAGCCCTAACCTCGTTACTCAGTCCTATTCCATTTGCTATGTTGGAAATGGACCTACTCGGGAACTTCACTCCGGCTTTGGGAAACAGAAAATATCTAGTCGTGGCCATCAACTATTTCACAAAGTGGGTAGAGGCCGAGCCTCTGGCAACAATAACTGAGAAAAATATGGAGAAGTTCTTCCGCGACAAGATCATATATCGGTTTGGCCTCCCCAAAGTATTGCTTACAAACAATGGCAAGCAATTTGACAATCCCGCATTCAATGCTTTTTGTGCGCATTACCATATTGAATATAGGAGAACAGCCGTAGCAACCCCCTAGTGCAGTGGCCAGGTGGAAGTCACAAACCGAACACTACTGGACGGGATCAAGAAAAGGTTGCAAGAGGCGAAGGCAAAGTGGGTTGAGGAGCTACCCAATGTATTATGGGGCCTACAGAACAACGGTTCGAACACCAACGGGGGAGACCCCATTCAGGTTGGCCTATGGAACAGAAGCCCTGACCCCGGTCGAAGTTTTGGCCACGTCACATAGGGTCGCACATTTTGATGAAAAAGTTAATGAAGATGGGCTGTGGTCAAATCTTGATCTCCTCGACGAGGTAAGAGAAAGGGCATTGATCCGGAATCAAGCATACCAACAGTACGCAGCTCGGTACTACAATTCCATAGTACGACCATGTCTGTTCAGGGTTAGAGATTTAGTACTCCGGAAGTCCAGCGCATCTGATCCCCACAACATCAATAAGCTCTCCCCAAACTGGGGAGGCCCTTACATAGTTTCCAAAGTAATTCGACCAGGCACGTATCAGTTGAAAACTCCGGGGGGTGAGGACATCCCAAGACCTTGGAATTCTTTAAATCTACGAAAGTTATATCAATAAAATAGCTCAACCCGACCATGGGGTCTTGTTACAGGATCACTTTTCTAACCTTTTTGTATTACAGAATGAGTCAAAACAACATATAAAGAATACACAGCAATTCTTCCAAACAATTCTTCCAGAATTCATTCTCTATTAATATTTCAGAAGATACTGCTACCCGACCCAGAGATCCGGTATGGCACAAAAGTCCTCACCCGTGAGGTACAAAAGTCCTTACCCGTGAGGCACAAAAGTCCTCACCCATGAGGCACAAAAATTCCTCACCCGAGAGGCGACAAAGTCCTCACCCGTGAGGTATAAATACCCAAAGCACAAAACAATAAATGCACAAGTCATGTAAGGAAAGAAAAAATGTTTCATTGATTTAGACAAAGTTACAAAAGGGGTTGGCGCTAACAACTACCGACCTGGTCAACAAACAAACCTGATCAACAAACACATTAAAAGTTTACAAAAAAGGAGAGGGCGTGGACTACACCACCACTACATCAACATTATCATGGGCAGAGGGGTCAGCCTAAATCTCGGTCGTGGTCAGGTCAGTTGGAGTAGTTCGGGAAGCCTCTCCAATTCTGGGGTCATCCACTAGCACCGTTGCCTCAGATACCTCAGGGATGGCATCTTCTAGAGTCACCCTAAGCTCCTCCTCCTCAGCTTTAGCCACCTTTTTCTCTATTTTTGGGTCGTACTGATCAAAGTCAGAAAAGCTATAACCCGGGTCTGATTTATGAATATGGTGGCAAGTGGTATGGACCCCGAACCCAAAGGCTTTAGCATTATAAGAATAAACTAATTTCTCAAAATCCTCATAAATCTTATAATGCTCAACAGCCTCAACTCGGGCCTTGGCCATCTCTTCCTCAAAGGTCTTCTTCAAATCCGCCTT
The DNA here is from genome assembly GCF_018873765.1 of Telopea speciosissima. Taxonomy (NCBI): domain Eukaryota; kingdom Viridiplantae; phylum Streptophyta; class Magnoliopsida; order Proteales; family Proteaceae; genus Telopea; species Telopea speciosissima. The sequence continues at coordinate 46,085,333 of NC_057916.1, forward strand.
GGATGACCTGGCCTCCTCCAACTGCTGCTTCAGCGTACTGATGCTATCGTTAAGCAAAGTCTGCTCATTTAGTCTCCCCCTCAGTCTCTGCCTTGCTCTTGTTTAGCGTTTCAATAAAAGACCACTCATCTTTCAGCTCTTGCGTAAGCTTACGGTTTGCCTCTGTTAAGAACTCAACCCGCTTCACCGCATCCACGGAGTACAGGAGACACTAGGAAAAGCTCGAGGAAGTTAAAACCAAGAAACGATTTGTAAGAAGAATGACGAGCGAGGATCGGGAAAGAATCAGTACCTTAGCGATCTCTTTATAGGCCATTTCGGAAAAATGATCGTGAGAAAGACTCTTCAAAGCGGCCACATCTCGAGGGAGGCGCCCTTTTTCCAGCAATTCGCAACCCACCATACGATCAGCAGCAGCCATGTCGGTTGGAGTCAGACCCAGCGAGGGTTGAAGATGTTGGGTCGGTTAAAGACCATCCGATCCGAGAGAACTAGGTTGTCTGAGCTGAGGGGAAGGGAATAGCTCCCATCCTCCTGCCTCTTGTTCTGACCTTGGTCATCGGGAAGACCGGCCTCTCTAATCTTCCTCTTATTTTTTCCTTTAGGTAGAGGGGTACTCCCCCCGTCTCCCTCATGTTAACAGGGTTCTTGCCCTTCTCCTTCTCCCTTTCCCTCTCCCTTTCCTTATGTTTCTGTATTCCCGAGCCCGCAGTCTGCTCGGGATGACCTTTGCTAACTTCATCCACTGCCTTATTACTTTCCTTGGGATTCTTCTGCTTCCTAGTAGCTGTGGCAAGACGGGCTGGATCAAGCTTCACTGAAAATAAGAAAAACGCTCATTAAAAAACAAAAAACAAACTGCGAAAAGAAAAGATTTCTCAAAAAAGAAAAGAAAGACAGGTTGGACTAACCCGAACTAAGACCCCATCTGATAAGGAAGACCTCTGAGAGAAGGTTTCGCACATCCAGCTTGGGGCCTAAAAGAGTGGCTTTCACCGACTCCTATTCTCCTCAGGTCAAACCAACTAGACGATTCTTGACCCAAAGATCAATTTTTGGCCATCCTAATCTGAAAGGATTGCCGGGGATAACGGCAAACATGAATTTTCCTTTCCAAAACTTGTTGGACGACGGGACTTCGTCAAAAAACTTAAATTGCTTCCACTTTTTGCCAAGGTCACGACGGGTGAAATAGTACCAACCCTCATTATATTTTTTCAAATAGTAAAAGTACATAAAAAGGGGAATGGTCGGCTCGCGATGATGAACAGATAAATAGATGAAAAAGCTAAAAACAATCTTCCATGAGTTTGGCATGACCTGACCCGATGCCAAGCCCCAGTGATCCAGCATATCAACAATGAAAGGATGGACGGGGAATCTGAGGCCAGCTCTGAGCGCATCCATATGGATGCAGACCTCAGGAGAGCGGGGCGAACTGGCTCTCTCATGATGGTTAGGACGATGAGTAACCACGTCGGGAGGGATATAATATTTCTTCCTGAGAGCGGCTATAGCGGCATCTGTATATGTGCATTCGTAGTCCTCAACCCTTTGAGGAACCCGCTTCTGGGGCTCCACGAATGCCGCTTCTGCTACCTCATCAGGGTTAGAGGAACCCTTGTCATCATGACCCACCGACCCCTGCCCTTCTTCATGGTCAGGACGACAGGGCATGATAGCGGTTTGATCGCAATAAGCATGCCCAAAAGTCCCCGCGCCAGACGGGTCAGGACGGACGGATATTGATCGGATCGGAACTTCTCGGACTGATCGGGATGTCACCTCTTTACTCTCGCTAGAATCATAAAGGTGCTCCGAGGATGGATCTTCTGGATCGCTATCCTCACTAAAACCTTTGATATCCCCCTTACCAGGAATAGGTCTGAAATCACAAACGGACGACATACTTACTTTTTTAAAGGAGAAAGGTTGAACCGAGTGACGACGTCAAAGCTGAATGGTAAAAAACTAAGAAAACTCGAATACAAGAGCACCGAAAGCGAAGAAAATGAATAGTGGCTAAGGCAAGGAAATGGGAGAATACCTATTTATAGAAAAAAAGAGCGGGAAAACTCAATGATCCAATGGCCTAAAATCAATGATCAAATGGTAAGGAACGCGCGATGATTCATATGCCCAAAGATAATGATAACGAGGAGCCACGTGTTAGATCCAGAGGTGATGCATCACACCACCAACTTCAACCCCTGACACGATACGGATAGCATTTAATGCGTCCACAAAACAACAATCGTTAATGTGGGTCAGGAAAATCCACAGACATAGCATACCCGACCTACTCTCATCGGGCGAATACACCCAATAGAGAGTGGGGGACCTATGATAGACCATAATCTATCAGCACTAATCACCCCGCGACACATGGAAGAGGTGGACCAGCCCCAGATCGCCCTGCACACAGATCGGGTCGGCTGGTCATGTCGGGAAATCTTACTAACTCGAGTTAAACACAACCTACATCAATTGACCCCGGTCAATTGGGGGTCACGCACCTTGCGTGATCCTAGAATCACATGTTAAGCATGACCCTAGGTCGTACACGTGTCAGCTAAGGATGCTGCCATCAAGGACTATGGGAAACCGAAGTTATTCTCCATGAATAGGAAAAGTTTGAGTATCGTACAACAATTTAAAGCTAAAAAATAGCCATGCCAGGCTAAGGTATGGGGACTTCTTTTTGCTTGCTTATGCTCTTTAGCTTGAGATTTATCTGTTGCAAGTTCTGACTTAGGCATCGGAGTGTACTAACCGGCTCAAGCCGGCACTTCTTTGTCTTTCTATGGTTTTGTCTGAGCAGGACCACCTGAGGAAGACCCGACCAGCCGAACTGTTGCACGAGTCAGAATTTATCACAACACACCCCAAACCACCCCTGGAGGATTGGGTAGGTGACCCGAATTGCATAACGGTAATCTGCCAAATCCCACGGATCTAGAAGCTGTGCTTACGATCATGGAACCACAACCATCACTTTACCAAAGGCAAGATCAGAGTGCTGCAGATAACCTACAATTGCAATAATAAAAGGAAGCATAGCAATACGAGAAATGATTATAATATATACATAAGTAAGTTTGTACATTTCCCACCAACCCACAAACATAGAAACAAAGCTGACAGGAACAGAACTACATACATAAATATATACAGGGTGAGCATACTCAACCCCAAAAAGAAAAAGAAGTAAAATCTACTACAAAACCACAGTTAGAACGGGGATAGACTCCTGACAACTCAAAAAGGAGTCCCTAAGCCAAAAAGCATCAGAAGCACTCCTCATAGGTCTTCATCAACGACCACCAAGAAAGTACGCAGGATCGGTATGACCTCCATCGGGGTCCACACCAACATCATCGTAACAACCAGGACTCTCCTCCTCGAGATAACCCTCCATGCCACAGTGGCATCGATCTGCAAAATCATCTAAGAAACAATATATAACAGAGTGTGAGCCCCACTGAGCTCGTGAGCAAATAACATCATTATGCATGCACATGCAATCACAATTCACAATTCATATGATCCTACATGATATGCAAGTTCAATTTATTATTAGCCACCTAACAATACAACTAAGTCAGGTCAGTGCAACTACAATCCCCAATACATGTATCCCTGGTGCGGGCTTCTAACCCCTTCCCGCGATACACCCATTGAGTTGTCGGAGAGGACCAGTCAGCCCCCGCATCAGTCCCCAAGGTCAGCCCAACCAACCCTCTGTGATTAACCCGTGGGATAATCCATTTCTTTTCTTTTCTTAGGCTTACAGCCCATATTCACCATTCCAGTGTTCTTTTCATTTCTTTTCACTTTTTCTCATATACATATGGTCACCCCCACAGGCATCCAACACCTCAACCCCTGTTGGCAAGGGTGCGTAGCACGGGTGATGAAACTCTAGCCCCATGTCTATATGGCATCGTATGAGTCGGGTAGTGTCATCCGCATCCCATTCTACGGCCTACCACAGGCCTCATTTCCAAGCTGACTATAGCATCTAGTCTAACAATCACAATCATCATATAAGAATTCACAATGTTGATCAACAGATAATCATTATGCAGTGATTCGAGTAACTTGAAATAGAAGTAAGTAACATAGCATTTATAATTTCAATTCATATTAGCCAGCATCATATCATAATTACACATACACGAATGATAATATTATTCACTCACCTGAGTTTGGTTCTAAATACCCGGTTGCAAACTCAGTTCCAACAGTAGTCTGATTGTTGTCCTCGAGCGCGGGATCAATTCCTAGATATAAATCAAAAGTTGTCATATTAAGTTTTTCAGCCTATCACTGGTACTCCTAGGGTTAACCTAAGCTTACTGGGTTGACCCGGTGCTTAATTGGTACTCATTTGGGAATCCTAGGCTTTGCACTGGGCCTTAGGTCATGTCCCGGTGCATCATCCAGTGTCTACATTGCCCAGTGCATCGTCCAGAGGCTGCAATCGATATTTGGGCTGAGTTCCCAAGGTTGGGCCCATTGGGCTGAGGTCAGACTTTATCCTCTGCATGTTAGGGGGGTTAGGTAGCCCCTGGGATGACCTTCAATTTGATCCTAATGGATCCCCCACTAGGCCCACCATCAGGCTGCCAATGGCTTCCCAGACAACCCAATAAATAGTATCATAGGGTTTTCTTCAAGTTTGGATCTCAGCCACAGCCATATGCAGGGTTGTAAATGGTTGCAAAATAAGGTTTCATGGTGGCAACCACTTAGGGTTTGGTCCCTGCAACCATGGCTTGCATCTAGGGCTTCCAAATCATAGGGCAATAGGGCAAACTGGCAGTGCAGCTGTGCACAGCCAGGTTTTGGCCCAAGGAATAGCACAACAGCCTATTAAAATCACTCATAGATCATAGATCTTCCATGCAAAAGGCTAGCATGGCAGATCTGGAGCTGATCTGGGCAAACCCTAGCTGTTCAGGGCTGCCCAGGGAGCAAAAACACATCAAACATAGGGAAGAGATGGGGACAGCAGGTTTATATAGGTATAAATATACCTAAACAAGCTTGAGAGAGCTCGAACCAGGTTGGGTGCAGGGCTGCAGCAGCTCCCCTTCCTTCTTCCTTCTTCTTTCTTCTTCTCCTTCTTCTTCTTTCTCTCCTTTTTCCCTCTCTTCTCTCCCATGGATTTCAGAACTACCAAGGGCTCTAAAATGAGCCCAAGACCTCCCTATTTATAGGCCCAGCCCTCACTGAGGCTTGTTTACCTAGGAAGGCCTCTTTTGAAAATCAGTTTTTAAACTGATTCTGACTGATTCCATGCTCTTGGAGCTTGTTTAAAGCCATACAAGGTTTTCTTTAGCTTGTATACATGGTCTGGAAACTTTGGGTCTTCGAATTCGGGTGGTTAGATGACGTGTACTTCTTCATTGATGAAGCCATTTAAAAATGTGCTCTTCACGTCCATTTGATGTAACCTAAAATTCTTATGACAAGCAAATGCAAGCAACATTCTAATTGATTCAAGTCTGGCTACAGGAGCATAGGTCTCATCGAAGTCAATGCCTTCCTATTGGTTATAGCCTTGGGCAACCAGTCTAGCCTTGTTTCTAGATATATTACCATCTTCATCAAGCTTATTTCTAAAAACCCATCTAGTTCCAATAATCTTGGAGTTCGAGGGTCTTGGCACTAAGTCCCAAACTTGATTCCTTTCAAATTGGTTACGCTCTTCTTGCATAGCAATTATCCAATTACTATCCAAAAGTTCTTCTTTAATGTTCTTGGATTCAATGGTAGAAATGAAAGCCACATTGGAACAAACATTTTGGATTTTACTCCTAGTTTGTATACCTTTATCTAGGTTTCCAATGACAAGGTCAAGGGGATGGTCTTTAACAGTTCTAATCTCTTTAGGAAGTTGATGTACTTGATTATTAGGTTTATCTAAAATAACTTTTTCAACTCTTTTTCTAATTTCAAGTACTTCATCTTTGTCATCTTCTTCTAGGTCTTTATATCTTTCTTTTGCCATAGATTCATCAAATCTAACATTCATAGACTCTTCCAAAACTAGAGTTCTTTTATTAAACACTCTATATGCTCTACTATTTGTGGAGTAGCCTAGGAATATACCATCATCAGCCTTTTCTTTAAACTTTCCTAAGTTATCCTTAGTGTTAAGAATGAAACAAGTACAACTAAAAACTTTGAAGTAATCAACTTTAGGCAATTTGTTATGAAATAATTCATAGGGGGTCTTTAATAAGATAGGTCTTATCAAAACCCGGTTTAACACATCACACGCCGTGTGAACAGCTTCGGCCCAAAAATATTTTGACAAAGAGTACTCATTGAGCATTGTCTTTGCAGTTTCTTGGATCATTCTGTTCTTTCTTTCAACCACACCATTTGATTGTGGTGTCCTAGGGGCTGAGAAATTATGTGTTATACATTGTTTTCGATAAAACTCACCAAATTCTTCTATGTTATCAAATTCACCTCCATGGTCACTTTTTATAGAAGTGATCAAGTAACCCTTTTGATTTTGTATTCTCTTGCAAAGAGCTACAAATTCCTCAAATGCATCATTTTTATGCTTGAGAAAGAGGGTCCATGTGAATCGGGGAGTAATCATCTATAATAACAAATGTGTACTTCTTACCTTCTAGGCTTGTGGTTTGTATAGCTCCAAACAAGTCTAAGTGAAGTAATTGTAAAAGGTCTTGAGGTAGCAATAGAATTAATGGCTTTGTGAGCTACCTTTGTAAGTTTACTTCTTTGACATGCTCCACAAGTGTGTCGCTTATCAAATTTCAACTTAGGTAGATTTCTCACCAGGTTCTTAGAAGAGAGGGATTTAATAATCTTAGGATTAATATGTCCCAATTTCCTATGCCATAGAGTTGCATCAACAAACTTAGTTATGAGACAGGCATCATGAGAGTTGACATTGAATGTACAAATATAAACATTGTTCTTCCTACAACCTTCAAGAATCATGTTATCATTAGAATCTTTAATCTCACACTTAGAGGCATTAAAATTAACACAATATCCATTTTTACAAAGTTGACTTACACTAAGAAAATTATACTTAAGATTATCACTAAGCTGACGTTAGAGATTACTGTACCTCCAAACTTTATCGATCCATTTTCAATGATTCTTCCTTTACTGTACCCATCCTCCTTTTTGTTTCTTGAGTTCCAAAAATAGCTTTGGGTTGGATGTCATATACTTCGAACAACCACTATCAATATACCATTCCATGTTGCTTACCTACAAGACAAGAATGCTTAATAAAACTTTGGTCCCCATTGAGTGTTGGATCCATCATTGTTAGTATTATACATTCCTTTTGGTCTCCACACCATTTGGTGACCATTTACCTTTTGGTTCCCATACCAACTTGGGTATGATTGGGATTTCTAAGGTCTTTGGTTTTGTGATATTCTATATGAACCTTGGTTATTAGGTGGTCTTTGCACCTTAGTTGGAGTTCTAGGTAGTTTTGATACCTTTGGATGACTCCTCCTATTGTGACTATTATAAGGTCTTCTAGGATGGTGGAATGATTGATTCATATGATGACATTCCCAAATAGTATGTCCCTTTTTGTTGCAATTGTTGTATAAAATATTCTTAGGGTTATACGGAATCTTTCCTTTGGTATTTGGTTTGTTAAATTGAGGAGTTTTCTTTCTAGAATAACATTCCTCAATTGAATGCCATTTCTTTCTACAATAGTTGCAAAATTTTTTCTTTACTTTCTTGCTTGTTATTTTACTTGAACTTGCCTCTTTGTTGTGATTTGAACCTTTGTTCATATCATAGCCTACTCCTTCCTTGTTGAAGGGTGCTTTGGAGGCATTTCCAAGTAAGATATCAAGAGTTCTTTTTCCATTGGTAAATGATTCTAAGGCTTTACATAATTTCTCTTTTTCTTCTTCCAAGTTATTAACTTGAGAAGCAAGAGTTGTGTTTTGGTCTTTAAGGGTGTTTATCTCTTTCAAGAGATTCTTTTTGGTAGTGGCTAGCTCTATGCTACTTTGGTAGAGGTCTTCAAAAGCTTCTTCCAATTCTAAAAAGTCCTTATCTTTATGAGAGGGGAAAGTAGGAGTTACCTCATTTTGAATTTCTTCATCTTCAGTAGCCATGAGTGCCAGATTTGTTGTTGTTCTTCTTCTTGTGATTCTTCATCATCTTCGTTTTCTTCATCACTTGAGTCAAAGGTATGTTCAATTTTGTAGGCCTTCTTGTATTTCTTCATTTTAGGGCAATCTCCTCTAAAATATCCTGGTTTCCTACATTCATAACATACGATATCTTTTGAAGAAGTGTCAGTGTTATCCTTGGAAACATTCTTATCTTTTTTATCCTTGAAAAATCTTCTCTTGTTGAATGAAGTTTTGCCCTTGTTCTTCAAGAATCTTAAGAATTTCTTGGATAGATAGGCAATCTCATCATCCGAGAGTTCTTCATCATCATCGCTGATGTCATAGGTTTTGAATGTAACAACTTTCTCCTTTGGTTCTTTAGGCTCATCCTCCTTGGTGTCTTATTTGAGCTCCATCTCATGAGTTTGGAGTGATCCCAATAGCTCATCTAGACTTAGCTTGTTGATGTCCTTTGATTCCTTTATTGTTGTAGTCTTGGGTCTCCACTCTTTTGAGAGAGATCTCAAAATCTTTTGAACGTTCTCACCATTGGAGTACACCTTTCCTAAACCTTTCAACTTGTTCGCAATGTTAGTAAAGCGAGTGAACATGGCATATATGTCTTCATCATTTTTCATTTTAAACAGCTCATATTCATTAAGTAACATATCAATCTTAGATTGCTTGACTTTAGAAGTACCTTCATAGGTAACAATAAGCTTATCAAACATCTCCTTAGCGGAGTCACACATGTATGTCTGGCTATATTCTTTTTCTCCTAAGGCACATTGTATATAACTTATAGCTACATAGTTGAATTGCATCTTTGCTTTTTCAGCCGAGGTCCATTCTTCCTTAGGCTTGTCTATGGTATTTGGTCCATTTTCAATTACTTCCCATGCGTCAATGTTATTGGCACACATGAAGTTCTTGAAACGATTCTTCCAATAAGAGAATCCTTCACCTTCAAAGAAGGGAAGTCGGATAATGTTATATCCTTCAACCTTGCGATTGGCAGAGGATCCCATGGTCTTAAAACTCTTTGTTGGATTAAAAAAAAATCATGTTCTTGACCTCCCGCTCTGATACCAAATGTGAATTCACCTAGAGCCCCTGAATAGGTGAAGGTTGGAGAATTAAAAAATTATGTGAAAACAACCAAGTAGAAACAATCATTAAACAAGCATTAAATAAAAGAGAGACACAAAAGATTTATAGTGGTTTGGCCAACACGTGCCTACGTCCACTCCTCTCAACTTAGAAAAAATTTTACTATAACAAATCTTGAGTAAGAGTGAGAGGACTTGTACAACTACTCTTGAGAAATGAGCAAGAGAACTCAATAAAAAGTACTCTTGAGTTAATGAGCAAGAGGACTCGATCTTCTCTTGATTCTGAGCTAGAGGACTCAACAACTACTTATGCAAAGTAAAAGTGAAATACTAAAGGATTTAGAATTACCTCAAACCTTAGTAAAAATATGTGCTACCTTTCAAAATATGAAACTTGAATGTAAATATGTATTCAGAGAGCTAAGTGAGATTGAATGCCTTGGATTGGTACTTGAAATCTCACTTAGGAGTGATTTATTCTTGAAGGCTCTTGATTATGATTAATTATGGTGATTAGAGCCTAAAACAAGTGATTATTTATAGGCAAAGAGGCTTGAATTGATTAGGAATCTAAGTATGAAATAGATTCCAAATCCATAAATAATCCGGTATGCTGGATGTTAATCCGGTATACCGGATCACCTAATTTCTTTTTTAAACAGAGGAATAATGGTCATATAAAACTCAGTAGTACACTGATCCGGTATGCTGGACTCTAATCCGATATGCTGGATCAGGGAAAAAAGCAGGCAAAGCGGATCCGGTATGCTGGATCCCCATCCAGCTTGCTTAAGTGAGCTGCTGTGACCAATTCCCTGAGATGCCTATGAATCCAGTATGCTGGATTCTAATCCGGTATGCCGGATTGGGCAATTTCAGTGTAAAAAATCCCTTGTAAGGCAGGGTTTGGTTTGGGAGGGTTCCATCACCAAAATGTCATATGTCTAAGGGGTTAAATAGCCACCTAAGGATATTCTAAAACGATGAATGCGTGCGTGTGTGCATTACATCAATTGAGACTAAAATTACATATGTATAATTACAAAGTCTTTAAATCTTCAATCTTCAAAACATGCTTTCAGCTTCCAAAGTCTGACTTCCAAGACTTGAAGTGTCCTTGAGCAATGTACTTATTTGTATGTTCCTTTGTATACGCTCCCCCTCACTTGGTGCTAAGCTTTAACTCTAAAACACTTAGAACACAAGCATTAGTTCAAGGATGGTCTTATTTGTTATCATCAAAACATCTATATCATCATGGAGATGACTTGGAGTGTATAGGGTCATTTGCATTTCCCTAACAAAGCACATGTGTAAGAATAGGACCTATATAGCAATGTTGTATTCTCTGGGCGATGCACTGGACGATTGACCCAAAGGCCCAGAGAATCGCTCAGGGTGGCTGAAATGTGTTTTTTGGACTCTAGACATGTGGGGACCACCCATACAGACCATGAACACCCTCTAAGGGTAGATGGGAATTTTAGAAAACATTACCCACCCCTAGAAACATGTGGACCCCACCTGTGTAGCCTGAATGGCCCAGAATTTAGTTAAAAGTACATTCTGGGAGAGGGGAGCCTAAGGCCAAACAGACCTCAGTGGGGGCCAAATCTATAAATAGGAGGGAGGTAGCCTCTCATTTCGTTTTGGTGACTGTAGCTGAAAGAGAGGAAGAGAGAAAGAGAGGAAGAGAAGGAAAAGGAAGAAGAAGAGAAGGAAAGGAAGAGAGAAGGAGAAGAAGGATCTCTGCTACTTACCTGCACACTGAATTAGCTGCATATCAGCCCCCAAGTAATCATCCTTACCTCTACATGCTGCTATTCACTGTTTTAGTGTTTTGATCTCTGCTCTGTTGTTGGTGTATGATGAGCACATTTATGTGTGAAATCTTAGGGCATAAAGCATGCATTTTACCACATTGGACAGAGTTACTCGGTGCTTTCTTATGCTTTTTAGGTTTTTGGGCTATTTATTGCTATTCTGGACTATCGGGAGCTACATTTCCAAATTTACACGTAAAGCTGCCCAATGTGTTTAAGCTAAAATTTGAGCAAGATGGACGTGACAGAATTCAATTACGCATCTGTTTGGGCTTCCATGCAGTTGATTGTTTTTTTTAGGCCAAGAAAGAATAATGGGCCAGAAATGAGCTGGAATGTAAGCCCATAGCCATTCTGCCACTTCCCAAGGTGTTGTTGACATTAAAGAAGGCATTTCTAATCAATGGTGGAGATCTACTGCAAGTACAGGACCGTTTCGATAATTTTTGAATCTTGAAGAGAGAGAAGAGCTACCATCCACATGGGGGGACCCACACTGCCACAAGATTGCATGATTTTTGAAGGCCCACAGCTGTCCACAATTTCTAGAGGTGCACACAACCCTCCATGATTTTCTAGAGGACACATTGGGCATTTTATTAATTTTTTGAGTGGAATCCTAGTCATCATCATCACTCTCCCTCTCCTCCAACTTTTCAAGGGCACTTTTGGGATTTGACTATAGATAGATTTCTTTTAAAAAATATTCTCTCATTCATGGAAGGTTGAAAAGTCAAAGATGCCTTGATCACATGACTTGGAGAAGACTATTGCATGGGAAAGGAAGCACAAGATTATAATTAGAAAGTCACTTTTTTGAAAATAGAAGGTTTATGGACTAAGCTTTGTACGTATCTATTACTTTCCATTTTTTTTTCATTTCCTTGGGATTCAAGCATGATGTAAAGGGAAGGAGAAGGGAATATTTTGATTTGGGATTCTCCTCTCTCTCCCCTCCACAGTTTTAGAAGGACAGGAGCTCCCAAAATCGTGAAGCCCTTCTCCCTCTTCCTTCTTCTCTCTTCTCCTCTCTCCTTCTCCCTATTAATACCCATAGCCTTGGGCTTGTAAACTTGTTCAATTAAGTAGTGAAATTTCTCTTCTTCCCCTTCTAATTTTTGGCTTTCTAGTCTTAGTTTTGATTTCATGAATTTAATTCCATGGTTGTGATGATTTTAATTCAAGCTTTAATCAATGTCTTCAGTATGGTTGTAATCATTTAATTCTAGTTTAGTTTTAAAGCTTTCTAGTCTAAGTTCCTAAGTTTGTGAGAAGACTTGAAGATTTAGAAGAGGAAGCCATACAAGGATTATTCAAGTTGTTCAAGCTTCTTCAACTACTTTCATTCAAAGCCTAAGTAATTCATGCACTTTCAACCATTGGTAGAAGGGAGTATTGGTTCAAAGTTCTAGTTTCTAATTTCTTCTTCTTATTCTCTACCTCTTTCTTTTTCTATTATTTTTATTTTATTAGTATTCTCATCCCCTCTAATCCCTCCATTCTATTAGGAATTTTAATTTTCCATTATTTTTATTTTATTCCCATTCTCTATCTCTCTAATTCTTCCATGCTTCTAGGATTTTATTTTTTATTTATTATCATCATCATGCATTATGTTAGGATTTTACTTTAATTAATTTTTTTTTAATTTTAGATTTGGTAACGCCATTTCAAGTGTGACAAGCAAGCAATTTCAATCCAGTTCAAGCCCCTTTGGATTTTACATCTCTAATCTCATAGTCTCATTCTCCCTCTCTAATCTCTTTCTTTTGTTTTTTCTTTTTTATGTGGTTGTAGTGTGTGGCTACTGCAATTAATTCCTTCCAATCAGCATTAGTATTGATAGGTTATATGCTTGTGTGTTAGGACGTCCATTCAATTCATTAGATGCATAATTTTGCTAGATGCTTGTCAGTTAGGATGCGAAAATTTAATTATCATTAGTTCAATCCAATACTTTAATTTGGTTCACTTTGTATTACTTTTAAGTGAGTAAGATAGAGTGGCGTACATCTCCTTATGTTCGACCCATAACTACGATTGATCCGTACGTTTGTGGTTAATTATTTCTTACATACAAGTTTTTGGTGCCGTTGCCGGGGAGATTATTGACCACTTTATTTTTTTAATTTTTAAGTAATTTGAAGTGCTTTAATTTATTTTCCTTCTCCTCTTCTTTTTCAATAAAAAAAAATGTTTTAGGGAGACCTCAATTTTGGATAGGTGGATAGTTTATGCATGTCTAGAATAATGGGAGGTACACCTCCACCTATGACTTTGAGGGAAAGGTGGAACCATGCTAAGGCAGCCATGACTTTGGGGGAAAGGTTTAACCAGGCTAGGGTGGCCAAAAGTAGTGAATTAGAAAAAATCTTTGCATCACCCCAGTACAATTTTGTTCCCCAACCCAACTATGGGACTTCAGAAAATTTTTATTGGTTAGATCCCCAGACTATCCATGTTATGGAAGGATGCCCTAATGTTTATGTTGGTAGCTATGATGATGAGAATGTGAGTCTTCTATTTCAGCACAATTCTTTTTGCAATTACAATCAGGGGTGGAGTGATCATCCCAATTTCTCGTGGGACCAATGGAATAACCAAGTTGGACCACCCAATTTCCAATATCATGGTCAGTTTTGTCCTCCAATGCCCAACCCTCCATTGAATCTCAATGAGCCACCTCTCCCTACACCATATCACCAACCCCCTGAGTTCCAGAAATTGGGTGAGGAGGCTAGAATGAGTGAGCTTGAGAGGAACGTTGCCCTTTTCGTAGAAAGTAGTAATAATATGGAGAAGTAACTCTCTCAACTGATCACCATGAGACAGGAGGAGGAAACAGGTAAATTACCTAGTCAGCCTAAACCTAGTCCATGTTACCAGATTCCAGTTTAGAATGAACCGCCCCATCCCCAGTTTAATGATGTTGAAAGTCCACCACCCTGGTTTGAAGTTAATGAGAGTCACCCCCAACAAAATAATTTTCAAGATGATTTATTTGTTGAGATTGAGTTTCCTGAAGATGTTAGTGAAGCGAAGTTTGATGAGCCACCTGGGGAAGTCCAACTTTTGCCTGAAATTCCTGATCTTAGTGAGCCTAGTGTTTCTACTGATTTAGAATAAGATTTTCATGATAGCATAGAAACCCAGAAAATTCGATCTCCCTCTCTTTATTTGGAAAACCCAGATGATTGTCATACTGAGGATTGTTTTGTCTCGTATGTTGATTGGTCCAAACCTTCTAGGTTTGATGATTTTATTGAGGAAGACAATGTTAGTCATGATCCTTTTCAAGCTTATTATCGTGATCCTTATTTGGCAAACCAAGTTTTGCAAAGGGCAGATAGTTTTATTGCTAGGATTGATTTGAGTAAACCTCCCATTTTTTATGATTATCTTGATGAGGTTACTGATATTCATGATCGTTTTGATGCTTACTGTGATCCATTCTTGGTTGGTTTTTACGATAATGACATGCATTCTGCATTGACCATGGGAGGGAATGGGAGGATATGTCTACATGGACTATTTTTCATTGCCTTCATTTTCTACTGTCCCATGTGGATAGATTTTTCTATTGGGTATTTATCATTTGTGCTTAACTTTCATGTTATTTCTTGCTTTACTAAAATTCATGGTCGAGTATTTTTTGGTTCTGAAGCTCTTTTTACATTTACTGGCCATGGATTGAGATTTCTGTTGCTGCCCCTAACACTTTTTGTAGAGCTCCTGACTCTTCATGATCCTCTTTGTTGAATATATTTGGTAAGCCCCCTCATCCCCTCCCTTGTCCTTTCTTTTTTGCATGTATTGAGGGCATTGCATGAATTAAGTATGGGGGGTGTGTTGGACTTAATTGGTGAATTTTGATTGTGGCAATGGTAGTGGTTTTGTGTATACGTTTTTTTGATTGCGAAGCGAGAGAAAGAGGGAATTAGGTGTCCTAGCATGCGAAATAATAAAAAAATCCCTTTTCAAGGATGGTAATTGGTATGTATCCGGTGAGAGGGACTGAATTTGAAAATATGAGTACTATTTCATTTGATGGCTAGATTCCTCTATGTGTTTTATGGACCCTTTGCTCTTTTGGCTAGTAGTTGATACCAATTTGTTTGTGGCAAGGTAAGGCACGAAAGTGAATGAGAAAAAAAAAAAAGAAAGGAAAGAGGAATTCCTTGGGACTAGACATGGCACTATTGCCTCAGGAAGTAAGGTGACTTGTTCGAAATTCCTTGGAAGGAAACTCAAAAAACACTCTTGCATCAATGTCTCAAAGTCTTTATAGATATATGCAAAAAGCGAAGTTACCAAGTACTTGGGTGTCTGGTGTATGCTCCACCATGTCATTCAGAGAACAGTAGTGGAGTACAAATAGACTTTACTGTTGAGAAAAAAAAGTGTTTTTTGCCTTAATGCCTAAAAAGAAAGTATGGTAAAAAATACTCAAAGCCTAAGTCTTTGGTTCCATCGATGCTATGAGTGGTTTACCTGAAGGTGAGTAGTGTTAAAAAAATATGAGGAGATCCCTTAATCTTGATGCATGCTTGTTACTTGAATTGATGTGGAGTGATAAAATTCAAGTGTGGGGGAACCTTTGGCTCCTTGATCTTTAGTTGAGCACTTTTAGAGCTTGTGTGCACTATCATACTTATGCCATGATTAAAATTTGCAACATCTTTTGACTCATTGAATTTTGGGTGTACATTCACTGCAAGCACCCACGAGACACAACTCGCCCACTAGGGGTAACCTAGGGGTTCAAAGGCTTGTTGCACATGCTAAGTGCAACCGTGATTCCTACGAAAGTGAGTTAAGATTTTTTACACTTTAGATTAATTTTTGTTTTATTTACTTGAGGACAAGTAACATTCAAGTGTGGGGGAATCTAATGAGCACATTTATGTGTGAAATCTTAGGGCATAAGGCATGCATTTTACCACATTGGATAGAGTTACTCGGTGCTTTCTTATGCTTTTCAGTTTTAAGGCTATTTATTGCTATTCTGGACTATCGAAAGCTGCATGTCCAAATTTACACGTAAAACTGCTCAATGTTTTTGCATGCCTGTGTTCAAAGCAAAATTTTGAGCAAGATGGATGTGACGGAATTCAGTTACGCATCCGTTTAGGCCTCCATGCAGTTGATTATTCTTTTCAGGCTAAGAAAGAATAATGGGCCAGAAATGTGCTGAAATGCAAGCCCATAGCCATTCTGCCACTTCCCAAGGGTATTTTTGACATTAAAGAAGGTATTTCTAATCAATGGTGGAGATCTACTGCAAGTACATGACCGTTTTGGCAATTTTCCAATCTTGAAGAGAGAGAAGAGCTGCCATCCACATGGGGGGACCCACACTGCCACATGATTCCACGATTTTTGAAGGCCCACAGCTGTCCATGATTTTTAGAGGGTGCACACAACCCTCCACGATTTTTCTAGGGGACACATTAGGCATTTTATTAATTCCTTGAGTGGAATCCTAGTCATCGTCATCACTGTCCCTCTCCTCCAACTTTCCAAGGGCACTTTTGGGATTTGACTATGGATAGATTTCATTTAAAAAATATTCTCATCTATGAAAGGTTGAAAAGTCAAAGATGCCTTGAACACATGACTTGGAGAAGACTCTTGCATGGGAAAGGACGCACAAGAATAGAATTAGAAAGTCACTTTTTTGAAAATAGAAGGTTTATGGACTAGGCTTTGTACATATCTATTACTTTCCATATTTTTTTTATTTCCTTGGGATTCAAGCATGATGTAAAGGGAAGGAGAAGGGAATATTTTGATTTGGGATTCTCCTCTCTCTCCCCTCCACGGTTTTAGAAGGAGAGGAGCTCCCAAAACCGTGGAGCCCCTCTTCCTCTTCCTTCTTCTCTCTTCTCCTCTCCCCTTCTCCCTATAAATACCCATAGCCTTAGGCTTGTAAACTTGTTCAATTAAGTAGTGAAATTTCTCTTCATCCTCTTCTAATTTTTGGCATTCTAGTCTTAGTTTTGATTTCATGAATTTAATTCCATGGTTGTAATGATTTTAATTCAAGCTTTAATTAATGTCTTCAATATGGTTGTAATCACTTAATTTTAGTTTAGTTTTAAAGCTTTTTAGTCTAAGTTCCTAAGTTTGTAAGAAGACTTGGAGATTTAGAAGAGGTAGCCATGCAAGGATTATTCAAGTTGATCAAGCTTCTTCAGCTACTTTCATTCAAAGCCTAAGCAATTCATGCACTTTCAACCATTGGTAGAAGAGAGCATTGGTTCAAAGTTCTAGTTTCTAATTTCTTCTTCTTATTTTCTACCTCTTTCTTCTTCTATTATTTTTGTTTTATTAGTATTCTCATCTCCTCTAATCCCTCCATTCTATTAGGAATTTTAATTCTCCATTATTTTTATTTTATTCTCATTCTCTATCTCTCTAATTCTTCCATGCTTTTAGGATTTTATTTTTTATTTACTATCACCATCATGCATTATGTTAGGATTTTAATTTAATTATTTTTGTTTTAATTTCAGATTTGGTAGCGCTATTTCAAGTGTAAGAAACAAGCAATTTCAATCCAGTTCAAGCCCTTTCGGGTTTTACATCTCTAATTTCTTAGTCTCATTCTCCATCTCTAATCTCTTTCTTTAGTTTTTTTTTTTTTTATGTGGTTGTGGTGTGTGGCTGCTGCGATTAATTCCTTCGAATCCGTGTTAGTTTGGATAAGTTAGATGCTTGTGTGTTAGGACGCCAATTTAATTCGTTAGATGCATAATTTTGCTAGATGCTTGTTAGTTAGGATGCGTCAATTTAATTATCTTTAGTTCAATCCAATACTTTAATTTGGTTCACTTTGCATTACTTTTAAGTGAGTAAGATAGAGTGGCTTACATCTCCTTGTGTTCGACCCGTAGCTACAATTGATCCGTACACTTGCGGTTAATTATTTCTTGCATACAGTGTATCTAGCTAGTAATGTTTAGAACACTTTGAGGTTACCTTGGGATGCATCAGATCTGACATGCAAAGCCATTACATATAAGATCTGATCATAATATATATGTTTTTGCTACTGTTTTACTGTTGAGACTGAAACCAGTCTCTGTGCCTGACAGCACAGCCCAGTTGCACCCAGAATAGGCAGTCTGGGCATGGACCGTTGCATGCAAGCTGATGCTTGCTTAGTTTAGTGCAGGATCAGTGTCCTACCATGATATTATACGTAAAAGAGGCCTTGCAAGCAAACCAAACCGAATCCTTGAGCTTGAGTTCAGCCTGGATAGCTGTTCTCTGTGCTGTCAGAACAGCTCCTGGCTTCCAAATGGGTAAACTAAACCCAAAACCATTGGAACCATTGGATTATACTCTAAATATGGTTCATGGCCATCCCACATGCATCCATGATCGCTGCCATGGCAGCCTCTGCTGCAAAATCCAAGAAAACTGCCCAAAACTCGTCTCAAACAGGCTCTGGGCGATGCACTGGGCGATTGGCCCAATCACCCAGTGAAACGCTCAGAGATATATTTTGGACTGATTTGATGTCCTGTCTTTTTGGGTCTTCACCAGTGACCTAAGGATTGTGTGATGAGGTGGTAAATGACCAAAATACCCCTCTCCACTAATGTTTGCTGTCCTCCATACCTTGGGTACCCAAGTGGGCCCCACAGGGCCAGGTAGCCATGCCCAGGAAAAGATTCAGCTGAACTACTGACCTAGGTACTAGGTTATATGACTGGCTGGACCATGTATTGATTGACTATACTGTTGGGTACCAAGTCAGATTGAATTCCATATCTCTGAATGATGCGTAGGGAGATAGGCCCGAAAGCCCAGTGCAAGGCCTAGAGAATTCCAAGTAATATCAGTATAAACACAGAGTCAGACTAGGATGCCTAGAACAACACTAGGATATTAACACAGCTTTGAATATTAATTGACACACATTTTTAATCCAATAAATTAGGATTTGATCCCGTGCTCGAGGTGCACAGCTAGACACCGATTGAAACAGAACCAACAGCTGAATCAGTAGGACCAGAACAAGGCGAGTGAAATTACACCGATTATGTAAATGTGACACGGCTAATATGTCAACACAATTTATAGTAATACTATTATATGGTTCACTTAATTCAATTGCTAAGAATTCTATTGAATAATGGAATATTTGACTAGTGAATGTTGTGAATGGATATTGAATGCTGTATGTGAATTGCTAGACTAGATGTCGTAGCCGGCTTGTAAATGAGGCCTGTGGTAGCCCGTAGAATGGGATACGGTTGACACCATCCGACTCATACGATGCCATATAAATCCATTGGGCTAGAGTATCATCACCCATGCTATGCACCCAACAAGAGTTAAGGTGTTGGATGTCTGTGAGAGTGACCATATGAAAGAGAAAAGAAAAGAAAAGAAAAGAGAAATGATATGGGCTATAAGCCAGAGAAAAGAAATGTGATATGTGAAATAAAGGATGGATGCTTCATAGGTTAATCCCAGAGGGCTGGTCAGGCTGACCTTGGTGACTTATGCGGGAGCTGATCGGTCCTCTCCGACAACTCAATGGGTGCATCGTGGGAAGGGGTTAAAAGCCCGCACCAGGGATACATGTATTGGGGATTGTACTAGCACTAACCTACCTTAGTTGTGATGTTAGGTGGCTAATAAATAAAATGAACTGCACCTCATATAGGACTCATTTGGTTGTGCTTGCATGTGCATGCATGGTGAAATTCATGAGCTCGGTGGAGCTCACACTCTGTTATATATGTTTTGTTAGATGATCCTACAGGTGGATGTTACTATGGCGGGGAGGCTTGTCTT
Source organism: Telopea speciosissima (assembly GCF_018873765.1). Taxonomy (NCBI): domain Eukaryota; kingdom Viridiplantae; phylum Streptophyta; class Magnoliopsida; order Proteales; family Proteaceae; genus Telopea; species Telopea speciosissima. Next base: position 46,105,220 of record NC_057916.1, read on the forward strand.
CCAGAGGCGAGCTATGGTGGTTATGACGATATTGTTATGGACTCGGATGGAGGTCATACCACTGGTACAAGTGTTTTCGGTGGTAGCTGAGGATGACCCGTGAAGGGTGCTGCTGACTCTGCTTTGATCTTGGGACTCCTTTGGTTTTTGTTGCAATTTCCCTTTTTATTTTACAGCTTTGTTTTTAGGGCTCGGTTATCTTGCCCCATTTATATTCTTTTTTATAAAGCTATATCTAGTAGTGTAGTGTTAGGAGCTGCTGTTACTTTGGGAGTGAAAGAGAGAATGAACAAACACTGTGTTGTATATATTTTCTTTTCTTGTTTTACCTTTCTCTTTTAAATGTTTAATGTCAATATAATTTCCGCAGCACTCTTAGTTTTACCTTATGTATTATTGTCACACCCCAAACCACCCCCTGGGAGGAATTTGGTAGGTGACCCGAATTGTGTAACGGCAATCCGCCAAATCCCACGGATCTAGAAGCAGTGTTTACGTTCATGGAACCACATTCATCACTTTACCATAAGCAAGATCAGAGTGCTGCAGATAACTACAAATCACAATAATAAAAGGAAGCATAGTGATACGAGAAATGATGATAATATATACATAAGTAAGATTGTACTGATACATTTCCCAACAACCCACAAAGTAAAGAACAAAGCTGATAGAAACAAAGCTAGAACTACCATATACATATATATATACAAGGTGAGATAACTCAACCCCAAAAAGAACCACAGTCAGCATGGGGATAAACTCCTAAAAAAAACAAAAAGGAGTCCCCAAAATAAAAAGCATCACATGCACTCTTCAACGGTCCTCATCAATGACCACCGAAAATGTACGCAGGATCGGTATGACCTCCGATGGGGTTCACACCAACATCATCGTAATAACCAGGACTTTCCTCCTCGAGATGAGCCTCCATGCCACAGTGGCATCGATCTGGAAAATCATCTAAGAAAAACAATGTATAACAGAGTGTGAGCCCCACCGAGCTTGTGAGCATATCATATCATCATGCATGCACATGCAATTACAATTCACAGTTCATATGATCCTACATGATATGCAAGTCCAGATTATTTATTAGCCACCTAACAATACAACTAAGTCAGGTATGTGCTACTACAATCCCCAATACATGTATCCCTGGTGCGGGCTTCTAACCCCTTCCCGCGATACACCCATTGAGTTTTTAGAGAGGACCAGTTAGCTCCCGCATTAGTTCACTAAGGTCAGCCCGACTAGCCCTTTGTGATTAACCTGTAGGGCAATCCATTTCTTTTTTCTTTTCTTTTCTTTTCTTTTCTTTGGCTTACAACCCATATTCACCATTCCGGTGTTCTTTTCATTCACCATTTTGGTGTTCTTTCATTTCTTTTCATTCCTTTTCTCTTTTCATATGGTCACCCTCATAGGCATCCAACACCTAAACCCCTGTTAGCAAGGGTGCATAGCATGGGTGTTGAAACTCTAGCCCCATGTCTGTATGGCATCGTATGAGTCGGGTGGTGTCAACCACATCCCATTCTACAGGTTACCACAGGCCTCATTTTTAAGCTGACTACGGCATCTAATCTAACATTCACAATCATCATATAAGAATTCATAGTGTTGATCAACAGACAGTCATTATGCAGTGATTTGAGTAACTTTAATCAGAAGTAGGTAACACAGCATTCATGATTAAAATTCTTAATTGCCGGCATAATATCATAATTACACATGCACATATGATAATATTATTCACTCACCTGAGTTGGGTTCTAAGACCTCGGTTGCAAACTCAGTTTCAAAAGCAGCCTGATTGTTGACCTCGAGCGCGAGATCAAATCCTAAATATAAATCAGAAGTTGTCATGTTAAGTTTCCAAACTGTCTCTGGTAGTCCTAGGGTTAACCTAAGCTTACTGGGTTGACCCGGTGTTCAATTGGACTCACTTGGAATCACTGGCCTTGCACTGGGCCTTAGGCACATGTCCCTATGCATCTTCCAGTGTTAGTGGCATAAGGGTAAAATGGTCATTATCCATGATTGTACCCAACCCTAGGTCAAATTAGGTTCACAGTGCTGTCCACAGCTTGTCTGAGCTGTAGGACCAAGCACAACAGGGTTTCCTTCACCTGCGGGGCCCACTTGGGTTCCCAAGCCATACCTGTCACAACCCAAACCAACCCTAGGAGGATTGGGTAGGTGACCTGAATTGCATAACGGCAATCCACCAAATCCCACGGATCTAGAAGCAGTGCTTACATTCACGGAACCACATTCATCTCATTACCATAAGTAAGATCAGAGTGCTGCAGATAACCTACAATTTCAATAATTAAAGGAAGCATAGCGATATGGGGAAATGATGATACTATATACATAAGAAAGTTTGTACATTTCCCACCAACCCACAAACATAAAGACAAAGCTGACAAGAACAGAACTACATACATAAATATATATAGGGTGAGCATACTCAACCCCAAAATGAAAAAGAAGTAAATATACTACAAAACCACAGTCAAAATGGGAATAGACTCCTGACAACTCAAAAAGGAGTCCCCAAGCCAAAAAGCATCAGAAGCACTTCTCAACGGTCTTCATCAATGACCACCATTTCGTACGCAGGATCAGTATGACCTTCGTCGGGGTCCACACCAATATCATCGTAACAACCAGGACTCTCCTCCTCGAGATAATCCTCCATGCCACACTGGCATCGATCTGCAAAATCATCTAAGAAAAACATTATATAACAGAGTGTGAGCCCCATAGAGCTCGTGAGCAAATAACATCATCATGCATACACATGCCATCACAATTCATAGTTCATATGATCCTACATGATGTGCAAGTCCAGTTTATTATTAGCCACCTAACAATACAACTAAGTCAGGTCTGTGCTACTACAACCCCCAATACATGTATCCCTGGTGCGGGCTTCTAACCCCTTCCTGCGATACACCCATTGAGTTGTCGGAGAGGACCAGTCAACTCCCGCATCAGTCACCAAGGTTAGCCCGACCAGCCCTCCATAATTAACCTGTAGGGCAATCCATTTCTTTTCTCTTTTCTTTTCTTTGGCTTACAGCCCATATTCACCATTCCGGTGTTCTTTTCATTTCATGCACCATTCCAGTGTTCTTTCATTTCTTTTCATTTCTTTTCTCACTTTTTGATGGTCGCTCCCATAGGCATCCAACACCTAAACCCCTATTAGCAAGGGTGCGTAGCACGGGTGATGAAACTCTAACCCCATGTCTATATGGCATCGTATGAGTCGGGTGGTGTCAACCGCATCTCATTCTACAGGCCTCATTTCCAAGCCCACTACGGCATCTAGTCTAACAATCACAATCATCATATAAGAATTCACAGTGTTGAACAACAGACAGTTATTATGCGGTGACTTTAGTAATTTGAATAGAAGTAAATAACACAGCATATATAATTCAATTCTTATTAGCCGGCATAGCATCATAATTACACATGCACATATGATAGTATTATTCACTCACCTGAGTTTGGTTCTAGATACTCGATTGCAAACTCAGTTCCAATAGCAGTCTGATTGTTGTCCTCGAGCGCAGGATCAATTCCTAGATATAAATCAAAAGTTGTCATATTAAGTTTTTAGCCTATCACTAGTACTCCTAGGGTTAACCTAAGCTTACTGGGTTGACCCAGTACTTGATTGGTACTCATTTGGGATCACTGGGCCTTGCACTGGGCCTTAGGTCATGTCCCGGTGTATGGGCTAGAGTCAGTGGCACAAGGGTAATATGGTCATTTTTAATAGTTGTACCTGACCCTAGACCAGATCAGGCTTATAGTGGTGTCCACAGCTTGCCTGAGCTGCAGGACCAAGCACAGCAGGGTTTCCTTTACTTGCGGGACCTACTAGGGTTCCATAGTGTTCCTTTACAAAGGATAGATGTGGGGAAGGGCTTTTTTATCATTTCCCAACCTTCCACAGTGTCCAAAGGCCATTGGGTGAGATCCCCTAGGTTAGGTCATCATTCCAGCAATTTTCCATTCACTGGGCGATGGCTCTGGGCGATGTTTGCATCGCCCAGTGCATCGCCCAGAGGCTGCAATCGACATTGGGCTGAGTTCCCAAGGCTGGGCTTTTTAGGCTAGGCTCAATCTTGACCCTCTGCATGTCAGGGGGGTTAGGTAGCCCCAGGGATGACCTTCAATTTGATCCTAATGGATCCCCCACTGGGCCCACCATCAGGCTGCCAATGGCTGCCCAAACAACCTAGTGAATAGTATTATAGGGTTTTTCTTCAATCTTGGAATTCAATTCCAGCCACATGCAAGACTGGAAATGGATGCAAAATAGGGTTTCATGGCTGTGATTACCTAGGGTTAGGTCTGTGCAACCCTAGCTTGCACCCAGGGTTCCAAATCATAGGGCAACAGGGAAATCTGACAGTGCATCTGTGCACAGTCAGCTTCGGTTCGCATAAACAGCATATCAGCCCACTAAAATTACACCTAGATCATAGATCTTCCATGCACAAAGCTTGCATGGCAGATCTGGAGCCATACCTAGCTTTCCCCAGCTATTCTGGGCTAGCAGAGAGCAGTTAAACAAGCAAAACACAAGAGGAGAAGGGGACAGCATGTGTAGGTTTGCAGATGTATACCTAAGATGGCTGAGAGAACTCGGTTTCAGCTTGGTTGCAAGGCTGCAAGCAATCCCCTTCCTTCTTCCTTCTTCTTTCTTCTTCTCCTTCCTCTTCTTTTTCTCCTTTCTTCCCTCTCTTCTCTCCCACAGATTTCAGATATGTTAAGGGCTTTAAAATGAGCCCAAGGCCACGTATTTATAGGCTCAGCCCTCACTGAGGCCTGTTTGCCTGAGAAGGCCCCTTTTAAAAATCAGTTTTTAAATTGATTTTGACTGATTCTGGGCACACTAGTGGGGTCCACAGTGAACCAAGGGTATGAGGTGGTCCCTCAGACTTCCCTCTATCTATGGAGGGTGCCCATGTTCATATTGGGTGGTCCCCATAATTAAAATCCAATAAAATATTCAGAAACACCCACTGGGCGGTGTCACTGGCCCTTGCTGCATCGCCCAGTGCCATCGTCCAAAGAATTCCAACAAGCTGAAATTCAATGGACTTGCACAGGGGTTTGACCCTTGGTAAGGGTATTGTCCCCACATTCCCCATAGGGAATTTTACACACTTTTATAGAGGTGGGTCCCACCATTTTAAGGAGGAGAGAGATTACCTGGGATCCAAACTATATATCAGGCAATGAGCTATACATTTGCAGGGGTCTACTGCCCACCTACTGACAGGCATGTAGGATGACCCACACAAAGTTTCTTCATCAATCCAAGTCACTGGGGTGATGCTCCACAGTGATCCTGGTTGCCTGATCAGGGGTTCCTGTCCTTCAATCAAAATTTCTAATCAGCCAGGGGTAGGGTTTGACATTTCTCCCCACCTTACAAAAATTTCGTCCTCAAAATTTTCTTACCTTGCATTTCGAAGAGTTGAGGATATTTTTCTTTCATTTCATCCTCACGTTCCCATGAAGCTTCCTCTACCGGATTGTTTCCCCATTGAACCTTTACAAAAGCGACGGTGCGGTTACGGAGGTTATGCTCCTTGCTGTCCAATATCTCCGTGGGTTGTTCTTCATAGGTCATATCCACATCCAATTGTTCAGGTTTAGTTGACAGTACATGTGTCGGGTTGTTAATATACTTCTGTAGCATTGACACATGAAAAACATCGTGGACGCTTGACAAAGATGGTGGTAGTGCCAGTCGGTATGCTACGGGTCCCACTTTATTGAGTGTTTCATAAGGACCAATGAACTTTGGGCTCAATTTGCCTTTCTTGTTAAATCGTAGCAATCCTTTAGTTGGAGACACTTGAAGGAATACTTTTTCTTCGACTTCAAACTCAATGTCCTTCCTTCAATTATCCGCATAACTTTTCTGTCTTGATTGGGCTACCTTGATTTTCTATCTTATAAAATCCACCTTGTCGCAGGTCGCTTGTATCATCTCAGGTCTGAGATATTTTTGCTCGCCAACCTCATCCCAATATAACAGAGTTCTACATTTTCGTCCATACAATGCTTCGAATGGTGCCATGCCAATGGTGGAGTGATAGCTATTATTGTATGCAAATTCCACCAGAGGTATGTGAGCATCCCAACTGTCATTCATTTCCAAAACACAGGCTTGAAGCATGTCCTCCAAAGTCTAAATAGTTCTTTCTGATTGTCTGTCCGTCTATGGATGGAAAGTTGTGCTAAGATTTAGTTGAGATCCCAGTTTCTACTGTAAACTTCTCCAAAACCTTGAGGTGAACCGAGGATCTCTGCCAGACACAATACTGACAGGCATGCAGTGTAACCAAACTACGTTTTCAATATATATGCGGGTAAGCCTCTCCATTGGGTAACTTATCTTGATCGGTATGAAGTGTGTCGCCGTTGTTAGTCTGTCTATAATCACCCAAATTGCATTCATGCCTTTCCTGGTGTTGGGCAGATTTATCACGAAATCCATAGTGATTCTTTCCCACTTCCACTCAGGTATGGGAAGTGGCGGCAACAATCCATACGGTCGGTGTCTCTCTACTTTTATCTGTTGACAGGTGAGGCACTTGGACATGTATATTGCTATGGTCTCCTTCATTCCCATCCACCAGTAATACTTCTTCAAATCTTTGTACCTCTTTGTACTTCCGGGGTGGATCGTGTAGGGTGAGTTGTGCGCCTCTTTAAGAATTCGGTCTTGGACGTCAAAGTCATCAGGCACGCACAGTCTATCTTGAAACTTCAATGCACCATCATGGGCCAAGGAAAAATCCGGGTCCTTATGGACATCATGTTGTACTTCCCAAATTATCTTGGCCAGCTCAGGATCTAATGGTTGCTTTGTAATTACTTCTTCTTGTATCGACGGCTGCAGATCCATAGCTACTAATTGCATAGCCGTTCCTTCGATCACGAGTTCCAGGTCAAATTTCCGAGCTTCTTCTACTAACGGTTCTCATACAATTAAGGATGCGAGGGTTGCAGTCTGAGATTTTTTGCTTAATGCATCCGCAACAACGTTGGCCTTACCAGGGTGGTATTGGATTTCACAATCGTAGTCTTTCACCAATTCCAACCATCGCCTCTATCTCATGTTCAGCTCCTTCTGAGTGAAGAAATACTTTAGACTTTTGTGATTGCTGAAGATCTCGCTCTTTTCACCGTATAGGTAATGTCACCAGATTTTTAACGCGAAGACTACCCCTGCCAACTCTAAGTCGTGAGTGGGGTAGTTCTTCTCATGTTCCTTCAATTGTCTGGAGGCGTAGGCGATAACTTTTCCTTTCTGCATAAATATGCCACCCAATCCTGTCCTAGATACGTTTATATATACCACCATTCTAGATGGCACCATTCCTCCGGTACTGTCTGGAATGGTCAGGATCGGAGCTGTTACAAAATGGTTCTTCAATTCTTGAAAACTTTTCTCACATGCTTCGTTCCATTCAAATTTGGCTCCCTTCCTTGTAAGTTTTGTCATTGGTGCTGAAATTCATGAGAAATTCTCAATAAATCATCGGTAATATCTGGCCAGTCCTAAGAAACTTTGAATCTTAGTAGCACTCTTCAGAGTTTCCCATTCAAGAACCGCTTTCACCTTGCCTGGGTCTACTTTGATGCCGTCTTTGGTGACGATGTGTCCCAGGAATCCAATTTGGTGAAGCCAAAATTCATATTTCCTGAATATGGCAAAAAGTTGGTGTTCTCGCAATCGCTGCAACATGAAGGTAAGGTGTCGCGCGTGTTCTTCCTCATCCTTAGAGTATACCAGGATGTCGTCCATGAATACTATGATGAATTTATCTAGCACGTCATGGAATAATCTATTCATCATGTCCATGAATGCTGCCGGGGCATTAGTTAATCCGAACGACAAAACCAAAAATTCGTAATGCCCGTATCGAGTTCGGAACACCGTCTTATGGATATCACCGCTCTTGATCTTCAATTGATGGTATCCCGACCTAAGATCGATTTTGGAGAAAACTCATGCTCCTTGTAACTGATTGAATAGGTCATCGATATGCATTAGCGGATATCAATTCTTGATAGTCAGCTTATTCAACTCGCGGTAGTCGATACACAGCCGCATACTCCCATCTTTCTTCTTACAAACAGCACAGGTGCTCCCCAGGGTGATACACTGGGTTGTATGAATCCTTTCTTCAGCAGGTCTTGAAGTTGAACCTACAACTCTTTCAGTTCGATTGGCCCCATCCGGTATGGTGCCTTGGATACCGGTGCCGTACCAGGAATTAAATAAATCATGAATTCTATATCGCAGTCAGGCGATAGCTGCGTCAGATCTTCTGGAAAGACATCAGGAAATTCTCTGACGACTTCCAGTTCCTCCAATGGTTTTATCTTTGCCTCCATGTCTATTATTGTGGCTAAAAAGCCTTGGCATCCATTATCAAGCAACTTTTGCTCCTAGAGGGCTGACAAAGTTATCCTCCTGGATTTCTTTTTGGGTTCACTTTGATAGGTGTATGTTGACCCATCTTTCAAGTTGAACCTTATCTTCTACTCCGCACACAAGACATTTACACCATAGGCAGATAGCCAATCCATGCTTAGGATTACTTTAAAATCATTTATATCCATCTTTATCAATCGTGCGATTAGTTTCTTCCCACAAATTTCAATCTGACAAGGGTCGTAGACCTTCTTCAAGCTCACAACACTCCCTGTTGGCGTGCTAACTACTAGTTCGTGCCCGATGTCTCTTGGTTGATCTTTCATCTTACTCGTAAAGGTTGAGGAGACAAAAGAGTGGGTTGTGCCCTAGTCAAATAATACTCGCGTGGCTATGGTTAAGACATTCAGGGTACCTAGGGTTCGTAGGTAATTTAGGTTACATGTAGTAAGCCAATTAGTCCCTATAAGTTAGTAGTGTTTAGCAACTTACCTGTTAATACTTCAGGATTCGCCTCAGCTTCTTCATTCGTCATCACAAACACCTTTCCTCGCGTTCGATTGTCCCGTGGCTGGAAAGACGTAGCATAGGACTGATTTTGCAAGTTGTTACTGTACCCATGCATTTTACAATCTCTGGCCATGTGCCCTTCCTTGTTGCAATAATAACACTTAAAGGGTGGAGCAGCAGGTGTTGAGGCTTGGCTCACTTGACTTGTTGCTGGTAGGGCTGGCAAAGCTGCTGTTGTCGCTTAGCTCATCGCCGGTTGAGTAGGTCGATTAAATGTGGGGCGGAAAGGGTTCTGACCCACGTTCGGCCTACGATACGGAGTCGAGACGGAGCCTGAATTGGTTCTGCGGTAAACTTTATTTGGCTAGGCATAGGTCTGGAAATTGTTTGGCCTTTTGCCCACGGACGACGTCACAACTTTCTCTTTCTCTTTCTCCTTAAATCTATCTTCCATGGTTTTTGCCTTGTCGACCATCTGAGCATTATCCCTAATGTCCATGATTGACAACATTGATCCAATCTCAGTCTTGAGTCCTTTTTCAAATTTCTTCGCCTTACTAACTTCTCCTTTTAGGTGCTTTGGAGTAAAATGGAACAAGTCCTCAAATCGCTGTTGATAATCTAGTACCAACTTGGTTCCTTGCACCAGTGCGATGAATTCTGCTTCTTTCCTGTCCATGAAACTCTCTGGGAAGTAGTTCTTGAAGAAAACTTTTTTAAATTGGTCCCACGTGGGGTTCGGATGAGTGGCTTCCAAATTAGGTTTAGTAGCTTTCCACCAGGCTTCGGCTTCATTCTGCAACTGATAACCCGCACATATCAATTTTTGTGCGTTCGTGCACTCAAGCACATCAAATGCCTTCTCTAGGGCACTGATCCATCATTCCAGCTGCATTGCTTCAGAAGTTGTTTTGGAAAATGCAGGCGGTTGAAGTTTCTTAAATCTTTCCATAACCTTGGCGATAGAGTTCTCCGCTAAATGCTGAGGCACAGGTGGTGGAAATAGCACAGGTCGGTTGGGTGGTGGTGGTGGTGTAGCGCGTTCGTGCATCATGCTTGCGAACTGAGTTGACATTTGACCAAGCAATTCTTGTTGCTGTTGCATGGTCCGCATCATAGTGGTCATGAACGAAGTCACGTCACCAGCTGCCACATTTGGCTGAGGTGCAGTAGTAGTGGCTTGAGCAGCCGCTGGTGTTTCTGATGAAGTAGCCGATGCTTCAAAATTTTGAGCCTCAGTCCCATTAGGCAGTTCAACCTCCGGTACAACTCGAGGTTGTTTTCCTTTACGACCACCACGAGAACCTCTTCTGGTGTTAACCATTATTGCTTCTCTGAAAAGAGGAGCGCATTCAATATTCCAATACCATCCGTATGGATCAAAAATTATTTCCTAACTAGAGTAGGTACAAGTCTAGTCCACAGTTCCAATGAGTTTCATGAGTCGTACCAGTAAGGTGGATTGTTAGATTACATTGTCTTGGTTTATTATGTGATGTGTCTTATTGGGTGCATTATGTTTCACTTTCTTATGCATTTTATGTATCAATATGCTATGCATGGCACTATATGAAAGATTTCAAATTTTTAAATAAAAGACTTTTATTTATTTACCTGATCTAGCAGGCAAGCATCTCCAGTTTCTTCCCGGTCACAAACTCCATCGCAAGCAGAAATTCTATGTCAGCTCTTACCTCTTTAGCTAAGGTCATAAAATACTCTCACTCTTCTGGTCCACTAATGGCAGTAATGGCTAAATAGAAATCCAACCGGTTCTCGGCTCGGGGCAGTACTAACCGTATCCATCTCAATCTCTCTCGTAGATGTCTAATATAAATCATATTGCAGGGGCCTCCAGTCCTGGCCCAAGTAATGGGTCCTGTAATGGGGAATGGTTCTAAGTATCAGGCTAAACTTAATTAAAAGATTTAAGTACATATCTATTAAAATTTAAATGACTATGGATTTAAAATTCTGACTCTTGGGTTGGCTCAAGGTACCTTAGCGTCTAAGTGCTTCGATTGGTTAGACAGCCTATTTTTAGTTGACCTATTCTCGAGAAAAGTAAGATCTATGCTTCCCACACGTGGTACATATGTAGTACAACATACCTAAGTAACAATGTCTGATTTACATGATAACACCCCTGTCAGTTTGTATATCACAATATTCAAACATGTAGTAATTAGGTAGTACTCACCATAACCTATAATTATGCATACACGTACATTCATTTTTATATAAATATATTAAGTACTTAGTTTAATTATATACACCAAATGTTTCTAGTGCCTATGTGTTCCACTAAAACCACATGTAGAAATTTCACCCTGTTGACCTTAAGAAGACTAGGTTGGTTGCCCTCTTAGGTCATTTGAGTTTTATTATTTTATTATTATTATTATTTTTTTCTTAAACATTAATAAAAATCTGTATTTTAGTGTTGTCTAAGGTCACTTTAGGTATTCCCAAAGGTTCCATAAGCTAAAACTCAAAAACCAGCAAGATTCCCTCACTGGGCGTTGCCACATTGCCCAGTGCCATCGCCCAGAGAATCGGGCACAGGCTTTTTATATCCGAGAGGGCCCCATTTGACTTATAACTTCTTCTAAACCTCTCTAAGCACCTAGGAGAACTACTTTGAGGGTGAGGGGACCATCTCAACACCAAATCTTGGCATTTCCTCGAGTCAATCACAAACCTACACGTACCTAGGTGAGTTTTCTTAGTTACTTTGTCTTTTCTTTGAATTCTTTTTGTTCCCTCTTGCTTAGGTTAGGGTTTTGGCAAACTTTCTTGCCCTAACTACGTTATTTTCTTCTCTTTTTGTAGAAATGTCCACAAGCCACCGTACGGCTAGGAAATTGGTAGCCCATAAGCGATTACGGGTTGAATCAGAGGATTCTTCGGCATCCATAGTACCTCCTTCATCTCCTAGTGATGATTCTTCTCCGGAGGAACCCAACTTGGATCATTTCCTCTTCTCTAGGTACAAATATGCTAAGGAGTGGAAAAATTTCGAATCTTTGAAGATTGTGAATGGTCGGGTAGTCCGGGTAGAGGACTTTCATCAATACAATCTCTATACTAGGTTCAACATTTTGGGTTGGACCCCCATGTTGGCACCCACCGAGCCATGCTATCCTTTCTTGGTTCGGTACTTTTACTGTAACCTAGGGCCTTCTAGTACCCAGGACTTCGGAGTGGAGAGTAGGGTGAAGGGAATAGATATTAAGCTGACCACTACCCTATTGGCAGAGATTTTGGGTTTGCCTGACACAGGAGAGATGGTTTACTATCAGCCTCAGATAGACATCTCGGATATGTTCTCTTTGGAGACCAAGAGGATGGTCTTCAAAGCATTGACAGGGTCACAGAGCACACCTAGGTCTAAAACTTCTTACAAACCCAGTGCCTGCGTGATCAGTAGGTGTGTAACCTACAACATTTACCCTAAAGGCGATAACAAGGGTAGCATATCCATGATGAGGGCGTACATCACATACTGTCTCTTGGGAGCTGGGAAGGGAGGTCCAGTTATAAACCTTCCATATCTTTTACTTCAGGTGATGCTTTACCATGCTAGGAACCCAGCTGATGGGAACCTTCCTTATGGGAAGTTCCTTTTTTTTTTTTTCGATAAGTTTATGGGAAGTTCCTTACTTCAGTCTTCTGTTACTTTGGGGTTCCATTGGAGGGTGAGTATGTTGATAAAGACCGATCCAGGCCCATAGACAAGACTTCCATTCTGAAGATGAAGGTGCCTGGAGAGGATCCACCAGAGGGTGAGGAGCAGATGGGGATGCAGCAGGATGTGGAGGAGTAGGGTGGTGACGTGCTCGATGAGTGGTTGCTTGGAGAGGAGCAGGGGAACATTGGGGGAGACACCCAGGGCATACATGTAGAGGAGCAGGGTATAGGTCCAGGTGATTTTGACGATTTTGACACTCAGTTTGCTGACTTACCTGCATATGAGATGACCGGTGCCACTAGCTCTCAGGTTCCAAGACCTTCAGAGTGGGCTCAGATGATGACACACTTCCAGAGCCTCGGTACCCAGCTCTCTGCTATGGCGACCAGGCTGGACCAAGGCTTCTCTTCCTTAGAGAGTAGAGTGGGTTCTGTGGAGCAGCGTCTGGACTCCTGGGATAGGTTCTACGGGGTTAACTCTTGCCAGACACAGCCTCCTCCAGATGACTTACCTCCCACCGAGTAGTTCTTGATCAACTCCTGCCAGTCCATACTACGTGTTTCAGGCTATTTTCCTTCTATTATGCTTGTGTACTTTTCTTTCTTTAGAATGTTTCAAATTTTTGTGTTTCTTTATCAGCTATATACTTGTTAAACTTTCAGTTTACCAGTGAAACTTATGTAGTGGCTTGGCCACAGTTTTCTTTTATCTAATGGAAATTATGGATCTTTTTATTTAATTGCAACTACCTCCCCTATAGTTTTTAATTATTACATATTTTTATTATTTCAAGCTTATTAGTCCTAGTCTGCACTCCATGATTGTAAGAAGAGCCTCACGCTCTGATACCAAGCTCTGTCACACCCTAAAGCACCCCTAGGAGGATTGGGTAGGTGACCCGAATTGCATAACGGCAATCCGCCAAATCCCATGGATCTAGAAGCAGTGCTTACATTCATGGAATTACATTCATCTCATTACCATAAGTAAGATCAGAGTGCTGTAGATAACCTACAATTTCAATAATAAAAGGAAGCATAGCGATACGGGGAAATGATGATACTATATACATAAGAAAGTTTATACATTTTCCATCAACCCACAAACATAAAGACAAAGCTGACAAGAACATAACTACATACATAAATATATACAGGGTGAGCATACTCAACCCCAAAAAGGAAAAAGAAGTAAAATCTACTACAAAACCACAGTCAGAACGGGGATAGTCTCCTGACAACTCAAAAAGGAGTCCCTAAGCCGTAAAGCATCAGAAGCACTTCTCAACGGTCTTCATCAATGACCACCGAGAAAGTATGCAGGATCGGTATGACCTCCGTCGGGGTCCACACCAACATCATTGTAACAACTTGGACTCTCCTCCTCGAGATAAGCCTCCATGTCACACTGGCATCGATCTGCAAAATCATCTAAGAAAAATTTTGTATAATAGAATGTGAGCCCCATTGAGCTCGTGAGAAAATAAGATCATCATGCATGAACAGGCAATCATAATTCACAGTTCATATGATCCTACATGATGTGCAAGTCCAGTTTATTATTAGCCACCTAACAATACAACTAAGTCTGGTCTGTGCTACTATAATCTCCAATACATGTATCCCTGGTGTGGGCATCTAACCCCTTCCCGCGATACACCCATTGAGTTGTCAGAGAGGACCAATCAGCTCCCGCATCAGTCACCAAGGTCAGCCTGACCAACCCTCTGTGATTAACCTGTAGGGCAATCCATTTCTTTTCTCTTTTCTTTTCTTTGGCTTACATCCCATATTCACCATTCCGGTGTTCTTTTCATTTCATGCACCATTCCGGTGTTCTTTTCATTTCATGCACCATTCCAATGTTCTTTTCATTTCATGCACCATTCCGGTGTTCTTTCATTTCTTTTCATTTCTTTTCTCATTTTTTGATGGTCACCCCGATAGGCATCCAACACTTAAACCCCTGTTGGCAAGGGTGCGTAGCACGGGTGATGAAACTCTAACCCAATGTCTATATGGCATCATATGAGTTGGGTGGTGTCAACCGCATCCCATTCTACGGGCTACCACATGCCTCATTTTCAAGCCAACTACGGCATCTAGTCTAACAATCACAATCATCATATAAGAATTCACAGTGTTGAACAACAGACAGTCATTAGATGGTGATTTGAGTAATTTGAACAAAAGTAAATAACATAGCATATATAATTCAATTCTTATTAGCCGGCATAGCATCATAATTACACATGCACATATGATAGCATTATTCACTCACCTGAGTTTGGTTCTAGATACTCGGTTGCAAACTCAGTTCCAATAGCAGTCTGATTGTTGTCCTCGAGCGCGGGATCAATTCCTAGATATAAATCAAAAGTTGTCATATTAAGTTTTCAGCCTATCACTGGTACTCCTAGGGTTAACCTAAGCTTACTGGGTTGACCCGGTACTTGATTGGTACTCATTTGGGATCACTGGGCCTTGCACTGGGCCTTAGGTCATGTCCCGGTGCATGGGCCAGAGTCAGTGGCACAAGGGTAATATGGTCATTTTTAATAGTTGTACCTGACCCTAGACCAGATCAGGCTTACAGTGGTGTCCACAGCTTGCCTGAGCTGCAGGACCAAGCACAATAGGATTTCCTTTACCTGCGGGACCCACTAGGGTTCCAAAGTGTTCCTCCACCAAGGACAGATGTGGGGAAGGGCTTTTTGGTCATTTCCTAACCTTCCATAGTGTCCAAAGGCCATTGGGTGAGATCCCCTAGGTCAGATCATCATTCCAGCAATCTTGATCCTCTGCATGTTAGGGGGGTTAGGTAGCCCTAGGGATGACCTTCAATTTGATCCTAATGGATCCCCCACTGGGCCCACCATTAGGCTGCCAATGGCTGCCCAAACAACCCAGTGAATAGTGTCATAGGGTTTTTCTTCAATCTTGGAATTCAATTCCAGCCACATGCAAGGCTGGAAATGGATGCAAAACAGGGTTTCATGGCTGTGATTACCTAGGGTTAGGTTTGTGCAACCCTAGCTTGCACCCAGGGTTCCAAATCATAGGGCAACAGGGAAATCTGGCAGTGCAGCTGTGAACAGTCAGTTTCGGTTCCCACAAAAAGCATATTGGCGCACTGAAATTACACCTAGATCACAAATCTTCCATGCACAAAGCTTACATGGCAGATCTGGAGCCATACCTAGCTTTCCCCAGCTATTCTGGGCTGGCAGAGAGCAGTTAAACAAGCAAAACACAAGAGGAGAAGGGGACAGCAGGTGTAGGTTTGCAGATGTATACCTGAGATGGCTAAGAGAACTCGGTTTCAGCTTGGTTGCAAGGCTGCAAGAAATCCCCTTCCTTCTTCCTTCTTCTTTCTTCTTCTCCTTCATCTTCTTTTTCTCCTTTCTTCCCTCTCTTCTCTCCCATGGATTTCAGATATGTCAAGGGCTCTAAAATGAGCCCAAGGCCACCTATTTATAGGCTCAGCCCTCACTGAGGCCTGTTTGTCGGAGAAGGCCCCTTTTAAAAATCAATTTTTAAACTGATTCTAACTGATTCTGGGCACATTGGTGGGGTCCACAATGAACCAAGGGTATGAGGTGGTCCCTCAGACTTCCCTCTATCCATGGAGGGTGCCCATGTTCATATTGGGTGGTGCCCATAATTAAAATCCAATAAAATATTTAGAAACACCCACTGGACGATGTCACTGGGCCTTGTTGCATCGCCCAGTGCCATCGTCCTGAGAATTCCAGCAAGCTGAAATTCAATGGGCTTGCACAGGGGTTTGTCCCTTGGTCAGGGTATTGTCCCCACATGCCCCATAGGGAATTTTACACACTTTTATAGAGGTGGGCCCACCATTATAAGGAGGAGAGAGATTACCTGGGATCTAAACTATATATCAGGCAATGAGCTGTACATTTGTAGGGGTCTGCTGTCCACCTACTGACAGGCATGTAGGATGATCCACACAAGGTTTCTTCATCAATCCAAGTCACTGGGGTGATGCTCCATAGTGATCCTGGTTGCCTGATCAGGGGTTCCAGTCCTTCAATCAAAATTTCCAGTCAGCTAGGGGCAGGGTTTGAGAATACCCACATTAGGACAGATGTGGGGAAGGGCATTTATGTCATTTCCCATCCTCCCATAGTGTCACATGGCCAATGGTTGAGGTCCCCAAAGTCAGAACAGCATTCCTGTAGAAAAACCTTCACTGGGCGATGGCTCTGGGCATTGGGTGCATCGTCCAGTGCCCTCAAATCGACATTGGGTTGAGTTCCCAAGGTTGGGCTTTTTAGGCTATGCTCAATTCTGATCCCTTAGCATGTTAGGGGGTCAAGTAGCCCCTGGAATGGTCTACCTCATGATCCAAATGGATCCTCCATCAAACCAACCATTTGGCTGCCAGAGGCTGCCCAGACAACCCAGTGAATAGTATCACAGGGTTTTCCCAAATTTGGAATTCGATTGCAGCCACATGTAAGGCTGGATTTACACATGCAACATGGTTTTGGGGCTGCTACCACCTAGGGCTAGGTCTGTGCAGCCTTAGCTTGCATCTAGGGTTCCAAATCACAAATCAACTGAGCATCTGGCAGTGCAGCTGTGCATAGCCAGAATTCAGCTCCAAGAATAGTAAACCAGACTCATAAAATTTAAGAAAAATTATAGATCTTCCATGCTCTATGCTTGCATGGCAGATCTGGAGCTGTCCAGGGCAAACCCTAGCTGTTTTGGGCTACCGAGGGAGCAGGGACACATCAAACATAGAGAAGAAATGGGGACAACAGGCATATACAGGTATTTTTATACCTGAGTAGGTTTGAGAGAGCTCAAACTAGCCTTGGATGGGGGTGGTAGCTCCTCCTTCTTCCTTCTTATTCTTCTTTCTTCCTCTCCTTCCTCTTCTTTCTCTCCTTTCTTCCTTCTTTTCCTTTCCATGAAATGAGCAGTAACAAGAGCTCTAAATGAGCCCAAAGCTCATCTATTTATAGGCCCAGCCTTCACTGAGGCTTGTTTGGCTGTGAAGGCCTCTTTTGAAAATCAGTTTTTAAACTGATTCTGAGTGATTCTGGGCACACTGGTGGGATCCACAGTGAACCAAGGGTATGAGGTGGTCCCTCAGACTCCCCTATATCTATGGAGGGTGCCCATGTTCATATTGGGTGGTCCCCATAATTTAAAACCATTAAAATATGTTGTTTCACTCACTGGGCGATGCCACTGGGCCTTGTCTGCATTGCCCAGTGCCATCGTCCAGAGAATTCTAGCAAGCTAAAATTCAATGGGGCTTGCACAAGGGTTTAACCCTTGGCCAAGGTATTGTCCCCACATGCCTTATAGAGGTTTTTACATATTTTTTCAGAAGTGGGTCCCATAGTTATGGGGAGGAGAGAGATTACCTGGGGTTCAGGCCATACATCATGCAATGAGCTGTACATTTGCAGGGGTCTGCTATCCACCTACTGACAGGCATGTAGGATGATCCACACAGGGTTTCCTCATCAATCCAAATCACTGGAGTGATACTCCACAGTGTTCTTGGTTGCCTGATTAGGGGTTCCTGTCCTTCAATCAAAATTCCAGCCAGTCAGGAGTAGGGTTTGACAATTATGGTGAATGTGTGTGTCTGTGATTGGATTAACTGCTTCTAGATCCATGGTATTTGGCGGATTTCTGCAATGCAATTCAGGTTACCTACCTAATCCTCCCAGGGGGTGGTTTGGGGTGTGACAGTTATAGCCTTCACTTGTGCAAAAATCGTAAAAATCCACGTAGGGTTATTTTAATAATTGCATCAGATTCGGTGGCACTTTCGGAGTCCCTATGAGCTAATCTAGGTTTTATACTACACATGAGAATTGTAGTTCATCGAGTCCTCTTTGAAACGTAATTGTAATCGTACATTTTGGACTTTTGACGGTGAACTTACAACGATTCTCGTTTGGCACCTCAAAATTAAGGGCATCTTGTGGGCGCTCGTGCATCATCAGAACTTCAAATGATGATATCTCCCTCATCCGACCTCCATTTTAGATGAATCAACTTGAAAATTTTTTTTTTTGGGGAGATCTAAGTATAATAAATGAGAAAAGAGGTGGGTTGTAGCTTTCAACTATGCCAAAATCATAAAAATCTATGCAAGGTATTATAGTAATTGCATCAGACTCATCGATACTTTTTGAGAGTCTATGACCTGATCTAGGTTTTGTACTGCACATGAGAATTGTAGTTCGTTGAGTCCTCTTTAAACCACAATTGGAATCATGCATTTAGGATGTTTGACAGTGAAGTTATAGCGATTCTCGTTTGGCCCCTCAAAATTAAGGGCATTTCATGGATGCTCGTGCACAATCAGAACTTCAAATGTTGATATCTCCCTCATCCAACCTCCGTTTCAGATAATTCAAGTTGAAGAATTGTTTTCATGGAGAGCTCTAAGTGTAATAAATGAGAAAAGAGGTGGTTTTGTTGCCTTCACCTGTGCCAAAATCGCAAAAATCTATGCAGGGTGAATTTAATAATTACATCAGATTTGTTGGCACTTTTGGAGTACCTATGAGTTGATCTGGGTTTTGTACTGCACATGAGAATTGTAGTTCATTGAGTCCTCTTTGCAATGCAATTGGAATCGTGCAATTAGGACATTTTACGGGATAGTTACAGCGATTCTCGTTTGGCACCTCAAAATTAAGGGCATCGTGTGGGTGCTCGTGCACCATCAGAACTTCAAATGATGATATCTCCCTCACTCGACCTCCGTTTGAGACGATTCAACATTTTTACCTTAGAGAGCTCTAAGTATAGAAAATAAGAAAAGAGGTGGGTTGTACCCTTCACTTGTGACGAAATCGAAAAAATCTGCATAGGGTTGTTTAGTAATTGCATCAGTTTGTTGGAACTTTCAAAGTGCCTATGAACTAATATGGGTTTTATACTGCACATGAAATTGTAGTTCGTTGAGTCCTCTTTGAAACACGATTGGAATCGTGCATTTTTGAAGTTTGACAATGAAGTTACAGTGATTCTCGTTTGACACCTTAAAATTAAGGGCATTTTGTGGGTGCTCGTGCACCATCAGAACTTCAAATGATGATATCTCCCTCATCCGACCTCCGTTTGAGATGATTCAACTTGAAGAGTTTTTGTCTTGGAGATCTCTAAGTATAATAAATGAGAAAAGAGTTGGGTTGTAATCTTCACCTGTGCCAAAATTCCAAAACTCTGTGCAGGGTAATTTTAGTAATTGCATCAGATTCGTCGGCACTTTCGGAGTGCCTATGAGCTGATCTGGGTTTCGTACTGCACATGAGAATTGTAGTTCGTCAAGTCCTCTTCAAAATGCAATTTGAATCATGCATTTAGGACATTTGACGGTGAAGTTACAGTGAATCTCAGTTGGCAACTCAAAATTAAAGGTATTTTGTGGGTGCTCGTGCACCATCAGAACTTAAAATGATGATTTTTCCCTCATCCGACCTCTGCTTAAAATGATTCAACATGAAAAATTTTCATCTTGGAGAGCTCTAAGTATAATAAATGAGAAAAGAGGTGGGTTGTAGCCTTCAACTGTGCGAAGATCCCAAAAATCCGCACTGGGTTATTTCAGTAATTACGTCAGATTCGTCGCCACTTTTGTAGTGTCTATGAGCTGCTCTGGGTTTTGTGCTTCACATGAGAATTGTAGTTCAGTGAGTCATCTTCAAAATGCAATTGGATTCGTGCATTTTTGAAGTTTGACAATGAAGTTACAGTGATTCTCGTTTGACACCTCAAAATTAAGGGCATTTTATGGGTGCTCGTGCACCATCAGAACTTCAAATGACGATATCTCCCTCATCCGACCTCCGTTTGAGACGATTCAACTTGAAGAATTTTTCTCCTAGAGAACTCTAAGTAAAATAAATGAGAAAAGAGTTGGGTTGTAGTCTTCACCTGTGCCAAAATTTTAAAAATTTGTGTAGGGTAATTTTCATAATTGCATTAGATTCATTAGCACTTTCAGAGTGCCTATTAGCTAATTTGTGTTTCGTACTACGCCAGAGAATTATAGTTCGTCGAGTCCTCTTCAAAACACAATTTAAATCATGCATTTAGGATATTTGACGGTGAAGTTACAGCGATTTTCATTTGGCACCTGAAAATTAAGGGCATCCTATGGGTGCTCATGCACCATTAGAACTTCAAATGATGATATCTCCCTCATCCGACCAAGGTTTGAGACGATTTAACTTGCAAAATTTTTGTCTTGGAGAGCTCTAACTTAGTAAATGAGAAAAGTGGTGGGTTGTAGCCTTCACCTGTGCCAAAATTGTAAAAATCCGCCCAGGATTGTTTTAGTAATTGCATCAGATTCGTCGGCACTTTCGGAGTGCCTATGAGCTGATCTGGATTTCGTACTGCATATAAGAATTGTAGTTCCTCAAGTCCTCTTTGAAGCAAAGATGGAATCGTGCATTTAGGACTTTTGACGGTGAAGTTACAACGATTCTCGTTTGGCACCTCAAAATTAAGGGCATCTTGTGGATGCTCGTGCACCATCAGAACTTCAAATGATGATATCTCCCTCATCCGACCTCCGTTTGAGATGATTCAACTAGAAAAATTTTCATCTTGTAGTGCTCTAAGTATAATAAATGAGAAAAGAGGGGTGGTTGTAGCCTTCACCTGTGCCAAAATAAAAAATAAAAATCTTGCAGGGCTATTTTAGTAATTGCATAAGATTCGTGGGCATTTTTGGAGTGCCTATGAGCTGATCTGGGTTTCGTACTGCACATGAGAATTGTAGTTCGTCAAGTCCTCTTCGAAATACAATTGGATTCATGTATTTCTAATGTTTGACAGTTAAGTTACAGTAATTCTCGTTTGACACCTCAAAATTAAGAGCATCTTGTGGGTGCTTATGCACCATCAGAACTTGAAATGATGATATCTCCTTTATCCAACCTCCATTTGAGAAAAATCAACTTGAAGAATTTTTGACTTGGAGATCTCTAAGTATAGTAAATGAGAAAAGAGGTCAGTTGTAGCCTTCACCTGTGCCGAAATCGTAAAAATACGCGCAAGGTTATTTTAGTAATTGTATTAGATTTGTCGGCACTTTCGTAGTGCCTATGAGCTGATCTGAGTTTCGTACTGTAGAGAAAAATTGTAGTTAGTCGAGTCCACTTCGAAACATAATTGGAATCGTGCTTGTAGGACGTTTGACAACGAAGTTACAGTGATTCTCGTTTGGCACCTCATAATTAAGGCCATCTTGTGGGTGCTCGTGCACAATCAGAACTTCAGATGATATCTTCCTCATCCGACCTCCGTTTGAGACGATTCAATTTGCAAATTTTTTGTCTTGGAGAGCTCTAAGTATAATAAATGAGAAAAGAGGTGGGTTGTAGCATTCACCTTTGCTAAAATTGAAAAAATCCGTGCAGGGTTAATTTAGGAATTACAACAGTTTTGTCAGCACTTTCAGAGTGCCTATGAGCTGGTTTGGGTTTTGTATTGCACATGCGAATTGTAGTTTGTCGAGTTCTCTTCAAAACATAATTGTAATCATGCGTTTCTAACATTTGAAGGTGAAGTTACAGCGATTGTCGTTTGGCACCTCAAAATTAAGGGCATTTTGTGGGTGCTCGTGCACCATTAGAACTTCAAATGATGATATCTTCCTCATCCGACCTCCATTTGAGACGATTCAACTTGAAGAATTTTCATCTTGGAGAGCTCTAAGTATAATAAATGAGAAAAGAGGTGGGTTTTAGCCTTCACCTATGTCAAAATGGCAAAAATCTGCACTGGGTTATTTTAATAATTCCATCATATTCATCAGCACTTTCAGAGTGCCTATGAGCTAATCTGGGTTTTGTACTGCACATGAGAATTGTAGTTCATCAAGTCCTCTTCGAAATGCAATTGGAATCGTGCATTTTTGGAGATTAACAGAAAAGTTAAAGCGATTCTCATTTGACACCTCAAAATTAAGGGCATCTTATGGGTGCCCGTACACCATCAGAACTTGAAATGATGATATCTCCCTCATCCGACCTCCATTTGAGAAGAATCAACTTGAAAGGTTTTCATCTTGGAGATCTCTAAGTATAGTAAATGAGAAAAGAGGTCGGTTGTAGCCTACACCTGTGCCGAAATTGCAGAAATCTGCGCAGGGTTATTTTAGTAATTGTATCAGATTCGTTAACACTTTCAGAGTGCCTATGAGCTGATCTTGGTTCGTACTGCAGATGAAAATTGTAGTTAGTTGAGTCCTCTTTGAAATGCAATTGGAATCGCACTTTTAGGATGTTTGACAGCGAAGTTACAACCATTCTCATTTGGCACCTCATAATTAAGGGCATCTTGTGGGTGCTCGTGCACCATTAGAACTTCAAATGTTGATATCTTCCTCACCCGACCTCTGTTTGAGACAATTCAACATGCAAATTTTTCATCTTGGAGAGATCTAATCATAATATATAAGAAACGAGGTGGGTTGTAGCATTCACCTGTGTCAAAATTGCAAAAATCCATGTAGGGTTATTTTAGTTATTGCAACAGATTCATCGGCACTTTCAGAGAACCAATCAGCTGATATGGGTTTTGTATTGCACATGAGAATGGTAGTTCATCGTCCTCTTTGAAACACAATTAGATTCATGCATTTCTAATGTTTGACGTTGAAGTTACAGCTATTCTCGTTTGGCACCTCAAAATTTAGGGCATTTTGTGGGTGCTAGTGCACCATTAGAACTTCAAATGATGATATCTTCCTCATCCGACCTCCGTTTGAGATGATTCAATTTGAAGAATTTTCATCCCGGAGAGCTCAAGTATAATAAATGAGAAAAGAGGTAGGTTGTAGCCTTCATCTGTGCCAAAATTGTAAAAATCTATGTAGGGCTATTTTAGTAATTACATCAAATTTGTCGACACTTTCAGAGTGCCTATGAGCTTATCTGGATTTTGTACTACACATGAGAATTGTAGTTCATCGAGTCCTCTTCAAAATTCAATTGGAATTGTGCATTTTTGACATTTGATAGCAAAGTTACACCAATGCTCGATTGGCACCTCAAAATTAAGGGCATTTTGTGGGTACCCATGAACCATCAGAACTTCAAACGATGATATTTCCCACATCCGACCTCCATTTGAGATGATTCAACTTGAAGAATTTTTGTATTGAAGATCTCTAAGTATAATAATTGAGACAAGAGGTGGTTTGTTGCCTTCACCTGTGCCAAAATCGCAAAAATCCATGCAGGGTTATTTTAGTAATTGTATCAGATTCGTTGGAACTTTCGGAGTGCCTATGAGCTGATCTGGGTTTTGTATTGCACATCAAAATTGTAGTTCATCGACTCCTCTTAGAAATGAAATTGGAATTGTGCATTTAAGATGTTTGACGGTGAAGTTATAGCGATTCTCGTTTGGCACGTCAAAATTAAGAGCATCTTGTGGGTGCTCGTGCACCATCAGAACTTAAAATGATGCTATCTCCCTCATTTGACCTCTATTTGAGACAATTCAACTTGAAAAATTTTCGTCTTGGAGAGCTCTAAGTATAGTAAATGAAAAAAGAGGTGGGTTGTAGCATTCAACTACGCCGCAATCTCAAAAATCCATACAGGGTTATTTGAGTAATTATATCAGATTCGTCGACACTTTTAGAGTGCCTATGAGCTGATCTGGGTTTGTATTGCACATGAGAATTGTAGTTCATCGAGTCCTCTTCAAAATAAAATTTGAATCAAGCATTTTTTACATTTGACAGCAAACTTACAGAGCTTCTAGTTTGGCACCTCAAAATTAAGGGAATTTTGTGGGTGCTCGTGCACCATCAGAACTTCAAATGATGATATCTCCCTCATCCAACCTCCGTTTGAGACGATTCAACTTGAAGAATTTTCATCTTACATGTCTCTAAGTATAATAAATGAGAAAAGAATTAGGTTGTAGCCTTCACCTGTGCCGAAATTGCAATAATCTGTACAGGGTAATTTTAGTAATAGCATCAGATTCGTTGGCACTTCCGAAGTGCCTATGAGTTGATCTGGGTTTCGTACTACACAAGAGAAATGTAGTTCGTCGAGTCCTCTTCAAAACACAATTTGAATCGTGCATTTGGGACACTTGATGGCAAAGTTACAGTGATTCTCGGTTGGCACCTCAAAATTAAGGGCATCTTGTGGGTGCTCGTGGACCTTCAGAACTTCAAATGATGATATCTCCCTCATCCGACCTACGTTTTAGATTATTCAACTTGAAAAACTTTCATCTTGGAGAACTCTAAGTTAATAAATGGAAAAAGAGGTGGGTTTTAGCCTTCACCTATGCCAAAATTGCAAAAGTCTATGTAGGGTTATTTTAGTAATTACATTAGATTCATCGGCACTTTCGGAGTGCCTATGAGCTTATCTAGATTTTGTACTACACATGAGAATTGTATTTCATCAAGCTCTCTTTGAAAGACAGTTGGAATCGTACATTTAGGACTTTTGATGGCGAAGTTACAACGATTCTCGTTTGGCACCTCAAAATTAAGGGCATCTTGTGGGTGCTCGTGCACCATCAAATCTTCAGATGATGATATCTCCCACATCCGACCTTTGTTTGAGACGATTAAACTTGCAAGATTATCGTCTTGGAGAGATCCAAGTATAATAAATGAGAAAAGAGGGGGTTGTAGCCTTCACCTGTGCTGAAATAACAAAAATTTGCACATGGTTATTTTAGTAATTGCATAAGATGCCTCTGCCTTTTCGAAGTGCCTATGAGCTGATCTGGGTTTCGTACTGCACATTAGAATTGTAGTTCGTCAAGTCCTCTTCGAAATACAATTGGAAATGTGCATTTCTGACGTTTGACGGTGAAGTTATAGGGATTCTCGTTTGACACCTCAAAATTATGGGCATCTAGTGGGTGCTCGTGCAACATCAGAACTTCAAATGGTGATATCTCCCTCATCCGACCTCCGTTTAGATGATTCAACTTTAAGAATTTTGTTTTGTAGAGATCTAAGTATAATAACTGAGAAAAGAGGTGGTTTGTTGCCTTCACCTATGCTGAAATCTCAAAAATCTGCGCAGGGTTAATTTTGTAATTGCATCAGATTCGTCGGCACTTTCGGAGTGCCAATGAGCTGATCTGGGTTTCTTATTGCAGATGAAAATTGTAGTTCATCGAGTCCTCTTAGAAACACAATTGGAATTGTGCATTTAGGATGTTTGACGGCGAAGTTACTGCGATTCTCATTTGGCATCTCAAAATTAAGGGCATCTTCTAGGTGCTCGTGCACCATCAGAAATTCAAATGATCATATCTCCCTCATCCGACCTCTGTTTCAGACGATTCAACTTGCAAAATTTTTGTATTGGAGAGCTTAAAGTATAAAAAGTGAGAAAAGTGGGGGGGGGGTTATGCCCTTCAACTCTGTCGAAATAACAAAATTCATGCAAGGTAAATTTAGTAATTGCATAAGATTCATCAGCATTTTTTCGGAGTGCCTATTAGCTGATCTGGGTTTCGTACTGCACATGAGAATCGTAGTTCGTCAAGTCCTTTTTGAAATGCAACCGGAATCATGCATTTCTGAAATTTGATGGCTAAGTTACAACGATTCTCGTTTGACACCTCAAAATTAAGGGCATCTTGTGGGTGCTCGTTCAACATCGAAACTTGAAATGATGATATCTCCCTCATCCAACCAACATTTGAGAAGAACCAACTTGAAGAATTTTCATCTTGGAGATCTCTAAATATAGTAAATGAGAAAAGTGGTCAGTTGTAGCCTTCACCTGTGCCAAAATTGCAATAATCCACGTAGGGTTATTTTAGTAATTGTGTCAGATTCGTCGGCACTTTCGAAGTACCTATGAGCTGATCTGGGTTTTGTATTGCGGATGAAAATTGTAGTCAGTCGAGTCCTCTTTGAAATGGAATTGGAATCATGCTTTTAGGACATTTGACAGCGAAGTTACAACGATTCCCGTTTGGCACCTCATAATTAAGGGCATCTTGTGGATGCTCGTGCACCATAAAAAACGTCAAATGATGATATCTTTGTCATCCAACCTCCATTTGGGATGATTCAACTTGCAAATTTTTTTTCTTGGAGAGATGTAAGTGTAATAAATGAGAAAAGGGGTGGATTGTAACATTTATCTATGCCAAAATTGCAAAAATCCACGTAGGGTTTTTTAGTAATTGCAACAGATTCGTCGGCACTTTCGGAGTGCCTATGAGCTGATCTAGATTTTGTATTACACATGAGAATTGTAGTTCGTCGAGTCCTCTTTGAAATGCAATCGGAATCATTCATTTCTAATGTTTGACGGTGAAGTTACAGTGACTTTCGTTTGGTACCTCAAAATTAAGGGCATTTTGTGGGTGCTCGTGCACCATTACAACTTCAAATGATGATATCTCCCTCATCCAACCTCCATTTGAGACGATTCAACTTGAAAAATTTTCATCTTGGAGAGCTCTATGTATAATAAATGATAAAAGAGGTGGGTTTTAGCCTCCACTTGTGCCAAAATTGCAAAAAAATTGACTTTCCTTTTACCAAACTAACCAATACTGTGTTTTTTGGTCAGTTTTACCCTTGAGGAGATAAGTAAAACTAAACACCATTTAGCAACTAATCTAATATGATGCGGCAATTGGGCCACATCAGCCAACATTAACAGTCCATTATTTAAAATTCATTTTTTCTCTCATTCCTTTAAATGTGGTCCTTGCTTTCCTCATGAATGAAAATGGGGTAAATTGCACGGACCTTAGTTGAGATATGGCTTAAGTACACTTCCCCACATTTCTAAAAATTACACAAATCCCCTGGTAACCCCTGAAACTAAGAAACTTAAAAAAATGTTTAAATAACCAAATTGTCTTTTCTTCTAAATAGGAACAACACATAACTGCAACTCCATTTCTCGACTATGGAGGATTTGAACCAAAGGAGAACGAGAGCAGCAGTCCCTTCTGATTATCCGCAACTCCATTTCAGAAGACCAACAGTCTCTCCGATGACCTACAACTGACCACTGGCCTGGGTTTAAGTGTTCTAGCGACCACCATTTTTTGTGAAAGGCCAAATTAGTTCATCGCATCTTTTTGTTTCCACATTGCAAGTATTGCAAGTTATTTCCAAGAGGTTGATTCCAGCAACTATTATGTTCCTTACTAATCCTTCTACATGTTTCTTCCAATGACCTGTTCAACCGCTCATCTGTAGAACTAGAAACTGGAGTTTCTTTGACTGGTGTTAGTAGGGGAAGAGAAGAAGGTTCTAGGATCGCACTTGAATGGCATATTTCTGGAACACCAACAGCTGATTGATCATATTCATCACCAGACCCAGCAGCTTCGAAACCTCAGCAACAAGCACACCACCCTTCTTTGTCAGTTTTGAGTCAGATTCAATGCCTAGATTTTTCAACAATGTCATGCTCCCAAGCATCAGGCTTCCCCTGTGAACACTGCTTTAACCCACCCTGCAACCTCCAAGTTTCCTCTGTAAGCTTTTGGACAAATGTGTAAGATTTTGCTTCCATACGTTGCATTACCCCCACACTCAAAGCAGAATCTGTTCCCCGTACGCTACCAGATCCACTATCTTTACCCATCTTTGGACCCTTCAACTTCTTCCTAAGGTTTGCCAATGTATCATCCATCTCACCCCAATCCTTATCTTCAAGGATTTAATACTCTGCCACAATGTGAACCGTTACAACCTCGGGATGTCTTCTTTCTCCCAGTCACTCCACCATTCTGATTTCGTTTCAATCGCCGGTAAACATGAAGCCCTTTATCGCCACCATCGTCACTGACCTTAGAAATCTTGTTGCCAATGAAGACCTTGATCCCACCTTTAATTATGGGGACAGAATTCTTATTGACCAACTTGGTCAGACCATAAATAAATTCAGCGTATTCATAGGGAACCAAAACTTGCAAAACATCCAGGACATTGAACATTTAACTTCATGGATACAGCAAGTTCAGCTCAATTAAACAAGCCTTGGTCTGTAGGTGAGTCGGTAGGTGTTTTAGCTGTGACTTGATAGCAACGAAAAGAATACCCATGTGTAGAAATGAGTTCGTGCAAGGTTAAACTATTTAAACATTTTACCAAAAAAAAAAAAAAAAAAACTGTTTAAACATGTTGACTACTCATTTCTAGAGACATGTATACCTGATAGAAATGAACAGAGTACCCAAAGGTTTTAGTTGTGACCAGATAACTGAGCCTGTAGGTGTTTTAGTATGTGCCTAAAGCTCTTTATTAGACCAAATGCCTCAGACGGGTATTCAACTCCATTAATAGAATATTTGCTTTGGAAAAATGACGACATATCCTCAACTAAGGTCTTTCACTGAAATTTTCCCCTATCCAAAAGTTGCATGCCTAAGATGTTAGAAACAACCTTGGGTTTTATCAAACCCGAATCCGTCTCCATACAGAGATCTAGAACATGATTGAATAAAGGAACAGGAAAACTAGTGTACCTATCACCCACGTATGTTGGTGATACACCACTTTTTATGTGACCAATCTCTGCCTTACATGTGGACTCCCTTGGGCCATAAGCAAACCGGTTCCCAAACCAGAATCCAAAGAGCTATGCTTGAGACAGTTATACTAGCTAGGACACATCAACAAAGACAGTTGTAAAACTTCCAAGTGGGAACACGCTAATAATCATAACTCATGTGCCATACACGGAAGGATCCCAAGATTTAATGAGAGAATCTTGGTTCTTATCAAAGTTTCCTAATTCGAGCACGCAGGGATCACCTTACTAAAAAGGAAAGCTCCTCTAGCAGATCGGGGAGAATTTAAAAAGAAAGTGGTTCGGCCCGAATTTGTCTAAATAAGAGCCCTAGTGCTCATGTAAACTGACTCATCCATTCATTCCTTTATCTATAAAGAAATCAAGAGACTTTGCAGTGTTATCTTCGTTTTTCCCTAATTCATTCCTAGCCCAAGGCTAGCTTGAAAGTTGTATTGCCTGAGGGTTTTCCTTCGGAAGCATTCTTTGTGCAACATTTTTGTGCAGTCTATGGGAAGCGAAGAATAGAGACCGGCAAAGTTCCCACCATGACTAACACCAAAAATCAGTCAAAACTCACCAGGGCCGCTGCCGCCGCCGCTGCTTCAACTGTTCCTCCTGTTGTTGCTCAAAGGGGAACTTTGGGTGAACTTGCAGCCTCTCGTTAGGTGGCAGAAGATCCTATCCTCGAGGTAAATGAATCACAGCAGGAGGAATCTCATCCAAGACTCCCTGGAGACCTACTGTGGTATGTGATGGTGGAACAATTCAATGCGCTGCAGACTCGCTGGCAGGACAAGATGGAACCGATGATGGAGATGCACTGTGATTTCTTGTAGGGGATCCAAATACCCCCGCCTCCACCGTAGGACAAAGAAAGAACTCCTTCCCTGGAGCATAGCGAGAATCACAGTAACGCAAACAACACCAGGCGAAAGGAAAAAGAAGTACTAAGGAACGCCAAGAATCAGGGTTCCCAGATGACCAAAGTTGAACAAGCTCTGAATGACAAAGTCTTGGAACTTTAGGACCAGATCTAGGAGGTCATGCAAGGAAAGAACCTAACCCCTAGCATGACTTCCACTTCACTACTGATCTGGCATTTACAGATGAAATCTGGTTGGAAACTCTACCAAAGGGCTTCAAGATGCCAACCATAGAGCAATACACTGCCACAATAGATCCGAAAGATCACCTGGAAATTTTTAAGTCCTTGATGTTCTTTCAGGATGCCTCAGACACCATAATGTGCAGAGCGTTCCCCTCCACCCTGAAGGGGGCGGCAAGATAATGGTTCTCGTGCCTCCAGTCGCGCTCTCTCTCCAACTTTGTGGGCCTGGGACAAGCCTTCCTGGCTCACTTTGTGAGCAGTAGGGTCCACGAGAAAACTATCGCTAATCTTTTGGCCATAAAGCAATGCCCCAATGAGTCAATCAGGAGCTTTCTTATAAGATTCAATAAGGAGGCCCTGGAAGTGCGAAACCTGGATCAGATGGTGAAGTTTCAGGTGTTGCATAGTGGCATTCGAGATCAAGCTAAAGAAGTCCTTAATCATGGATGTACCAAGAGATACGTACGAGCTTTTCTCACGCTATGAGAAATATATCAATCTGGCTGAAATCCTAGCCGCCAAGTAAGAAAAGGAGGATAAACTCGAGAAGAAGACCCAAGAAAAGAAGGATACCCAGGTCGGGGAAAGCGGTGCCAAGCGCAGCAGAGATGAGAAGGAAGGAATGAGGAAGAGAGAGGACAAGACTGCATGGGTTCCCAAGAGGCGTGGATCCAGAGCCTGTTTACATGGCCCTCACCCACAATCGAGCATACATCTTGAACGAGATAAAGGACCAGGTGACTGTACGTTGGCCGACTAAAATGGTGAAACCCGCGCATGAGTGCAATAAGAATAAATACTGTCGATTTCACAAGGACCATGGCCACGACACCGAGGATTGTAGGCGGTTGAAGGATGAGATAAAAGCACTCATCCAACGAGGCCGTCTAGGCTGGTTTGTCAAGAGATATGGCGATGACAGGAGGTAAGACTATCATGCTCGGGAACCCGAGCCAAAGCCCAAATTGCCTGCTCGATTGGACAGTGAGGACCATACCCAAGGGAAGCAACATGCTGAGAATGCCCCCATAAGGGAAATAGCCACGATCTATGGAGGCCCAGGGCTGGGAGGCGAAACCACCAATTCAAGAAAAATCCATGCTCGGATCGTATTCCAAACAGAAGTACCAGACAAAAGGAGAAGAATCGAGCATCAGATTACCTTCTCGAATGAAGATTTATCTGACATCTAGTCTCCCCATGACAAAGCTCTGGTGATCAAGATGACTATCGCCAATTGTTCGATGGGAAGGATCCTTGTGGACAATGGGAGCTTGGTGGACATTTTATACTATAATGCATTTGAGAAGATGCTCTTGAAACCCGAGATGTTGAAAAGAGTTGAATCCTCCCTGTATGGATTCAATGGAGCCCTG
The DNA here is from genome assembly GCF_018873765.1 of Telopea speciosissima. Classification (NCBI taxonomy): domain Eukaryota; kingdom Viridiplantae; phylum Streptophyta; class Magnoliopsida; order Proteales; family Proteaceae; genus Telopea; species Telopea speciosissima. Next base: position 46,136,942 of record NC_057916.1, read on the forward strand.
CTACATGTTGAGGGGTCGATTGAACTATTGGTGACGGTGGAGACGGAGCCCAGACTCGCTATAATGAGGATGAACTTCCTGGTGGTGAAAGTAAACTCTACCCACAATGGAATTGTCACACCCCAAACCACCCCTAGGAGGATTAGGTAGGTGACCCGAATTGCACTATAGCAATCCACCAAATCCCATGGATCTTGAAGCAGTTAATCCATTCACAGACACACACATCCACCATAGTACATAATGTAAAACTCAGAATGCTGCGAAAAACTATATTTACATTGAAACATTTAGAAAGAATAGTAGTACAGGAAAAGATGATATATATAGTACTATGTTTGTTCATTCCCTCTCTCACTCCCAAAGCAACAGTAGTACCTCTCTCTCCCATATACAGCTCTTAAACAAAGGAATATATACAGGGAAAAATAACCTGAGCCCCAAAAAAAAGAAAGCTGTAAAATAAAATGGGGAAAAACTCTGACAAAAATAAAAGGAGTCCCCAAAGACAAAAAGAGTCAGAAGCAACACCCTTCACGGGTCATCCTCAGCCGTCACAGAAAACACTCACACCAATGGTATGACCCTTCATCTAGGTCTATACCAATACAATCATAACCACCATAGCTCACCTCAGGGTGATAAGTCTCCCCACCACAGTAACATCCACCTGTAGGATCATCTAACAGAAAAACATATATAACAGAATGTGAGCTCCACCGAGCCCGTGATTAAAATACATCACCATGCATGCACATGTAATCACAACCATATGAGTAATACATGAGGTGCAATTCATTTTATTTATTAGCCACCTAACATCACAACTAAGGCGGGTTAGTGCTACTACAATCCGCAATACATGTATCCCTTGTGCGGGCTTTTAACCCCTTCCCGTGATACACCCAATGAGTTGTCAGAGAGGACCAGTCATCTCCCGCATTAGTCACCAAGGTCAGCCCGACCAACCCTCTGGGATTAACCTATGAGGCATCCATCCTTTTTATCACTTTTCTTTTCTCTGGCTTATAGCCCATAATCACCTTTTCGGTGTAATAACATTTCTTTCTTTTCTTTTCTTTTCTTTTTCTTTTTCTCCTTCATATGGTCACTCTCATAGGCATCCAATACCTTAACCCCTGTTGGCAAGGGTGCGTAGCACAAGTGATGAATCTCTAGCCCAATGCATCTTTATGGCATCGTATGAGTTGGGTGGTGTCAACTGCATCCCATTCTACGGTCTACCACAGGTCTCATTTCCAAGCTAGCTACGGCATCTAGTTTAACAATTTACATACAACATTCAATGTTCATTTACAGAATCCTGCAGTCAACATATCTTTGTTTCAGATTTCAAGATTTATGAAATAAGTAAATAGCATAATATTATTATATTATAATTCATTTCAGCATATTAGTTATGTTACATTTACATACAAAGTGTGATTTCACTCACCTTGATCTTATCCTACCGGTTCAGTTGTTGATTCAATTCCGGCCAGTGTCTGGCTGTGCACCTTGAGAATGGGATTAATTCCTAATTTATTAAATAAAAAATGTGTGTCAATTAATATTCAAATCTATTTTGAAAACCTAGTGTTGGTCTAGGCTTACTGGTTTGACTCGGTGTTTATTCTAATGATACCCGAAATTCTCTAGGCCTTACACTGGGCTTTCGGATCCATGTCCCAGTGCATCATCCAGAGATGTGGAATCAAATCTGATTTGGTACATAGTAGTATGGTCAGTAGCACATGGTCTAGATAGTCCTATAAAATAGTACCCAGGCCAGCAGATCAGCTGGACCATCCTTGGCATGGTTATCTGGCCCTGTGGGGCCCACTTGGGTACCCAAGGTATGGTCATCATTAAACATATGTGGAGAGGGGTATTTTGGTTATTTATCAGCTCCACACATAGTACATAGCCCACTAGTGAAGGCCCACAGAGACTGGACATCAGTACAACCCAAAACATATCTCTGGGCGTTTCACTAGGTAATTGGGCCAATCACCCAGTGCATCGCCCATAGCCTGTTTAAGACGATTTCTGGGCTATTTTTATAATTCCAGTAGTATGGGCAGCCATGGGATCGACCATGAATGCATGTATGATGGTCATGGACCATGTTTGAGGTACAATCCACTAGTCCCAATGAATTTTGGCTTGATTGACCCATTTGGTAACCAGGAGCTGTCCGGATAGCTCAGAGAACAGTAACCCAGGCTATGTTCCAGCTCAGACCCACGGTTTGGGCTGCATCCAAGGGCAATTCTACATCTACTTTTATGGTAGGATGCTGTTCCTACACTAAGCTAAGTAAGGATCAGCTTGCATGTATAGATCCATGCCTAGACTGCCTGTTCTGGGTGTAACTGGATAGTGCAGTCTGGCACAGAGACTGATTTCAGTCCCAACCTCAAAACAGCAGCATGATCATGCTTATAATGCTCAGATCTTACATGCAACAGGTTTGCATGTCATATCAGATGCATCCCAAGGCAAATCCAAGGTGTCCTGGGCTATACTAGCTAGGAACACCATCAACAGAGCAGGGATCATCAGACAGATATAGAGGACAGCAGCATATGGAGATGAAGATGGTTACCTAAGGTTTGATACTGCAGAGACAGAATGCCAGTACCAGCTCTGATCTCCTCCTCCTCTTTCCTCTTCTTCTCCTTCTCTTCTTCTTCGTCTTTCCTCTTCCTCTCTTTCTCTCCTTTTCTATTTCAGCTGGGGCAGTAAATGAAATGTATACTATCCCCTCCTCTATTTATAGTGCTGACCCCATTGGAGTCGGTTTGGCTTTGGGTCCCCTTCCTCCAAAATTCATTTTTAACTAAATTCTAGGCCATTCTGGCTGCACAGGTGGGGTCCACATGGTTCCAGGGATGGGTTATGGTTCCTAAAATTCCCATCTACCCCTAGAGGATGTTCATGGTCTGTATAGATGGTCCCCACATGTCTGGAGTCCAAAAAACACATTTTAGCCACTCTGGACGATTCTCTGGGCCTTTGGGCCAATTGCCTAGTGCATTGCCTAGAGAATACAGCATTGCTGTATAGGCCCTGTGCTTGCACAGGTGCTTGGCCCAGGGCCTTGGGCTTTGCACCAACACCTCATCAGGGTTTAATACACAACTATATAAGTGTAGGCCCCACATCTATGGATAGGAGAGAGAATACCTGGGGTTAATGTAGTACATCATGCTGTGGGTAGTACAGCCGCATGGGTCTGCAATCCATCTTCTTACAGGTATATAGGAGAACATCCTCGGGGGTTCTCCAACAAATTCAACTACTGGAGTGATGCTCCACAGTGTGTTTGGGTGACTGGTTAGAGGTCCCTGTCCTTCATCCAAAATTCCAGTCAGTTAGGGGCAAGCTTGATATTTTTCCCCACCTTACAAAAATTTCATCCTCGAAATTGGCTTACCTTGTAGTTCGAAGAGTTAGGGATACTTCTCTTGCATTTCCTCTTTACGTTCCCACGATGCTTCCTCTATGGGATTTCCCCCCCGAACCTTGACGAATGCAACCGTGCGGTTACGGAGGTTATGTTTGTCAAACCCTGCCCCTAACTGATTGGAATCTTGACTGAAGGATAAGAACCCCAGACATGGCATCCAAGCACACTGTGGAGTATCACTCTAGTGATTGAGATTGATGAAGAAACCCTGTGCAGATCTTCCTACATACCTATCAGAAGATGGACAGCTGACCCTTGCAACTACACAGCTCATAGCATAATGTACTCCCTGGACTCCAGGTATTCTCTTTCCTCTCCATAACTGTGGGTCCCACTCTTGGAAATGTGTGTAAAAGACCCTAAGTGACATGTGGGTACAAGGCCCTGACCCTGGGTCAAACCCCTGTGTAAGCCCACAGAGTTTCAGCCTTGCTGAATTCTCTAGGTGATGCACTGGGCGATGCAGACATCACCCAGAGACATCGCCCAGAGTGCAAAACAGCATTATTTTAAGGATTTAAATTGTGGGGACCACCCATATTGGACATGGGCACCCTCCATAGGTTGAGAGGAGTCTGAGGGACCACCTCATACCCCTGGACCACTGTGGACCCCACCAGAGTGCCCAGAATGGCTGAGAATGCAGTCAAAAATGCATTTTCAAAAGAGGCCTTATTAGCCAAACAAGCCCTAGTCAAGGATGGACAATATATATCAGTGCCTTGGGTTCATTTTAAACCCTTAGCTACTGTTCAAATCGTGGGGGAAGGGAGAAGAAAGAAAAGAGAGGAAGGGGAAGAAGAAAAGAGAAGAAGGAAGGGAGGAGGAGACCTCACCTTGGCTCAGATCTGTGACCAGACCTGCTACAAGGTAAAAAATCATACTCCTCCTACTGCTATGATGCTGTCCTCTATGTATCTTCATAGATCTCTGCTGGTTAGATAGGTTTCTGACCATTGGCAGCCCATAACAGCTGGGAACTGCCAAGTACTACCTCAGATCTGCCATGCAAACATGATGCATGGAAGATCTGAGTGTTTAAAGATGATTTTCATACCTGTTTTATAGATCAGAAACTGAAACCTGGCTGTGCATGGCTGCACTGCCTAGTTACACTGATAGTTGGCTATTTGGAGCCCTGAATTCTTATCCTGACAGCATGGGACCTAACCCTAAGTGGTAGCAGACTTAAATCATTGTTATGAACCTATAATCAACCTTGCATGTGGCTGAAACCATGTTTGGAAGTCGGAGAAATCGTGGGTTACTATTCACTAGGTTGTCCGGCAGCCTGGCACCAAGTGGTGGGCCTAGTTGAAAATCCACATGGACCAGTGTAAGGATCACCCCTGGGGGTACATGATGCCCTAACATGCATGGGGGAATGATGTGGCCACTGCCCATGACCAGCAACCTTGGAAACTCAGCCAGATCACATTTTTGAAATCTCTGGGCAATGCACTGGGCGATGCAGACATCACCTAGAGACATCGCCCAGTGAATGGAATGTTGCTGTTTTGCACCTCCCTTCACCCATTGGCCATGATACAGTGTAGGGAGGTGGAAAATGACCAAAATGCCCCTCCCCACATCTGTCCATATGTGGGACTGCTTTGGGAACCCAAGTGGGCCCCGCAAGACTTGGAAACCCTGCCTGTGTTGGTCCTGCAGTACGGACAAGTTGGGGACAACACTGTAAATTTAATGTAACCTACGATCATGTACCAATGCAATAAATGGCCATTTTTCCCCTAGGCCACCATCTCTGGATGATGCACCGGGACATAGGCCTAAGGCCCAGTACAAGGCCCAGAGAATTCCAAGTGAAGACCAATTGTACATCGGGTCAACCTAGTGAGCTTAGATCAACCCTAGGACCTCCAAAAATAGGTTGGAATATTAAAATGAAAATTTTTTATTTATATCTAGGATTTGATCCCGTGCTCAAGGCCTACAGTCAGACTATAGCCAGAACTGAATTTATGACTGAGTTCTTAGAACCAGACCTAGGTGAGTGAAATATTATCGTGTATGTATGTGTAACTGCATTATTATGTCGGCAATTAAATTCTTAAATTATAAATGTTGTGTTATTTAAATTCTATTCAATTACTCAAAGTTACTACACATTGATTGTTTGTTGATCAACACTGTGATTCTTATCTAATGATTATGAATGTTAGACTAGATGCCGTAGTCAGCTTGGAAATGAGGCCGGTGGTAGCCCATAGTATGGGATACGGTTGACACCGCCCAACTCATACGATGCCATATAGACATGGGGCTAGAGTTTCATCACCCGTGCTACGCACCCTTGCCAATAGGGGTTAAGGTGTTGGATAACTATGAGGACTATCGTAAAACCCTAGAGGCGCTTACGCCGGGAAGCCTCAGCACAACTGGGATGCCCCAGGGAAGATTTGTCGGGAAGCCTTGGGCTATAAGCTTGGGAAGCGCCGAAAGGTGAATTTTTTTGCTGAGTGCCACAATAAAGATTATGCATCGGTTTGGTGAGATTATATTGAGTCGGTTACCTCACAGGAGTTAATCCAGAGGGCCGATCGGGCTGACCTGGGTAGGGAGATGCTGGAGCCGGCTGGTCCTCTCCGACAACTCAATGGGTGTATCGCGGGAAGGGGTAACCAAGCCTACACCAGGGATACATGTATTAATAGCACTGACTTGACTTAGTTGTATTGCTAGGTGGCTAATGAATAATTTGGATTTGTATATCTTGTAGGATCATGTGGATTGTGGTTGCATGTGCATGCATGATGATATGTTTTGCTCACGAGCTCGGTGGGGCTCACACTCTATTATACATGTTTTTCTTCTAGATGATTCTGCAGGTGGGTGCCACTATGACATGGAGGCTCATTATGAGGAGGAGAGCCCTGGTTATTATGATGATATTGGTGTGGACCCCGACGGAGGTCGTGCTGATGATGCGTGCATTATCGGTGGTCATTGATGAAGACCGTTGAGGAGTGTACTTGATGCTTTTTGTCTTGGGGGCCCCTTTTTGTTTTGTTAGGAGTTATCCCCATCTTGCTTGTGGTGCAGTTTTAGTTTTCTTTTCTTTTTGAGGTTGAGGTATCTCACCCTGTTATGTATTTTCTTTGGTGTTGTTCTTGTCAGCTTTACTGCTCAGTTTGTGGGTGTATGGGGAATGTATCAGAACAAACACATGTATGTATATATTATCATCATTCATGATTGCTACGCTTTCTCCTTTGTTATTATAATTGTAGTTTATCTGCGATACTCTGATCTTGCTTATGGTAAAGTGATGAATGTGGGACCATGAATGTAATAACTAGTTCTAGATCCGTGGGATTTGGCGGATTACCGTTATGCAATTCGGGTCACCTACCTAATCCTCCCAGGGGGTGGTTTGGGGTGTGACAGAGCTTGGTATCAGAGCGCAAGGCTCTTCTTACATTCACGGGATGCAGTTTAGGGCTGATAAGTTATTAATAATAAAATATGCGATAATTAAAAGCAACAGGGGAGGTAGATGTAAATAAACAAAAGATGCATAATTTCATTAACATAAAGGCAACTATGGCTGAGCCACTACATAAGCTTTGACTGAAGTACTTGTCACACCCTAAAACCACCCCCTAGGAGGATTGGGTAGGTGACCCGAATTGCATAACGACAATCCACCAAATCCCACTGATCTAGAAGCATTGCTTACGATCATGGAACTATATCCACATCTTAACCATAAATAAGATCAGAGTAATGCATGACGTCTATAATTTAAAAGTAAAAAGGAAGCATAGCGATATGGGAAATGGTGATAATATATACATAATAAGTCTTCTTTGATACATCTCCCGGGCATGCACAACCCACAGCAAAGAAACAAAAGCTAATAAGAACAGTACTACACACAAAAATATATACAGGGCGAGCATTCTCAGCCCCAAAAAGAAAAGGAAAAGAAACCTACAATAACCAAGTCGAACGGGGATAAC